>NC_088410.1:89696841-90028841 GCF_034236695.1 Oncorhynchus nerka
TTTTTCATTGTTGCTAGGAGACAATCCATGACTCTTCTTTCTCTAGCTGTACAGTTCCCAGTTGTAAGAGTTCAAATGCACTTATTTTACGAATACCATTAACAACTTTTGCTTGCTTTTGGATTGTCAATGAGACAACCTAAGTAAAGTAATCAAGCCAGGAGGTGGATTTCCATTAGGATGCCGTGCAAGTTTGAATGTCATCGTCTACGCTGTGCTGTACTTCCATATTTGTATGGGATGAAAAATAGCCCTGCCTAGCAACTGTGCTGTGGGATTGATTTATAAATAAGATGGGTATGTGGCAGGTCTATGTCTTAGGACGCCGAGCTCCGTCTAGTGGCAATCAGTCTCTTTTTACTGCCTGGGCAGTTCCATTGGGGGTTTGTGTCTACACAGCATCATCTTGACAGTTAGAAGATGCCTCTCTTAGTTGCCCCAATCGTTTGAGAGGAGAGCAGTCACAAGATGTATCAAACGGTTAAATGTTGGGAACATATCAGTATATTCCCACACTTTTGGTTAGTTATCACAATATCAACATTGAGCACCGATCATACATCCACTACATAGTTAAGCTCATAAGGCATCTAATGCTCAAGCTCATCTCAAGCTCATTTCATCTTCAGCTCAAAATGCATCTCAGCTTTTAGTTACATTACTTGAGTGCTGTGTATTACTGAAAATAGACCATCATCATCTGCCAATTGCTTCCAGATCATATAAACACTTGTAAGCATATCGTTTTTTATTTGCATTCCATTTGCATGCTTATGAATGCCATTTTCCTATGCAATCAGTATTGGACTATACATTTCGCAACTATACATTTCGCTATTATATATATTTTTTTAAATTGTGTTTTCAAGTTCAATTGAATTTTGATCATTGTTTCTCATCACTAAGTAATGGATGTTTTATTTGGGAATTGAATGCTGTGCCTCCCTCTCCATCAGCATTCAATTAGATGTACTTATGCCCTTCCTTGCATCATCGAACAACCTTACATTAATATGAATTATTTACAGGACATAATGACGTCATATACCATTAGCCTTTAAACAGCTTAAGATCCATTTACAATTGGCGTGCAGAGACACCCACAGTTCCCATAGTGTATTTGAGTATAGTTACACAGAACAGACGTTATCAATATGTCTTGAATTATTATCATGCCCACATGTTGACATTTAGCCCCTCGCCCTGTGCCCAGGGAATGGACTTACTTGTTCTCTCTCCTCTCTGCTCCTTCTACCCACAGTCCTTCTTATACTTGAGTGTGGTGTCTTCGTTTTGAGAGACAATAAACCCTTTTTGAGATGCTCAGTGCAAGCCTTGGCCGTGTCCTTCCACCGTGACTGCTGGGGATAGGCTTACTGACATATACATTATTTGGCCCAAGTGCTGCAGGTCTTGAAAAGGACGTACCAAGAGTGGAGGGATAGCTGACTCCTCCCTCAAAACGAAGATACCCGCTAGACATTGGACCGGGCTCGTTATTATAGAGTACGCTTTTAAAAAGAGGTTTTAGAAGTGTCATAATGAGATTAACTTCCACAGCAGCAAACATTGAACACTGTCCTGGCATCTCTACATCCTGCATTTTAAAGGTCCGTTTCCACTTCTGTTGATGGACCTCGACTGGTTAGTGTGCTACTTAAGATGACTATGGATGTTGGACTGCATGCTACAGGAAATAGTATGCATGTAATGATGACCGATTTATCTTTAATCTGGTTGCAAATTAGCAATGTTTGATTTATTTGAGCATGTAGTTTTACTCTATTGGAGTTGGTTGCCATTGAACATGACTAATCAAAATCTACTTAAAATACTGTCTTCTATGAGCAGGATATTTAAACCAGAGAATGATAATGTCAATGTGGAAAAAGAGAGTTTTATCCTGTCAACATTTTATAGCATTAAAGTTGGGGTTTGAGTGCTCTATAAAAGTAATACTGTACTATTCAGTAGGTATAAATGATTCCTACACATTTCAAAGCCATCAAAATGCTATGTTGACTAACTCCACAAAACAAATAGTCACAAATCACTTAAGCATTCCTGTATGTCTAAAAAAGCATCACAAAAATGTACGCAAATTAAACTAATAATCACTGATTTTTATTGACTCTCCTGTTCAAACATTTAGAATTCAAACTTCCTACATCATATGAGCTTGAAATATGTATTTACACCAAGCTCTTGTACATAGTGTAGCCAACATAAAAATATCTCTTTTACAACACACCATTCAGATCCATTATATGTTTTACTTCTACATTGTGATTAGTTGAAGCTAGTAGATTGATTAAGTTCTATTATATTAAACATTTTACATTTAGTTTAATAATTAAAAATAGCCTAATGGAAATGAAAGAGGAAAACAAAAACAAACACTATAGACAACAAATATTGATTCTAGTTTTCAAAGAAAAAATGGGCAATTCAGCAAAACACATTTCACATTTCACAGCAAAACACATTTCACAAATTAGTAAGTACCTTTGAAGTTAATGAAACACAGCCACGCATTTGCAGTTCTCATTTGAATGTTTACGCCAGTAAACCTTGATCTCTCTCTCTCTGCTTGTTTTTACTGTTCATTTTCTAAATCAATTTGACTCAAAAGCCACTGAAAACAAGAGCAACATGCATCATTTCAATTTCCAATCATCTTTCCTATACCAATATTGCACTTTGAGAAGAAAAAAACCCACAAACACAACACTATTCATGACTTGCTTTTAGGCTGCTTTTGATTATTGAACACTGTTGTTACGTTACATAATGCCTTAATACAAAGAGTGATGCATTGTATTGTACTCAACCTGAGATCTTCAAACATATGCAGCACCCAGAATGTAGAATAGTCTAATGTTAAATGTGGTACAGGGAACGCTGAACTTAAAAATATACACAATGTAATTTCTACACAGAACTGAAAAACAACAGAGGACTTCTGTGAAAGGAAAATTCCACCCCAAAACTATGTTTTGGTATTTGTTTCATTTGTCCATTGTTGACATAGTCCTAAACTATTTTTGTTGTCAGCAATCAAATTTTCAAGATATGTCACATTCAAAATACAGAAATCAACCCTGTATGATGCATGTTGCATCATGAGATACGAAAAGCAGCATCATATGATACAAAATTAATCATACGGAGGATGATATCTGTATTTTGAAAGTTGAATATCTTGAAAACCTGATTGTTGATAAGCAAAATAATGTGGGACTATGTCAACAATGGGCTAATGAAACAAATACCAACAAATCATTTTTGGATGGAGTTTTCCTTTAGGCTATTTGAGAAAAAAAACAAGGGCATGATGTATCTTCTTTTTAATGCCAATCTAATCTGAAAAACAAGAACACAAAATGGGATTATAAATAAGTCAAACTGTTTTTAAATGAATTGGTTTCCATTTCAAATTCATTGTTTGCTCTCAAAAAACTAGAAGAAATTAGTTTTATCTCTCAGATTTGCATTTCAATGTAGTACAGCAAAAAAAAGGTGTTTATACCTGAGACAGTGAGCTTAGTGGAACACTCTGCCCTGCCCAGGTTGTTCTCTGCGATGATTTTGTACTCTCCAGTGTCCTTGGGTCCAACCCTCAGTATGAGCATGGAGCAGACCCCACAGGTGTTGGAGATTAGGTAGTTGGTGTTGGTGTTGAGGCTGATATTATTACGGTACCATGTGACATGGGGTGTTGGGTCCCCTCTGACAGCACAGCTCATGTAGCACTCATAACCTTGTGGTGCGGTGTGCATTTTCAAAGGGACAAGGAACTTGGGAGGACGCTCTAGGTTGCAGGTCTTAGTCTCTGGCCTGTCCAGCACAAACCTTTCTGAAAACACAAACACAGAGACAACACGTACCTTGTTGAAGATTATAGTAGTTATTATACACATCCGAATTTGGCACATGGACAGAAATTAAAGCTGATGAAAGTGTAAATGTCCGCTCACCAGTTGCTGACCAAAAAAAACATATCTTTAATAAAGCTTTAGCATTATACAATAATGTTAAAAGCGTTATTAATAAAGATTCCTTCTGGGAGGAGCAAACCATGAACGGACACTTCCCTTCATCTAACGGCCAAATGACAAGCCGGGGAGACTGGACCAGTCAGTGCCCAAGCTCTCAGTTATTGGGATTTTCATTTTTTTATTTTTTTATTTCACCTTTATTTAACCAGGTAGGCTAGTTAAGAACAAGTTCTCATTTGCAACTGCGACCTGGCCAAGATAAAGCATAGCAGTGTGAACAGACAACACAGAGTTACACATGGAGTAAACAATAAACAATAACATAGTAGAAAATAAGAGAATCTATATACATTGTGTGCAAAAGGCATGAGGAGGTAGGCAATAAATAGGCCATAGGAGTGAATAATTACAATTTAGCAGATTAACACTGGAGTGATACATGAGCAGATGAACATGTGCAGGTAGTGGTGTGGTATGCAAAAGAGCAGAAAGGTAAATAAAATAAAAACAGTATGGGGATGAGGTAGGTCAATTGGGTGGGCTATATACCGATGGACTATGTACAGCTGCAGCGATCGGTTAGCTGCTCAGATAGCAGATGTTTAAAGTTGGTGAGGGAGATAAAAGTCTCCAACTTCAGAGATTTTTGCAATTCGTTCCAGTCGCAGGCAGCAGATAACTGGAAGGAAAGGTGGCCAAATGAGGTTTGGCTATAGGGATGATCTGTGAGATACACCTGCTGGAGCGCGTGCCTCGGGTGGGTGTTGCCATCGTGACCAGTGAACTGAGATAAGGCGGAGCTTTACCTAGCATAGACTTGTAGATGACTTGGAGCCAGTGGGTCTGGCGACGAACATGTCGAACATGTAGCGAGGGCCAGCCGACTAGAGCATACAGGTCGCAGTGGTGGGTGGTAAAAGGTGCTTTCGTAACAAAACGGATGGCAGTGTGATAAACTGCACGCAGTTTGCTGAGTAGAGTATTGGATTACCAACAAGTGACCCCACAAATTTCCAGCCTTTTTGTATGTTAAGCAGTAAAACCAGTCTGATGCATTTCAAAGCACATGGACACTAAAAAAGACTGGCCCAAAATCCACAGCTTTTACAAACCTTTTTTGCCTGTGATTTCCCACTTTGGTGATTCTGAGGGTTGAGAAGAGCCCATGTCATTCTTGGCATAGACACGAAACTGGTACTCTCTGCCAGGCATGATGTTACAGGCTGTGAACTTGTTGTTAAAGATGTGGTCTGCCACTGTGTGCCACGTTCTCTTGCTTGAGTCACGTTTCGACACCAGATAGTGCAGCCTGTCGTCCCTCTTCTCATCAGGAGATGGTGACCAGGAGATGGTAACTGTGCCCGGTACGTTCTCATCTACCTCCACAGGACCTGGAGGTTTGGGCTCGTCTAGATCGGACCACAAATAATTATGTGATGAATGATTAACACTGGACCTCAACTGCTTTCAACTTGGTTATTATTAACAGAACCACAGTCAGCCATGTTATCAGCATCTCACCTGTAACTCTGATCTCAATGCTGAATGTCTCCTGGCCAACGATATTCTTGACCATAATGGTATAGATTCCTGTATCTGAGCGCTCTGAAGAAGGAATCAAAAGTTGGGATGCCCCTTCAGCATTACTGATGGTAACCCGTTTGGACACAGGCATGCCATCCTTCATCCAGGTAACATCTGGCCAAGGGGAGGCCTGTGAAGAATATCAGAATGTAATCACTACATCTACATAACAATTTTATACAACTGGTGAATAATTCATTTGGGTTCTCTCCATTTGTGTGACAGTGGATATTCTTTTAGACATAGAAATAAAAAAAACTATTTACACTGTACCTCAAAGTTCATGTTGAATCGTGCAGAATTCCCTGCTTGTACCACCATGAAACTCTTGACTTTTTGATCAGTGAATCTAGGCCTGACTGGATGATGCAAAAGCATAAGAACAACATTCACATTTTTTGTGTCTACACAGTCAAAGTTGGGGGGTGGGGGGGGTGCTTGCAATGAAACTGGATCATCTCAATATGTTGATGCCAACAGGGATGTTTGAAATTCAAGGTCTTACCAGGGGGAGGCATAGCCAGGATGTAGTTGTCCAGCTCTTGCGGCTCCCCTTCTCCCCCGTCATTGGTGGCGATCACTCTCACCCAGTACATGGCCATTGACTTCATGCCTTTCACTGTGAAGGAGGTCATGGTGCTGGGGTTATTGTTACAGCGGTCCCACTCTGGACTTTCTGCTGGTCTAATCTCCACGAAGAATCCCTTGGCTTCATCCTCAACCCCCGCTTTCTCCCTTGGTTTAGTCCAACCCAGGGACAAGGTGGTGTAGGTGGAGTCTGTCACCTTCAGGTCAATTACATTACCGGGGGGCTCTGAAATTACACAGTGACATAGTAATAGGTCTCTTAAAGCTATGGATTAATTTGAAAGAATATCTACGTACACAAAGTACCATTGAGTATGACCTACTTTTTGGATCCCTGGCAAACACAAACTCAGACGGAGTGCCAAATTCACCAGCTCCAGAGTTGTTGATAGCTGCCACACGGAATTCGTATTCCATACCCTCTATCACGTCCTTCACACCAAACTCCTTCTCTGTGGCACAAGCATACATACAAAACAATAGCGCAAGTTATGGGTGAAACTTTAATACTTCATGTATGGAAGAACATGTTTCCTGGTATTTGGAGATAAACAAGAAAAGAACAATACATTAAAACAGAAGTTGAAATGGTGAAACCTTTAATCTTATCATCTGCAGGATTGACAGGGCTCCAAAGATTGCTTCCCTTCTTGCGTTTCTCCATGTTATATCCCAGAATGTTGGTTCCTCCAGTGTTGGAAGGGGGATTCCATGTCAGAGTGATACAGTCCTTGAAGGCACTGACCACTTTGGGTGCAGAAGGGGGTCCAGCGTATGCTAAGTACAGAAATATGGTTTAGCGACAACTGTCGTCTGGTTCTGTATTAATATATATACAAAATAAATCACTTAATTTCAGCATAAAAAAATGTGGTATTGTTATTCTGTACTAGACAATGCACATTGAGATTTACAAAATAACACATAGTATCCTGAATCACCCTAAATGGACCTCAAATATCTATGCACCCACCTTTTGTGCCAGCCTGGACATCCTCTGTCTCCATCAACTCACTGCTGCCCATCTCAGTGTCGGCCCTGATTTTGTAACAGTACCTCCTGCCATGGTCCACATCACTGTCCTTGTAGTGGGCCTCTGGACCGATCGGACCCAGCTTCTTCCAGGTGTTGCGGCCTATCTGTTGACGTTCCAGGATGTAGTTTAGTATCTTACAGCCACCATCATCCTTTGGGGACCTCCACTTCACCTCAATGGCATTTTGAGAGGCTTCAATAATCTCCAGAGGTCCCAAGGGAGGGGTGGGCTTGTCTGTGAAGAAACAGATGCAGCTTTTACTCTGTGCTATTTCTCTTAGCGTCATACAATTTCTTCCTGAACTTAAGGGGACAGTGCAATATTGAGACAATTTATCTACTTACCCAGAGTCAGATGAACTGATGGATACCATGTGTATGTCTCTGCATGCAGTATGAAGTTAAGAGTTAGATTTTGCGAGCCAATACGAACTAGCTTTAACGCAATGACTGGAAGTCTACCGGAACAGCTAACATGCTACCACCTACTTCATTCCTACTGGATGCAGAGAAGTAAAAATGGTATCCATGAGCTCTTTTAACTCTGGGTAAGGAGATAAAGGGGTTAATCTTGCACTATCCCTTTAATTTATCACTTAAATATTGTAACTATTTTATTTATTATTATATTTGATCTTGCATAGTTTGAAAAATAAAATTGGCCTAACTGACTTATAACAATCAGGTATTCACACCAAATCAAAGAGAAGTTCTTGCTTGGACCCAGAGAAAATAAATGTACCAGTTACAATGATCTTCGCAAAGGCCTCAGCAGTTCCAAACTCATTTTTGAGTTTGAACTTGATTTCTCCAGTGTCTTTGCGCTGTAACTTGTTAAGAGTTATTTGACTATAACCCTCTCCATGCTCTATCTTGATGTTTGTGTCGTCTGAAAGCTCCTCGCCGTCATGGTACCATTGGATCTTCATTGGTTCCCGACCCACAAATGGTATCTTGAAAGTGGCCTTTTGACCTTTTTTAGTAACGATTGGGACAGTAAACTTTTTCAATTCCTCTGTGTCGAATCTAGGTGGATCTACAAAGAAAGGTACAATAATATAATGAGTGAATTTAAGAATGTTATTAAATATAATGAATGTAGTACTAAGATTACATGCAAGATAAAAAAAAAAGTTAAATAGATTTAGACCTTCAACAACAATCATGGCCTCTGTTTTACGCCCATCTGCCTCAAATTTGTATTTTCCAGCATAGTCCTCTGAGATTTTGCTGATTTTCAGGGATTGGAAGAATCCATCTTTAGACATGGTAAGAACATCATCGGGTTGAATCTGAACAGGAAAACCCAATATTTAGACTGATATATCTCTTAAATCTTAAAACAACTAATATTAGCTCATAACACAAACACTAAAACGCTATATAAGGACTAAACTATATTAATACAAATAATAACGTATTGGTGTTTTTCTATGGCCAGCATAATAATATGTATTGGTGTTTTTCTATGGCCAGCATAATAATATGTATTGGTGTTTTTCTATGGCCAGCATAATAATATGTATTGGTGTTTTTCTATGGCCAGCATAATAATATGTATTGGTGTTTTTCTATGGCCAGCATAATAATATGTATTGGTGTTTTTCTATGGCCAGCATAATAATATGTATTGGTGTTTTTCTATGGCCAGCATAATAATATGTATTGGTGTTTTTCTATGGCCAGCATAATAATATGTATTGGTGTTTTTCTATGGCCAGCATAATAATATGTATTGGTGTTTTTCTATGGCCAGCATAATAATATGTATTGAAGTGGTGATTGGCTAAATTATACTGCAATGTAGATGCTCACCTCCTCTCCATTCAGGTACCATACCCCATCGACATTTTCCTTGCTCAGCTTACAGACAAGTTCGGCTGGGTCTCCCACTATGGCGGTGACGTCAGAAAGCCCAAGGTTGAAGTGAACGCCAGGGTCTGGAGGATTTACCAGATTTACAATTAGTGGCAGTGCTTAAATTGCAGCTCACCCTTATGTAATTACCTGCAGGGTGAGTGTTGGAATTCATATTAAGTAAAATAATTAAATTCGTTGCAATCTTTCTTTGTTATACAGTTCATGCATGTATTCATGGCACACAATACAGTCATCTTAGTGTACTGACTTACCTAAGCTCCGAGTCCTCCGAATCCTGAATCATACATTACTGTTTACATTTATTCAATTACATGTATTTTATTAAGCAGTTTTATCTATAAAATACATGTTCAAATGTAAATTGTGATGTTTGAATATAAATGATTTAAGAGGTGTGATGGATTAAAAACAGACAACGTTGAACTTCAGCGTAGTTGAAGATTGCAAAATGTCACTTCTACTTTGATTGTTTAAGCAACATGTGGAAGATTGAGTTTTTCCATATTGTTATTTCAGGAATTTGTTGATGTGTTTTTATTTTCCGTTATATTCTCTTTCTGTTAGCCTGGGTATGGCATGAGTATTATTCTTCACTCTTGGCCTTCATTCTTGTTTGCTGCCATAGCTCTTTGGTCAAGGTGATAATTGACAAGAGATATTCACATCTTCAGTGTACTGTGTGAAGAAAATGAAGCCATTAATTCTTGGCTATGACAATGGTTATGTGTAAGAGGTGCAGGTTTTTTTCATGTCACTTTCTAAAACATGAGGTTTTATCTTCCAGGCGGCTTCCAAAGCAAGAAGTCTTCATATATCTTTGTTTCTCTTTCTAAAGCTTGAGCTCTTCTTATTTAAGTGATAATGTCCGAGAAGCCGGTGTTTGGAAGATATATTGGTACGTGTGCTGTTAGGCCTGAGACGAAGTCGAGGGCAATATCACTTTTATACAATGGGTTACCAACATATTCAAATAATGATCGAAATATTTTCTTCTTATATGTTCACATCACCTTCCAAACCATCAACTCCATTCTTATGTATTCACACTTCAATCTTCGTATATTTTCATGAGTTGCTGACGTTTCATGTTCATTTTTATCTTCTTGAAATATGGTTTGTGTCTTCTGTGATCTTCTGACGTGATTATGTTTTAGTAATGAGACCACATTTCGGGGATTTATTTCCGTACTAGGTTACACAGGCAAGAATGTTTGTTAAGACAAACAAACTACGAACACAGATGCTTTTTAAACATACTGTAGCACACACAAACACTAAGGCGGCGACATGGATGCAATTTTGTCATCCGTCATTAATATTCCCTGCTAGAAATTACTTGTAAACTACATGGTTTAATATAATTAAAACGTTTCTATCAATTATGAAACATCTAGAATAAATGTAAATGTGCTGTATGATAATCAATGTCTATGTGAAGTATGGATTGTTAACCATTGTTAAAGCCACCCTTATTCAAGAACACCATCATCCCAAAGGGTCGGGGATCTAATAAGTAAGGATTAAAACCCAGCATTATTCTGAATGATCACACGTTCTGTAAGCCCAGCCTCAAACCGGAAAAGTCATTTGTTTTATCAAATGACTTTGATCCTTGAAGGGTGCCTCCCATGCAGTAGTCAATGCAGTATCCATGATCTTACCAATGACCGTCTCCTGAAGAATTGGGCCTGGCCTTGTGCGGCCTGTGCGCTTGCCACGCTTAGCAGCTTCTGCTGGCTCGTTGGCCTCATCGGCACTTGAAGCCTCATCGCCACTTGCAGCCTCACCATTGTTGGCAGACGCACCACCGCTTGCTGGCCCGGCAGCACCAGAACCACCTCCGCTCTTTGCCTTTCTTTTTTGGACTTTGGCATCTTTGGCTGTGCCATTACTATTTGTCTTTCCTAGTAATGATTATTATAATCACTGTCAATCACTCATTGATTATTTGTCGACTATTGTTGGGTAAGGCATTTTAGATAACACCAATTGTAACAGTAACAACAGCAATGACAACCACATCCACAATAACAAAAGCAACAATAGCAACATTCACAAAAACTATAACTTTAACACGAAGGGGTGGTGAAGAATTCGGTTCCAATTCCTTATCCAATACAGTTCCAGAAACTGACAAACCTTACGTATCCATAACTACTCTGGTTAGTAGCTGGATGTAATTGACATTTTCCTCAAAATAAAAAACATTTTGAGGAAATATGAAGACAATATCCTTTTACCTATAACTTATTTTTGTTGTACTTGAATAAGTAACCTGGCAAATTCCTTCACCAGTCTATGTAATGAAAAGAGAGCCCCTTGTCTAGTGGTTAGAGCATTGGACAAGTAACCGAAAGGTTGCAAGATTGAATCCCTGAGCTGTCAAGGTAAAAACCTATCGTTCTGCCCCTGAACAAGGCAGTTAACCCACTGTTCCTAGGCCGTCATTGAAAATAACAATTTGTTCTTAACTGACTTGCCTAGTTAAATAAAGGTTGAAAAAAAAATAAAGAGTCCCTTTTTCAAAAGCAAACATTCACAACTGGTCAACACAACGCACAAATAACATACAGATGAAACATCGAAGCACACACACGTGGCGTATAAAACACAAACATTAGGTCATATTTGTATTTCAAAGAGTCAATGGTAATTATGTACATGTTGCATTTTACATAAAGATTAGTAAGAGGTATGTTAAACTGTGCTTGTTATTATTTGTTAAAATAAGAAGGCAGTTAATAATCAAAAGAAAAAAGATAACACAACCAACTCAGCACTTCCAGAGAAAGGTACTCGAGCTCGACTTGGTTGGAAATTCAATCTTTCCCTACTAAGTATTTATCTGAGGTTCAGACACAAAGTGATTGATGTTCCTACTAGGGACAGTAATTGTTTGTTTGGACATTATTTTGACATGGTTGGTGACCTGCAATGTGTATGCATTTTTTCAAACCACTTCATCAAGTTTGTCAATATATTGTTTAGAGCAGTCCACTCTAAAGTAAACAAATAGGCCTATGAATTTATGAAAATGTATTTCAAATTATGATAATTAGTACATCATAATGTGGCAGATGTTATGTTTAACTACAGTGTCACAGTTTTAGTCAATTATTTCTGACTACATATGAAGTCATAGAGTGTGGGATCTATTTTGGTTGACAGTTATGGCGTAAAATTGTTTTGTTTTTTATCTCCCTTGATATAATGTATATAAACTTCAATAACAAACGCATCATACATTTGAGGGTTAATATTAATCCTAAATGGTAGTCTAAATATTAGGTTTAGGATTTCTTTGAGTAAACAAAGATTTCCTTCATTTATCAGGCCGGCGTGCCAAAGTCATTTCCGACAAATGACTTTGATATTAAACCAACCTGTTTACATGCTTGTTCATCAACCTTCACAACATCTTACCAACAATCTCTTCCTTGAGCAGTGGGCCTTGCCTTGTGCGTTTCCCACGTTTCCCCGATTGCTCACTTGAAGCTTCCTCATCATCATCTATTGGTGATCATCAATTTCAAGTTGATGTCAAACAATTTCAATGTATGTATTTACCTTGTGAATTTTTGTATTTACTTTAAAGGCAAACTTATTTGTAATGAAGTTGGTTTGCTAGAACATGAATATGATCAAATCAGACCATGTTCCATATACTGATGTTGATTTATAATCATTTAAACTACAATATGGCAAAATGTGCAAGCTAATCATATAATTATATGTTGCGTCTCCTTTGACAATAATATACAATACCAGTCAAACGTTTGGACACACCTACTCATTCAAGGGTTTTTCTTTATTTTTACTATTCTCTACATTGTGGAATAATAGTGGAGACATCAAAACTGTGAAATAACACTGTATGGAATCATGTAGCAACCAAAAAAAGAGTTAAACAAATAAAATGTATTTTACATGTGAGATTCTTCAAAGTAGCCACCCTTTGCCTTGATGACAGCTTTGCACACTCTTGGAATTCTCTTAGCCTGCGTTATGAGTTAGTCACCTGGAATGCATTTGACCAATCAGTTATGTTGTGACAAGGTAAGGGTGGTATACAGAAGATAGCCCTATTTGGCAAAAGTCCATATCATGGCAAGAACAGCTGAAATAAGTAAAGAGAAGCGACAGTCCATCATTACTTTGACTGAACTTTATGTCTTAATCTGGACAATTTCAAGAACTTTGAAAGTACAGTCACAAAAACCATCAAGCTCTATGATGAAACTGGCTCTCATGAGGACCGCTACAGGCAGGGAATACCCAGTTACCTCTGCTGCAGAGGATAAGTTCATTAGAGTTACCAGCCTCAGAAATTCCTGCCCAAATAAATGATGATCTCCGCATGTGTGGTTCCCACCATGAAGCATGGAGGAGGAGGTTTGATGGTCTGGGGGTGCTTTGCTGGTGACACTGTCTGTGATTTATTTTGAATTCAAGGCACACTTAACCAGCATGGCTACCACATCATTCTGCAGTGATATGCCATCCCATCTGATTTGCGCTTAGTGGGACTATCATTTGTTTTTCAACAGGACAATGACCCAACACACCTACAGGCTGTGTAAGGGCTATTTTACCAAGAAGGAGAGTGATGGAGGGCTGCATCGGATGACCTGGCCTCCACAATTACCTGACCTCAACCCAATTGAGATGGTTTGGGATGAGTTGGACCACAGAGTGAAGGAAAAGCAGCCAACAAGTGCACAGCATATGTGGGAATTCTTTCAAGACTGTTGGAAAAGCATTCCAGGTGAAGCTCTATGATGAAACTGGCGCTCATAAGGACCGCCACAGTCAAGGAATACCCAGTTAGAATGCCAAGAGTGTGCAAAGCTGTCATCAAGGCAAAGGGTGGCTACTTTGAAGAATCTCAAATATAAAATATATTTAAATTTGTTTAAAAAAAAATTGATGCTCAGCATAATCCTACAATGTAGAAAATAGTAAAACTAAAGAAAATGAGTAGGTGTGTTCAAACTTCTGACTGGTACTGTATGTCAGTTGTTACATACATGGATGTAGTTTCTACTAAAAGTGGATGCTATTGTCTTGGCTGATAAGGTATTCTAATGTTTTATAAGCAGTATAATAACAAATACAATTGCAAACACAATTAAGGTAACAAAAATAGTGATAGCATGATTACGAAAGAGGGATTACAATAACAGTATGGGATGCAAAAACAGAAGGGAGAAAAAGCGATAACAAAAAAACTATTTTAAAATGGATGCACACAAAAACAAGTATCTTAGATGGTTTTTATCTTAGTTGACTTGTCAGGGGTGTGTGTCCTTTACTTGTGTTTTTTTATGGTAGGTACTTCTTAAAGGGATACTTTGGGATTTTGGCAATGAGGCCCTGTATCTACTTCCGCAGATAAACTCTTGGATACCATTTTTATGTCTCTGCATGCAGTTTGAAGGAAGTTGCTAACTAGCGCTAGCACAATGGATATTTTTTTAACATTATTCTTTTTTTTTACATTTAACCTTTATTTAACTAAGCAAGTCAGTTAATTAAGAACAAATTCTTATTTTACAATGACAGCCTACACCGGGCAAACCAGGACAACGCTGGGCCAATTATGCACCTTTCTATGGGACTCCCAATCACAGCCGGTTTTCATACAGCCTGGATTTGAACTAGGGTGACTGTAGTGACCCCTGTAGCACTGAGATGCAGCGCCTTACACCGCTGCGCCACTCGGGAAAGGCTCGCATAAGCTCGCATAGGCTCTAACTTCCTTCCTACTGGACACAGAGACAGAAACGTGGTATCCACAAATTCATCTCTCAGGTGAAATTCGTAAAGTGCCTAATATCCTAAATCCAGAAGTATTCATTTAAGTAGTGCTTTTAGGGGTTACCTTACCTAAATTAATCGTCTATGGTCAATCAGTGACTTCAATTTGATGTTAATGACCTTGAGACAGTCATCCCAGTCATAGAAATATGACATCTGGGTGAACTATACTTAGTGTAGTAGATATACTCTATGGGTCAGTTTCCCAGAACTAAAAAGCATGCTTAATGGAGAATCTCCATTGAACGTTTTATTTGTCGAAATCTGTGTCCGGGAAACTGGCCACAATGTCTTCCATTTAAACTACTTCAAAATCTCATCAGTGGAAGAAATAGTTTCTTACCTATGAATGTGTCTGGAACAACTTGGCCGCTTCTCACACGCTTTGTTTTTGTGGCTCCATCTTCCTCATCAGACTCATCTGTGCTTACTACTATGTCATCGTATTCCGATCCAGATCCAGCATCTCCCTCAGCCCCTGCAGCTCCACCACCTGCAGCACCACCACCTGCAGCCCCAACACCTGCAGCCCCACCACCTGCAGCCCCACCACCTGCAGCCCCAGCACCTGCAGCTCCTGCACCTGCAGCCCCACCTCCTGCAGCTCCACCACCTGAGGCTTTCTTCTTTGCCTTTGCTTTCTCCTTAGCATCTTTTAATTTAGCAGCTTTTTTCTCTGCCTTAGCCTTAGCCTTAGCTTCCGCAGCCCTTGCTGCCTCTCTGGCGGCTTTGGCGGCTGCATCAGCGGCCTCTTTCTCAGCCTGGGTGGCTGCTTCAGTGACGCCTCTCTCGGCAGCCTTTATCTTTGCTTCCGCCAACCTCTCTTCCATGTCTTTCTTGTGTTTTTCCGCCTGCTCCTTTGCTATTTTCTCCAGATCCAAATCACCTCCTCCAGCCTGGGTTGTTTTGCGAGCTATCTTCTTGCCTTTGTTCGCAGGGTTCTTGTCAACTAAATCAGAGAATTTGCGAGTTATTTAATATAATGGTAGCCAGTGATGTGTGTGTGATTCACCGTTCATTTATATGGTTTATGAATGCAACTGATATGCTGAAAGATTGTTCAAAAACATTCCATGAGAAAATTGAATAACCTCACCTTCCACCACAAGCCAGGCATTGCAGGAATGGATACCTGCCACAGCTGCGTAGATACCAGCGTCCAAAGGCTGACAATCCTTCACTAACAACTTGTGGATGAGCTTGTCTTCAGACACTGTGATTTCAAATTTGTCATCATTTTCTATCGGGGCACTCTTGCCCATCCAATTAATCTCAGCCATAGGTGCCGTTAAGACACACTGAAAGATGGCATCTTGTCTTTCTTCTGCCTTCACCTCCTGAATTTTGACCGCAAAATTTACAGGTGGAACTGAAAGATGGATAGAGAGTTGGGAATAATACATACGAAGCCAATCTAGTTCACACAATCATGTCATGCTTCTCAAATTCTTCAAACACCAATTTTACAAATACTGCAGTTCTAGTCCTTGAATGCTGTAGTTCCCAAAATGTATAGTGATGTATTTGCTCTCGTTTAACTTTAATTCCACATAGTATCATGAACTATTTTGTAATAATCATATTATTGTAAAAAAAATTATAGTCTCTATTTAGACTGCGATTTGCATTTGTACTCACTTTTGAAATCCGTAGAGAAGATATTAACTCCCTCTACATCCACTGAATAGAGACCAGCATCTTCCGGGTCTAGATTTTTGATCGTGAAAATGAATTTTTTGCCAACTCGTTTCAGTTGGTGCTTCATTTCTTCTTCCATCTCAAGGGTGTAAGGAACCATAACACCATCCTGCAGAGTGTATATATCTTTTACTTTTTTATCGTTTTTTTAATGTACTTTCCGAGAGTTGATACCAGTTTTATATCTCTGCATCCATTATGAAGGAAGTTGGAGGTAGTTTTGTGAGCCAATGCTAACTAGCGTTAGCACAGTGACTGGAAGTCGACAGCTGTTCCCATAAACTTCCTGTCACTGCGCTAACTCTACTTAGCATTTGCGCTAAATTTAGTTGGCAACTTCCTTTAAACTGCACACCGAGACATAAAAATAGTATCCAAAAGTTCATCTCAGTCTGGGGATGTAGATACAGGTCATTCGGAAAGTATTCAGACCCCTTGCCTTTTTCCACATTTTGTTACGTTACATACAGCCTTATTCTAAAATTGATTAAATGAAACATTTTTCTCATCAATCTGCACACAATACCCCATAATGCCAAAACAAAAACAGGTTTTTTAAACTTATTTTATAAGTATTCGGACCCTTTGCTATGAGACTATGAATTTAGTTCAGGTACATCATGTTTCCATTGATCATCCATGATATGTTTCGACAACTTCATTGGCGTCAACCTGTGGTAAATTAAATTGATTGGACATGACTTGGAAGGGCACACACCTGTCTATATAAAGTCCCACAGTTGACAGTGCATGTCAGAGCATAAACCAAGCCATGAGGTCGAAGGAAATGTCCGTAGAGTTCCCAGAACATGATTGTGTCGAGGGACAGATCTGGGGAAGGGTACCAAAACATTTCTGCAGCATAAAAGTCCCCAAAAACACAGTGGCCTCCATCATTCTTAAATGGAAAACGTTTGGAATCACCAAGTCTCTTCCTTGAGCTGGCTGCCCGGCCAAACTGAGCAATCTGGGGAGAAAGGCCTTGGTCCGGGAGGTGACCAAGAACCCGATGGTAAATCTGACAGAGCTCCAGAGCTCCCCTTCCTCTGTGGAGGGGAGAAACTTCCAGAAGGACAACCATTTTGTCAACACCAATCACGTCTTTATGGTAGAGTGGCGAGACTGAAGCCCAAGAATACCCAAGAATACTAGAGGCTGTAATTGCTGCTAAAGGTGCTTCAAGAAAAGTACTAAATAAAGGGTCTGAATACTTATTTAAATGAAATAAACAGGAGAGCTTGAACAGTTTGGTATGAGCTTTCATACCTTGTAGAGGAAAATTCTGCTGCTGGCATCTTTAAGATCCATGTCAATTTCAAACGTTGCATTTTCATCAGCATTGACTTCGATGTGTTTGAGCGAACTGATATGTTCAATAAACTGAAACAGACAAATATAAAAGGTACGGTAAAATGACTGAGAAACCATAAGATCTTTGAAAAATCAAACAGGTAACTGACACATTTCCCTGTTTACTTTATTGGTGTTTTCTTCAAAATAACACCAGTAAAAAGATATTCCATAGTACTATACCTGTGCCTGTTCAATCTCTCTCTCCTTTTTCATTTCAGCCAGTTTTGTCAGCATCCCACGAAAATTAGTGATGCCGTACTCAGCACAGATTTTTTCATAATCTTTCTTGTCGGCACTCATCAGGATCTCCCAAACTTTCTCTTCAGATTCGAGTGGCTTTTGCTCATGGACATCTCCCCTGCTGATCAAATCAAATCAAATGTTATTTGTCACATGTACCGAATACAACAGGTGTACAGTGAAATGCTTAATTAAAAGTGCATAACCTACAATGTTTTAAAAAGTTAAGAAATAAAAGTGTCAAGTAAAAAAACAAGTAAAAAATATAAAATAAAAGTAACAAATAATTAAACAGCAGCAGTAAAATAACATTAGCGAGGCTTTATACAGGGGGTACCAGTACAGAGTCAATGTGGAGGCTATATACAGGGGGTACCAGTACAGAGTCAATGTGGAGGCTATATACAGGGGGTACCAGTACAGAGTCAATGTGGAGGCTTTATACATGGGGTACCTGTACAGAGTCAATGTGGAGGTTATATACAGGGGGTGCCGGTACAGAGTCAATGTGGAGGCTATATACAGGGGGTACCGGTACAGAGTCAATGTGGAGGCTATATACAGGGGGTACCGGTACAGAGTCAATGTGGAGGCTATATACAGGGGGTACCAGTACAGAGTCAATGTGGAGACTATATACAGGGGGTACCAGTACAGAGTCAATGTGGAGGCTATATACAGGGGTACCAGTACAGAGTCAATGGGCTTTATACATGGGGTACAGAGTCAATGTGGAGGTTATATACAGGGGTGGGTACAGAGTCAATGTGGAGGCTATATACAGGGGGTACCGAGTCAATGTGGAGGCTATATACAGGGGGTAGGAGTCAATGTGGAGGCTATATACAGGGGGTACCAGTACAGAGTCAATGTGGAGGCTATATACAGGGGTTAACGGTACAGAGTCAATGTGGAGGCTATATACAGGGGGTACCAGTACAGAGTCAATGTGGAGGCTATATACAGGGGTACCGGTACAGAGTCAATGTGGAGGCTATATACAGGGGGTACCGGTACAGAGTCAATGTGGAGACTATATACAGGGGGTACCGGTACAGAGTCAATGTGGAGGCTATATACAGGGGGTACCGGTACAGAGTCAATGTGGAGGCTATATACAGGGGGTAACGGTACAGAGTCAATGTGGAGACTATATACAGGGGGTACAAGAGTCAATGTGGAGGCTATATACAGGGGGTACCGGTACAGAGTCAATGTGGAGGCTATATACAGGGGGTACCGGTACAGAGTCAATGTGGAGACTATATACAGGGGGCACCGGTACAGAGTCAATGTGGAGGCTATATACAGGGGGTACCGGTACAGAGTCAATGTGGAGGCTATATACAGGGGGTACCGGTACAGAGTCAATGTGGAGACTATATACAGGGGGTACCGGTACAGAGTCAATGTGGAGGCTATATACAGGGGGTACCGGTACAGAGTCAATGTGGAGGCTATATACAGGGGATACCTGGTACAGAGTCAATGTGGAGGCTATATACAGGGGGTACCAGTACAGAGTCAATGTGGAGACTATATACAGGGGGTACCTGTACAGAGTCAATGTGGAGGCTATATACAGGGGATACCTGGTACAGAGTCAATGTGGAGGCTATATACAGGGGGTACCAGTACAGAGTCAATGTGGAGACTATATACAGGGGGTACCTGTACAGAGTCAATGTGGAGGCTATATACAGGGGATACCTGGTACAGAGTCAATGTGGAGGCTATATACAGGGGGTACCGGTACAGAGTCAATGTGGAGACTATATACAGGGGGTACCTGTACAGAGTCAATGTGGAGACTATATACAGGGGATACCAGTACAGAGTCAATGTGGAGGCTATATACAGGGGGTACCGGTACAGAGTCAATGTGGAGACTATATACAGGGGGTACCTGTACAGAGTCAATGTGGAGACTATATACAGGGGATACCAGTACAGAGTCAATGTGGAGACTATATACAGGGGGTACCAGTACAGAGTCAATGTGGAGACTATATACAGGGGATACCTGGTACAGAGTCAATGTGGAGGCTATATACAGGGGGTACCGGTACAGAGTCAATGTGGAGGCTATATACAGGGGGTACCGGTACAGAGTCAATGTGGAGGCTATATACAGGGTGTACCAGTACAGAGTCAATGTGGAGACTATATACAGGGGGTAACGGTACAGAGTCAATGTGGAGGCTATATACAGGGGGGGTAATGGTACAGAGTCAATGTGGAGGCTATATACAGGGGGTACCGGTACAGAGTCAATGTGGAGGCTATATACAGGGGGTACCGGTACAGAGTCAATGTGGAGGCTATATACAGGGGGTACCGGTACAGAGTCAATGTGGAGGCTATATACAGGGGGTACCAGTACAGAGTCAATGTGGAGGCTATATACAGGGGTACTGGTACAGAGTCAATGTGGAGGCTATATACAGGGGGTACTGGTACAGAGTCAATGTGGAGGCTATATACAGGGGGTACTGGTACAGAGTCAATGTGGAGGCTATATACAGGGGGTACTGGTACAGAGTCAATGTGGAGGCTATATACAGGGGGTACTGGTACAGAGTCAATGTGGAGGCTATATACAGGGGGTACCGGTACAGAGTCAATGTGGAGACTATATACAGGGGGTACCAGTACAGAGTTAATGTGGAGACTATATACAGGGGGTACCGGTACAGAGTCAATGTGGAGGCTATATACAGGGGGTACCAGTACAGAGTCAATGTGGAGACTATATACAGGGGGTATCGGTACAGAGTCAATGTGGAGACTATATACAGGGGGTACCAGTACAGAGTTAATGTGGAGACTATATACAGGGGGTACCAGTACAGAGTTAATGTGGAGACTATATACAGGGGGTACCGGTACAGAGTCAATGTGGAGGCTATATACAGGGGGTACCAGTACAGAGTCAATGTGGAGACTATATACAGGGGGTATCGGTACAGAGTCAATGTGGAGACTATATACAGGGGGTACCAGTACAGAGTCAATGTGGAGACTATATACAGGGGGTATCGGTACAGAGTCAATGTGGAGACTATATACAGGGGGTACTGGTACAGAGTCAATGTAGAGGCTATATACAGGGGGTACCAGTACAGAGTCAATGTGGAGGCTATATACAGGGGGTACCAGTACAGAGTCAATGTGGAGACTATATACAGGGGGTACCAGTACAGAGTCAATGTGGAGGCTATATACAGGGGGTACCAGTACAGAGTCAATGTGGAGGCTATATACAGGGGGTACCGGTACAGAGTCAATGTGGAGGCTATATACAGGGGGTACCGGTACAGAGTCAATGTGGAGGCTATATACAGGAGTACCGGTACAGAGTCAATGTGGAGGCTATATACAGGAGTACCGGTACAGAGTCAATGTGGAGGCTATATACAGGAGTACCGGTACAGAGTCAATGTGGAGGCTATATACAGGGGGTACCGGTACAGAGTCAATGTGGAGGCTATATACAGGGGGTACCGGTACAGAGTCAATGTGGAGGCTATATACAGGGGGTACCGGTACAGAGTCAATGTGGAGGCTATATACAGGGGGTACCGGTACAGAGTCAATGTGGAGGTTATATACAGGGGTACCAGTACAGAGTCAATGTGGAGGTTATATACAGGGGGTACCAGTACAGAGTCAATGTGGAGACTATATACAGGGGGTACCAGTACAGAGTCAATGTGGAGACTATATACAGGGGGGTACCGGTACAGAGTCAATGTGGAGACTATATACAGGGGGTACCGGTACAGAGTCAATGTGGAGACTATATACAGGGGTACTGGTACAGAGTCAATGTGGAGACTATATACAGGGGGTACCGGTACAGAGTCAATGTGGAGGCTATATACAGGGTGTACCAGTACAGAGTCAATGTGGAGACTATATACAGGGGGTACCGGTACAGAGTCAATGTGGAGACTATATACAGAGGGTACCGGTACAGAGTCAATGTGGAGACTATATACAGGGTGTACCGGTACAGAGTCAATGTGGAGGCTATATACAGGGGGTACCGGTACAGAGTCAATGTGGAGGCTATATACAGGGGGTACCGGTACAGAGTCAATGTGGAGGTTATATACAGGGGGTACCAGTACAGAGTCAATGTGGAGGTTATATACAGGGGGTACCAGTACAGAGTCAATGTGGAGACTATATACAGGGGGTACCAGTACAGAGTCAATGTGGAGACTATATACAGGGGGTACCGGTACAGAGTCAATGTGGAGACTATATACAGGGGGTACCGGTACAGAGTCAATGTGGAGACTATATACAGGGGGTACTGGTACAGAGTCAATGTGGAGACTATATACAGGGGGTACCGGTACAGAGTCAATGTGGAGGCTATATACAGGGTGTACCAGTACAGAGTCAATGTGGAGACTATATACAGGGGGTACCGGTACAGAGTCAATGTGGAGACTATATACAGAGGGTACCGGTACAGAGTCAATGTGGAGACTATATACAGGGTGTACCAGTACAGAGTCAATGTGGAGGCTATATACAGGGGGTACCGGTACAGAGTCAATGTGGAGACTATATACAGGGTGTACCAGTACAGAGTCAATGTGGAGGCTATATACAGGGTGTACCAGTACAGAGTCAATGTGGAGACTATATACAGGGGGTACCGGTACAGAGTCAATGTGGAGACTATATACAGGGTGTACCAGTACAGAGTCAATGTGGAGGCTATATACAGGGGGTACCGGTACAGAGTCAATGTGGAGGCTATATACAGGGGGTACCGGTACAGAGTCAATGTGGAGACTATATACAGGGGGTACTGGTACAGAGTCAATGTGGAGACTATATACAGGGGGTACCAGTACAGAGTCAATGTGGAGGCTATATACAGGGGGTACCGGTACAGAGTCAATGTGGAGGCTATATACAGGGGTACCGGTACAGAGTCAATGTGGAGGCTATATACAGGGGTACCAGTACAGAGTCAATGTGGAGGCTATATACAGGGGCTACCGATACAGAGTCAATGTGGAGGCTATATACAGGGGGTACCGGTACAGAGTCAATGTGGAGGCTATATACAGGGGGTACCAGTACAGAGTCAATGTGGAGGCTATATACAGGGGGTACCGGTACAGAGTCAATGTGGAGGCTATATACAGGGGGTACCAGTACAGAGTCAATGTGGAGGCTATATACAGGAGTACCGGTACAGAGTCAATGTGGAGGCTATATACAGGAGTACCGGTACAGAGTCAATGTGGAGGCTATATACAGGGGGTACCGGTACAGAGTCAATGTGGAGGCTATATACAGGGGGTACCGGTACAGAGTCAATGTGGAGGCTATATACAGGGGGTACCGGTACAGAGTCAATGTGGAGGCTATATACAGGGGGTACCGGTACAGAGTCAATGTGGAGGCTATATACAGGGGGTACCGGTACAGAGTCAATGTGGAGGTTATATACAGGGGTACCAGTACAGAGTCAATGTGGAGGTTATATACAGGGGGTACCAGTACAGAGTCAATGTGGAGACTATATACAGGGGGTACCAGTACAGAGTCAATGTGGAGACTATATACAGGGGGTACCGGTACAGAGTCAATGTGGAGACTATATACAGGGGGTACCGGTACAGAGTCAATGTGGAGACTATATACAGGGGGTACTGGTACAGAGTCAATGTGGAGACTATATACAGGGGGTACCGGTACAGAGTCAATGTGGAGGCTATATACAGGGTGTACCAGTACAGAGTCAATGTGGAGACTATATACAGGGGGTACCGGTACAGAGTCAATGTGGAGACTATATACAGAGGGTACCGGTACAGAGTCAATGTGGAGACTATATACAGGGTGTACCGGTACAGAGTCAATGTGGAGGCTATATACAGGGGGTACCGGTACAGAGTCAATGTGGAGGCTATATACAGGGGGTACCGGTACAGAGTCAATGTGGAGGTTATATACAGGGGGTACCAGTACAGAGTCAATGTGGAGGTTATATACAGGGGGTACCAGTACAGAGTCAATGTGGAGACTATATACAGGGGGTACCAGTACAGAGTCAATGTGGAGACTATATACAGGGGGTACCGGTACAGAGTCAATGTGGAGACTATATACAGGGGGCACCGGTACAGAGTCAATGTGGAGACTATATACAGGGGGTACTGGTACAGAGTCAATGTGGAGACTATATACAGGGGGTACCGGTACAGAGTCAATGTGGAGGCTATATACAGGGTGTACCAGTACAGAGTCAATGTGGAGACTATATACAGGGGTACCGGTACAGAGTCAATGTGGAGACTATATACAGAGGGTACCGGTACAGAGTCAATGTGGAGACTATATACAGGGTGTACCAGTACAGAGTCAATGTGGAGGCTATATACAGGGGGTACCGGTACAGAGTCAATGTGGAGACTATATACAGGGTGTACCAGTACAGAGTCAATGTGGAGGCTATATACAGGGTGTAGCAGTACAGAGTCAATGTGGAGACTATATACAGGGGTACCGGTACAGAGTCAATGTGGAGACTATATACAGGGTGTACCAGTACAGAGTCAATGTGGAGGCTATATACAGGGGGGGCACGGTACAGAGTCAATGTGGAGGCTATATACAGGGGGTACCGGTACAGAGTCAATGTGGAGACTATATACAGGGGGTACTGGTACAGAGTCAATGTGGAGACTATATACAGGGGGTACCAGTACAGAGTCAATGTGGAGGCTATATACAGGGGGTACCGGTACAGAGTCAATGTGGAGGCTATATACAGGGGGTACCGGTACAGAGTCAATGTGGAGGCTATATACAGGGGGTACCAGTACAGAGTCAATGTGGAGGCTATATACAGGGGCTACCGATACAGAGTCAATGTGGAGGCTATATACAGGGGGTACCGGTACAGAGTCAATGTGGAGACTATATACAGGGGGTACTGGTACAGAGTCAATGTGGAGACTATATACAGGGGGTACCAGTACAGAGTCAATGTGGAGGCTATATACAGGGGGTACCGGCACAGAGTCAATGTGGAGGCTATATACAGGGGGTACCGGTACAGAGTCAATGTGGAGGCTATATACAGGGGGTACCAGTACAGAGTCAATGTGGAGGCTATATACAGGGGCTACCGATACAGAGTCAATGTGGAGGCTATATACAGGGGGTAACGGTACAGAGTCAATGTGGAGACTATATACAGGGGGTACCGGAACAGAGTCAATGTGGAGGCTATATACAGGGGGTACTGGTACAGAGTCAATGTGGAGACTATATACAGGGGGTACTGGTACAGAGTCAATGTGGAGGCTATATACAGGGGGTACCAGTACAGAGTCAATGTGGAGACTATATACAGGGGGTACCGGTACAGAGTCAATGTGGAGGCTATATACAGGGGGTACCGGTACAGAGTCAATGTGGAGACTATATACAGGGGGTACCGGTACAGAGTCAATGTGGAGGCTATATACAGGGGGTACTGGTACAGAGTCAATGTGGAGGCTATATACAGGGGTAACGGTACAGAGTCAATGTGGAGGCTATATACAGGGGTACTGGTACAGAGTCAATGTGGAGGCTATATACAGGGGGTACCGGTACAGAGTCAATGTGGAGGCTATATACAGGGGGTACCGGTACAGAGTCAATGTGGAGGCTATATACAGGGGGGTACCGGTACAGAGTCAATGTGGAGGCTATATACAGGGTATTACGGTACAGAGTCAATGTGGAGGCTATATACAGGGGGTACCGGTACAGAGTCAATGTGGAGGCTATATACAGGGGGTAACGGTACAGAGTTAATGTGGAGACTATATACAGGGGGTAACGGTACAGAGTCAATGTGGAGGCTATATACAGGGGGTACCGGTACAGAGTCAATGTGGAGGCTGTATACAGGGGGTACCGGTACAGAGTCAATGTGGAGGCTGTATACAGGGGGTAACGGTACAGAGTCAATGTGGAGACTATATACAGGGGGTACCGGTACAGAGTCAATGTGGAGGCTGTATACAGGGGGTACCGGTACAGAGTCAATGTGGAGGCTGTATACAGGGGGTAACGGTACAGAGTCAATGTGGAGACTATATACAGGGGGTACCGGTACAGAGTCAATGTGGAGGCTATATACAGGGGGTAACGGTACAGAGTCAATGTGGAGACTATATACAGGGGGTACCGGTACAGAGTCAATGTGGAGACTATATACAGGGGGGTAACGGTACAGAGTCAATGTGGAGGCTATATACAGGGGGGTAACGGTACAGAGTCAATGTGGAGACTATATACAGGGGTACCGGTACAGAGTCAATGTGGAGGCTATATACAGGGGGTACCGGTACAGAGTCAATGTGGAGGCTATATACAGGGGTAACGGTACAGAGTCAATGTGGAGACTATATACAGGGGTACCGGTACAGAGTCAATGTGGAGGCTATATACAGGGGGTACCGGTACAGAGTCAATGTGGAGGCTATATACAGGGGGTAACGGTACAGAGTCAATGTGGAGACTATATACAGGGGGTAACGGTACAGAGTCAATGTGGAGACTATATACAGGGGGTAACGGTACAGAGTCAATGTGGAGACTATATACAGGGGGGTGCCGGTACAGAGTCAATGTGGAGGCTATATACAGGGGGTAACGGTACAGAGTCAATGTGGAGACTATATACAGGGGGTAACGGTACAGAGTCAATGTGGAGGCTATATACAGGGGGGTACCGGTACAGAGTCAATGTGGAGGCTGTATACAGGGGTACTGGTACAGAGTCAATGTGGAGACTATATACAGGGGGTACTGGTACAGAGTCAATGTGGAGGCTATATACAGGGGGTACCGGTACAGAGTCAATGTGGAGGCTATATACAGGGGGTACCGGTACAGAGTCAATAGCGAGGCAATATACAGGGGGTAACGGTACAGAGTCAATGTGGAGACTATATACAGGGGGTACCGGTACAGAGTCAATGTGGAGGCTATATACAGGGGGTACCGGTACAGAGTCAATGTGGAGGCTGTATACAGGGGGTACTGGTACAGAGTCAATGTGGAGACTATATACAGGGGGTACTGGTACAGAGTCAATGTGGAGGCTATATACAGGGGGTACTGGTACAGAGTCAATGTGGAGACTATATACAGGGGTAACGGTACAGAGTCAATGTGGAGGCTATATACAGGGGTACCGGTACAGAGTCAATGTGGAGGCTGTATACAGGGGTACTGGTACAGAGTCAATGTGGAGACTATATACAGGGGGTAACGGTACAGAGTCAATGTGGAGGCTATATACAGGGGGTACTGGTACAGAGTCAATGTGGAGGCTATATACAGGGGGTAACGGTACAGAGTCAATGTGGAGGCTATATACAGGGGGTACTGGTACAGAGTCAATGTGGAGGCTATATACAGGGGGTAACGGTACAGAGTCAATGTGGAGGCTATATACAGGGGGTAACGGTACAGAGTCAATGTGGAGGCTATATACAGGGGGTAACGGTACAGAGTCAATGTGGAGACTATATACAGGGGGTAACGGTACAGAGTCAATGTGGAGGCTATATACAGGGTGTACCGGTACAGAGTCAATGTGGAGGCTATATACAGGGGGTAACGGTACAGAGTCAATGTGGAGACTATATACAGGGAGTACCGGTACAGAGTCAATGTGGAGACTATATACAGGGGGTAACGGTACAGAGTCAATGTGGAGACTATATACAGGGGGTAACGGTACAGAGTCAATGTGGAGGCTATATACAGGGGGTAACGGTACAGAGTCAATGTGGAGACTATATACAGGGAGTAACGGTACAGAGTCAATGTGGAGACTATATACAGGGGGTAACGGTACAGAGTCAATGTGGAGGCTATATACAGGGGGTAACGGTACAGAGTCAATGTGGAGACTATATACAGGGGGTAACGGTACAGAGTCAATGTGGAGACTATATACAGGGGGTACCGGTACAGAGTCAATGTTAGTTGAGGTAATTGAGGTAATATGTACATGTAGGTAGAGTACAAAAGTGACTATGCGTAGATAATAAACAGAGAGTAGCAGCAGCGTAAAAGAGGGGTCTGGGTAGCCCTTTGATTAGCTGTTCAGGAGTCTTATGGCTTGGTCGTAGAAGCTGTTATGAAGCCTTTTGGACCTAGACTTGGTGCTCCGGTACTGCTTGCTTTGCGGTAGCAGAGAGAACAGTCCATGACTAGGGTGGCTGAAGTCTTTGACAATCTTTTGGGCCTTCCTCTGACACCACCTGGTATTGAGGTCCTGGATGACAGGAAGCTTGGTCCCCGTGATGTACTGGGCTGTACGCACTACTCTCTGTAGTGCCTTGCAGTCGGAGGCCGAGCAGTTGCCATACCAGGCAGTGATGCAACCACATGCTCTCGATGGTGCAGCTGTAGAACCTTTTGAGGAGCTGAGGACCATTCCCAAATTTTTTCAGTCACTTGAGGGGGAATAGACTTTGTCGTGCCCTCTTCACGGCTGTCTTAGTGTGTTTGGACCATGATAGTTTGTTGGTGATGTAGACGCCAAGGAACTTGAAGGTCTCAACCTGCTGCACTGCAGACCCGTCGATGAGAATGGGGGCGTACTTGTTCCTCCTTTTACTCTAGTCCACAATAATCTCCTTTGTCTTGATCACTTTGAGGGACAGGTTGTTGTCTTGGCACCACATGGCCAGGTCTCTGACCTCCTCCCAATAGACAGTCTCATCGTTGTTGGTAATCATCAGCAAACTTGATGATGGTGTTGGAGTCATGCCTGGCCATGCAGTCATGAGTGAACAGGGAGTACAGGATGGGACTGAGCACACACCCTTGAGGGGCCCCTGTGTTAAGGATAAGCGTGGTGGATGTGTTGTTACCTACTCTTACCACATGGGGGTGGCCCGTCAGGAAGTCCAGGATCCAGTTGCAGAGGGAGGTGTTTAGTCACACAGGATGATCATTTACCATGCATGCATTCATTTGAATTGCTATTGCAGAGTTGCAGCCTGTATTTATTCTGCTTTTTAAATTAATTGTCTCCTGTTATACAAATCTATTCAGCATTGTGTTTCCCTCTGTCACTTAGGGCGTGTTTTCCAGACCTGAACCCTTTTCAATCAGAGAGCTTCTTTTTAGAGAACTAGGTCTTCTGTTTGAAAGGTTTAGGAGTTAGGGAACTGAATTTCAACCACTAAAATACCTGTTCAATGAGTACAATGTAATGCATTCTCTTACCGCTTCTTCAACATTGTTCTAAGAGACCCAGGTTTGAGTGCTTCTTGTTCTTCTTTGGACTTGGCTAATTCCTTCGTCTTTTTGAATCCAACTGGACAGAAACAATTTGTAATGTTTATGTCTTAAAGTGTTGATCATTCTTTTTAAATCATTAGAATGCACTTGCATGACAAGATAAATATTGCTTAAGAGAGGTTTAGATTAGATGTGTTAGAATTCTCTTTTTGTGTGTCCTACCTTCAATGACATTCAGCTGGATAGTGCAAACAGCCTTTCCATACTCATTTGTTGCAAAGCATTTGTAGGTGTCGGCATCTTCTGCACATACTTTGGGGATCTGTAAGCAAACTGATAATGTATTAACTACGTACTTCCCATCGACTGCTGTTAAGGTCCATAAAACAAATCAATTGAAATATACTTCAAGGGTAATTGCTTTATTTATTTTAAAATCCAGGAATTTAACCAATAATTATTATAATACATTTTTTCATGTTAAAGGGTTGAAATATAAAGGTTGGAGTAAAAAGGAGGGGACATGTAGAAGTCAAGAGATTGGGCAGCATTTGATGGAACTGAAATTGACAAAATGTCCCGTTTATTGTTGAGTCTAAGAACCAGTTGGTGCTGAATGGTGATAAACATGCTTACCTCTAGGGTGTGTTCACCAGATGCCTCGTCGTACTTGCTCTGGAACTTCACTGGATCGTCTATCTTTCCATTTGCTCGGTTCCATGTCACGTTGGGTGTAGGTTCACCATACACAATGGCTTTGAACACCCCGAACTTGCCTGATTTGTGATTAGAGTCATAGAATACTTGTAAATAGTAGTAATTTGAACCATTGTGTTTTTCTTCTGATGTCCAATATTTGTCCGTATTTGGGTGTCTAATTAGTCCATCCTTTTGGTGATACAATTTTATATAAGGATTAGTGAGATAGGTCGGACTGTATTTGTTTGGTATTTTATTGAATACATTGCATTTTCACCAAATATGATGTGTAACATTTGTTATACAACTACCCCCAATGATGAAAGAGCTAGGCGTTAATTATGGCGTATGCTTTAATAAGGAGCTTAACAGACTGCCTCTATTAAAGGTTGTGTCACCAATCTAAGTGTGCAAGGTTAAATAAGGATTTGGTATGTGAGTGGGTAGGGCATAGAAGGTCATCATAATCATAAATTATGTAGAGTCTACATTTCATTTCTGTTGCAAATGAAGTTCATATGAGCCGTCTGGAAGGATTGCATTTTGTGGACTTCACCATACATCACATGCCTTATGACCACTGTCACATGTCAGGGCCTGAAGCCTGTGGAACCTACTCCAAATGATATGAATGTCTCAACTGAGATGTAAAGTAATGCAATCGGGCCTATCCCTACATGTCCTTATGCTGCTTGTCTTAGTCAGGACATAATATAATATATGCCATTTAGCAGACACCTTGATCCAAAGCACCTTACAGTCATGTGTGCATTTTATATATATATATTTATTTACTTATGGGAGGTCCTGGGAATGAATCCTAATCTCCTGACATTGCAGGTGCCATGCTCTACCAACTGAGTTTACAGAGGACCACATGTGTTAATCCCATCAGCACACCCGTTGCAGTGGGTCACTGTTCCCATTTTGGTTGACCCAATTCCTATGTGCTACAGCTTGGAATAATACATTTGCTCCCCCCCCCCCCCCCCTTTGTTTATAAGGCAATAGCAGAACACACAAAATGTATTGCAGTATAATAGGACAGCTATGCCTGTTAATGCAGAATATTACATGATTAACTGTTCCTTACCCTCCTGAATAGTTAACGCGATGGGCTTCCGTGTGAAGTCAGGGTGGCTTTTCCCCTCTGGTATTTCCTCCACATACTGCGTGATCATAACTCCGGGGACTTTTGATCTGAATTTCTTGACTGATCACACACACACCAAAAATACATCATTAGAAAATGGCGCAATAATTTGATAATATTGTTAGCACTTACTGTTTAAAACAATTGAGATTTGCATTAATGGATGACCAAATCTAACACGCATAATGTCTAATACAGTTATAATCACTGAATTATTACATGCGTCAATGTCATGTAATATTTGACTTTTTGAATGGAAGGGATTGAGGGCCATATTCAGACCTAATATTACTGTAGAAGTAGTCATAGTACAACTGATAACAGTCTTGTTAAAGCAATGGCTGATACACCAAAACATGGAGTAGACTAGTAGTATCAGGTTGGGAATACTGCCCTAAATCACATGCCACATCTAGCAAGAAAATACACCAATATGCAAAGTCTGCACGTGTCATTTTCATACCAAAATGAAGCCAAATAAGCAAAAAACATGATGTGATTATTATTTTCACTTTAGATCAATGCATCATTGTTCTCTTAATATTTATGGTACAGTACATTTTTCTTTCAAAGCTGAAATCTGTAGTTGGTGAAACTACCATGTCCTGTTAGAGATATTGCATCAACAAATAAGTTACTTAAAACAATGTCACGATGCTGGATGCTCCTCTCCTCTGTTTCATCAACAAAACAAAACAATAACTAAGGGGCTGGGGTGAACAGTGGTGCTGTTGCCCCCTTTACGGATTTCAGCTTTAATGTGATGTCTCTTTTTTATTATAACAGCTGCAAATGTAGCACTGCTGCAGAGACTTAGTCAATCTGACCCCAACTGTTTCAAATTATGTTTGGTCATCCATCCTCTTTCCATCCATATTTCTCTGTTTTACTTGACTACTGTAACTGAACATAAATATAATTCCACAGCACTGATGAGTAATCATGAGCAAAGAATTGTTTGATGCAGATGTTAATTGTCTGTAAGAACATTTTCTCGAAACCCCATAACCTAAAACCTAGGTCATGAAGGGCCCAATCTGTCCTCCCACATACTCAACTTGTATTCTCTTGCACAAGGTACAGGTTGCAAGACAATATAAGGACCTCATAGCAATCATCCCTTTAATAAGGATAGTTTGTCAGTATTAATGGATTTGTCATTTGTTTAGAATTCTACAATGAAGTGTGTCTGTTGTGACGCTGAAAATTTGAGTCAAACACGTACACGAATTACACCACTCATATGATGATGTATAGAGTAGCCTACATGCAACACAGTCATTACTTTCATCCACCATGCTTTGGTACAGTAAAACACCCAGACCAAAAGTACAAGGTATACTCTCTTAGAAAAAAACATGCTATCTAAAACCTTAAAGGGTTCTTCAGCTTTCCCCAGAGGATAAACATTAGAAGAACCCTTTTTGGTTTCCATGTAGAGGCCTTTTGGGTTCAGTGTAGAACCCTTTCCACAGTGGAGTTTTTTTCAAATATTTTTTTTCCACGTTTTTTTCCCCTAATTATTTTCTAAGATTGTACAAAGAGAAAGACACATTAATGGAAACTCAAGTTGCTGGAGTTTCCTTTTCTCTTGCATACCTTTTTTGTGGTGGGGATTTTCCATAGCACCCCCAGCACCTTCCACTTTACAAGCAACATGACAGCAAGAGAAAGGAAATAGCACAGGAAACATTAATCCTGACAAAAGCACCTGAGAGAGACTTGGGAACTTCGACAGGATTATGAATCCACACATACAGTACATAGATACCAACGATTAACATTAAACACTAGGACAAGGGAAACATCCAACACACACAACTTGGAGAGAACCAACCTCCTAAGGTTTTTCAGAAGATTATTTTATGGAACAAATGTTTGAAAGAAAAATTATGAAAGATTAATTGTATATATACATTTGTAACCATTATGAATTTCTGAGTACATCAAATCATGGAGTTAACAGCAATTATATTGTTCCCTAAGTCATTATACTGCTTGTCTTAGTCTTAGTTATATATTTTAATATTTAGCATACAAGGTATGTTTTCTCTATGACGATGGCCTATTAATACTAACTAAGATCTAGTGGTGTTAAATTATACTAAATCTGCTGACCAACTTTGGTGTATCAGATATCAGATATGCCAGTCCTCATTGGCATCCAATAAGGTCCCATTTAATGTGTTGTGGTTGTCCATGGGGTTGGGCTGTTGAGAGTCCTTTTCTGTGCCAGTTACAGTGCATATTAATAGTTGTCTGTAAATTGATTTGGAAAACAGCTGAGGAAGATGAGATATCCGATTATGTCTTCTACCAAACAGTTTATTGCCAGACATCCATATTTTGAGTCCAGTCTTCCCATTTCAATCAACCCCACAGTGAAAATTCTTTAAACGCTTCAGTTTACTGGTCAAATATGATCTCAAACTTAATCTTCTGTTTAGATCTGTTGACAAAGTAGATATGTTGTCAAGCATTCAGCACAGGTTAGACAGATTTCTCTTGATGTTGAATCAGTTCTTCAGTTGAGTTTTTCTAGCAGAAGCATGTTGTCTTACAGTTTTTTGATGTATTTTTTGTAAACTGTAAGTAAATAAAACAATTGACAGCACGTTTCATTCTTCACTCTTCATAAACGCGATAAACATCTTCTTTTTCGTTCTTCTGCTGAATCAGAAATATATTCATGCCCATTCTTTTTCCAATGTCACCCAATGACTGGCTGGTGATATTGCCTTATGATGGCGTTGACAGAGAAGTGTTTGACATGATTGGTTCACTAGAGGTGTTGACATGGTGATTTGACTGCTACTTCACATTTTAAGCTGATTGAAGCAATAACAAGCAGCTTGTATTTCTTCATGTGCTTGTCTGGAGAATGGTCCTTTTCGGCAATATCTTAATTCGTAGTGTAATTGACACTGTAGTAGGTGTTGTTAATATTTAATCAGGGTGCTCCTGTATGATTTTGGAAGCCCAGATGATTGTGCACAAATTTTTGGATTGAAGCATCTCTTCAACGTCTTCTGGATAGCACAAGTGCAGAAGACATTATTACGTGATGTTCTTGACGAAGCTTGTCATTTATGATCTAAATGTCATCTGTACTGAAAATGATCTCATATCTTCTCTACACTTAGTTGTGTATTGGATGGTCTAATTGATACTCTTTACATACCTCGATTTACTGGCAAACTATCGGTAGAAGACACTGGAGCACAGTGTTGCACACGCATTGCAACAATTGTTCTGTCAATACAGCAAAACCTAACATTTTTATGCCTGCAACTGTATCTTGGCAATCAATAACGGGCTATGATTCCTGCCTTTTTTGTTATTTACCCTTTGCCTGTGTGTGACTGCATTGGGTGGATGTCTGTCTTGATTCGACTGTTAAGAGGAGAAATCCATCACATTGCACTTACCCTTCTGCCCTTCGGCAGATTGATCTGTCACTTTCGACTTCATCACCTTCATCTTGGAATATTTTGGATCAGAAGGCTCTATAACAGACATTCACACAGAGAAAAGGAATGTGAGTTAAAACTGTCAAGTTGAATGGAACATCACTACCACTGATTACAGTCATTGAGATGCCTACTAGTTACGAGACAAAATAAAAAGACACAAGAAAAAACAGGAGTTTCAAAATAGATCATTTACATGAGTGACATTTTCTCCTCTTCAGCTAATAACCAGCAGGTGGCACTTGAGACTTGGGTTTAGTGTTAGTTTGCACTATTTCTAATCTCATTATAAGGTTGCGTATCAAAGAAACCCTAAAATGACATCATCGGGGTAGTGTATCCTCCTCCCAGACGATACAGCATCCAGCAGCTGCTAGCAATGGAAGTGGTGCTGTTACTCTACCCAGTCAGTAAGAGGCAGCATGCAACACACGTCTATCTATTGGCCTTGTGTCGAACCACTGGATCGATGTCTATCCTAGGAATGTGATGCTGACATGTTTTGATTGAGCCCTGCAGTTGTTGAAATCTCTACTAAACCAAACTGTGGGAGGATATTCGGAGGGGGTGGGATGCAACAGAGGCACCGAGGGCGCTATAGATTATCCAGGTTTTTGTAGATGGTTAATAGGGAACATAGCTAACAAAGATCTCTGCTCTCTGCAGATTATAGATCACTTGTCTATATGGTTCTACAGGATTAAGTGTTGATCCTACGTTTTGAGAATTGCTTCTAACAATTTTATGTTGACAATTTAATATTGAATTGTGTTCATGCAATACCTTAATCACCCAATTTTTTTTAAAGCAATACTATCCTTGCCTGCCTGGGTTTATAGCATATGTTGTTTGGCTTGTCAAATGTCAAATATAAATTAGGATTTGATTTATAATGTACATCAGGTGTCCTCTGACACAGATTGTAAAGACAGAAATGCTAGGGATTTCAAGATACCGACTGACAGCACTTTTGGAGACATAGCAGTATCATCGGTCTACGAATGTAATAGGACACACAACTCTTTATATCCTTCCTTTTTTTGTTGTAGTAGTAAAATTTCACCTCACGGCTGTTCTGCCTATCAAGCCTTAAAATGCTCATTGGTTTAAGGGTTGAAGAGGGGGGAGTTATTAAGGGCAAGTTAACTCGTATTTTTACATCTCGTCATAGATTCTTAGAAAATACGGTAAGGTGACTGCTACCGCTTCAGGCCTTTATAATTATTAACATTTAGGTTTCATATTTCTGTACCATTGAAGGGATACATAAGGATATCTTGAGTTAATGTATGACAAGATACGTTGTTTATTGAAAGAACTTAGGTATACATCATTACAGCTGTTTCTAAACTAGGACTGGTAGCATGCATTTTTTTAAACATTATATTAAGATATTATATATGTTCTATATGATTTAGCATGTGGTGCAGATGACTCAGTTTTACATTTGAAACCCTGAACATTATGTGTTTGCATGATTTGCATGATGCCATAATCCCGCCCATCTGTTAGATGTGTGTTCACGTATGCAGTACACTATAAGGATCAGATGTGAATAATTCATTTTGGGGACATTTGTTTAATGTAAAAAAAAACAGATGTTTTAGTGTACAAATCAAATTGTATTAGTCAAATGCGCCGAATACAACAGGTGTAGACCTTACAGTGAAATGCTTACTTACGAGCCCATATCCAACAATGCAGTTTAAAAAAATATGTATAAGAAATGAAAGTAACAAGTAATTAAAGAGCAGCAGCAAAATAACAATAGCAAGGCCATATACAGGGGGCTACCGGTACAGAGTCAATGTGCGGGGGTACCTGTTAGTTGAGGTAATATGTACATGAAGGTAGAGTTATTAAAGTAACTATGCATAGATGATAACAACAGAGTAGCAGCAGTGTATAAGAGGGGGGGCAAGTAGTCTGGGTAGCCATTTGATTAGACTTGGCGCTCCGGTACCGCTTTCTGTGTGGTAGCAGAGAGAACAGTCTTTGACTGTTCGGCTGGAGACTTTGACAATTTTATGGACCTTCCTCTGACACCACCTGGTTTAGAGGTCCTGGATGGCAGGAAGCTTGGTCCCAGTGATGTACTGGGCCATTTGCACTACCCTCTGTAGTGCTTTGCGGTCGGAGGCAGAGCAGCTGCCATACCAGGCAGTGATAGAACATTTTGAGGGTCTGAGGACCAATGCCAAATCTTTTCAGTCTCCTGAGGGGGAATAGGTTTTGTCGTGCCCTCTTCACAACTGTCTTTGTGTGCTTGGACCATGTTAGTTTGTTGTTAGCACCCTGCAGACTGGCAGCTCCTTGCAGACTGACAGCTCCTTGCAGACTGACAGCTCCTTGCAGACTGGCAGCTCCTTGCAGACTGGCAGTTCCTTGCAGACTGGCAGCTCTTTGCAGACTGACAGCTCTGGCTGCTTCATGCAGACTGACAGCACTGACTGCTCCATGCAGGCTGACAGCACCCTGCAGACTGGCAGCTCCTTGCAGACTGACAGCTCCTTGCAGACTGGCAGCTCTTTACAGACTGACATCTCTGGCTGCTTCATGCAGACTGACAGCTCTGACTGCTCCATGCAGGCTGACAGCACCCTGCAGACTGGCAGCTCCTTGCAGACTGACAGCTCCTTGCAGACTGACAGCTCCCTGCAGACTGGCAGCTCTTTGCAGACTGACAGCTCTGGCTGCTTCATGCAGACTGACAGCACCTTGCAGACTGACAGCTCCCTGCAGACTGGCAGCTCAGGCTGATCCGAACAGGCAGGAGGCTCCGGCAGCGTTGTAGAGGAGGAAGGCTCTAGAAGCGCTGAACAGGCGGGAGGCTCCGGCAGCGCAGGAGAGGAGACAGGCTCTGGCTGCGCTGAACAGGTGGGAGACTCCGACAGCGTAGGAGGGAAGGAAGGCTCTAGCTGTGCTGAACAGGCAAGGCGCACTGAAGGCCTGGTGCGTGGTGCTGGAACTGGTGCTACAGGATCGAGGACACGCACAGGAAGCCTGGTGCGGGGAGCTGCTACCGGAGGACTGGTGTGTGGAGGTGGCTCTGGATAGACCGGACCGTGCAGGCGCACTGGAGCTCTTGAGCACCGAGCCTGCCCAAGCTTCCCTGGCTCGATGCCCACTCTAGCCCGGCCAATACGAAGGGCTGGTATGTACCGCACCGGGCTATGCACCCGCACTGGAAACACTGTCCGCTCCATAGCATAACATGGTGTCTGCCTGGTCTCTCTAGCCCACCGGAAAGCACAGGGAGTTTGCGCAGGTCTCCTACCTGGCATAGCCATACTCCCTGTAAGCCCCCCCCCAATAATTTTTTGGGGTTGCTTTTCGGGCTTCCTTGCCAACCGTGTTCCCTCGTATCGTCGGCTCCTATCTCCTGCTGCCTCTGCTCTCCTAAGTGCCTCCACCTGTTCCCATGGGAGGCGATCTCTTCCGGCCAGTATCTCCTCCCAAGTGTAACAACCTTTACCATCCAACACGTCTTCCCATGTCCATTCTCCGAATAATTCATCCTCCTTTTTCTGCTCCAGCTGTCGCTGCCTGTTTCTACCAGCGCCTCTCCGCTTTAGCCGCCGTGTCTTTCTTTTCGACTCCATTCGCCTATAGCCCTCTTCGCACTGTTCCAGCGAATCCCAGGCGGGCTCAAGCACTCTCTCTGGGTCGGCCGCCCACCTGTCTATTTCTTCCCACGTCGTATACTCCAATCCTCTGCTGTCCATCACGTCCTCCCTTCACTGCTGCCTGTTAACACGCTGCTCGGTCCGTGTGTTGTGGGTAATTCTGTAACGTCGTTCTTCGTTTGTCGAAAGAGAGGACCGAAATGCAGCGTGGTGGTTACTCATGTCTTTAATGAATGAAATGACGATACATGAAATAACTGAATAAACAAAACAACAAACGGAACGCGAAACTTATTACAGCCTATCTGGTGAACACTACACAGAGACAGGAACAATCACCCACGAAATACAAAGTGAAACTCAGGCTACCTAAATACGGTTCCCCATCAGAGACAACAAGAATCACCTGACTCTGATTGAGAACCGCCTCAGGCAGCCAAGCCTATACTAGACACACCCCTAATCAACCACAATCCCAATGCCTACAAAAACCCCAATAAGACAATACAATAACCCCATGTCACACCCTGGCCTGAACAAATAATTAAAGAAAAAACAAAATACTAAGACCAAGGTGTGACAAGATCTTCAGTTTCTTGGCAATTCCTCGCATGGAATAGCCTTCATTTCTCAGAATAAGAATAGACTGACGAGTTTCAGAAGAAAGTAATTTGTTTCTGGACATTTTGAGCCTATAATTGAACCCACAAATTAAGGTCAGTTTCATTGCTTCTTTAATCAGAACCATTTTCAACTGTGCTAACATAATTGCAAAAGGGTTTTCTAATGATCAATTAGTGTCACGTCCTGACCTTAGTTCCTTTTTTATGTCTCTATTTTAGTTTGGTCAGGGCGTGAGTTGGGGTGGGCATTCTATGTTTTGTGTTCTATGTTTTCTATTGCTATGTGTTTTTCCTGGTATGGTTCCCAATCAGAGGCAGCTGGCAATGATTGTCTTTGATTGAGAACCATACTTAGGCAGCCTGTTTTCCCACTATGGGTGTGGGTAGTTATTTTCTGTTTAGTGTGTTTTGCACCTGATGGAGCTGTTTTGGTTGTCCTTTTGTTGCTTGTTTGATAGTGTTCAGTTTTACCATTAAAATGATGAACACTTACCGCGCTGTACCTTGGTCCTCACCTTCTTCTACCAACGGCCGTTACAATTAGCCTTTTAAAATTACAAACTTGGATTAGCTAACACAACTTGCCATTGGAACACAGGAGAGATGGTTGCTGACAATGGGCCTCTGTACGCCTATGTAGATATTCCATTTTAAAAAATCTGCCGTTTTCAGCTACATTCGTAATTCACAACATTAACAATGTCTACATGGTAATTCTGTTATTTTAATGGTAAAAAACGTTGCTTTTCTAAATGACCTCAAACTTCTGAACGGTAGTGTACTTTTGATTTTGTAGGAATGAATTGAATTATGAACAATGTGTACCATTTGGTACAATACACTGTAGTAACTAATTAAGCTCCAGTTTGTATCCATTGTTACAAGCTACTAGTTCGTTACCGCCTAATAGTAAATAATCAGGTAGATTCTAGGTGTAAAAAATAAGCTAGAGCAGATATATTTTTTATTTAAAGTGTTCTATCTGTATAATAAAAGTGCAGAACATGTTTGATAGAATCTTTCCTTAAGTCATCAAGCAGCCTCAGCAGGGATGGAACTTAAGGATTTTCGGCACTGAACAGCCGGGCTAGTAGACCACAATTTTAACTAGACCGGATACAAAATCTGTGTTTGAAAGACAAAGTTTCTCTAACCGGCGGGCTACTTGGGCACAATTTCTATTAGGCTGAAACGTGTTACTTCAGGCTTGAGGGCTCGATTCATCTCCATCCCTGAACCTCAGGCTATCTTAATAAACACACAAGCTGTGCCATTACTCAAATTGAGAGCTTTATTTTTAGTTCATTACACACTCCCAATAAGACTGTCCGAAGCAGAGCTGGACTCCAGCAGTGGTCTTGACTCTTGCCGGGGACATAAAAATGAACTCCAACGCCTTTGATATGACACCAAAGTATATGCATCCTTCTGCAGAGCTTATTTTACCTTCATTTAACTAGGCAAGTGAGTTAAAGAACAAAATCTTATTTTCAATGACAACCTAGGGACAGTGGGTTAACTGCCTTGTTCAGGGGCAGAACAACAGATGTTTTACCTTGTCAGCTCGGGGATTCACGTGTGCTATCACACAGAAAATCACTTGTTTCTCTGATACGTGGCTGTATAAAAGGTAACACTTATGTCGCAGTGAGAAATAGGAGGCATGCTTTATAACCAGTATGTGGGGTAAGATTCCACGGCTGGCAGCATAAGTAATTCACCACACTGGTGCCAGGCTGTCTTGAAATGTGTTGCTGTAGTTGATGGAAAGAAGAGTCCTCTTTTTTGATAATGTATGTCTATTTGTATGTATGTGTTTACATGCAGTATTACTCCTGTTGTGGCATATGTTTGTTACTAGTTTTGTACTTTGTTATATAATTGTCACACAATTGCTTACTTAGACTACTTGATAACTACATTATATAAAATAGTGTTGATACTGGATTAGTGATGGAATTTTGTCTTGTAGGTCCTTCCTCTTGCAAATATTTGAAATGGTGTTTCCACATGGTGTTTCACATGAACTCATAAAGGTGTTGTATTACAGAGTGATAGACAAAACAGATGCAGCCCTGCCCTGACTTCCAATGTGCAGTCATGAAACTGAATTAATTAACAACACTCTAAATAAAGTGTCCAGGTTTGATGGAGTGCACTCAACCTCATGATCCTCGTGACTCCATTTAACATGTCCTGTTAACTGGTAAATGTGATGTTTAACTTTATCCACTTGGTAGCAAACATTCACACACTGTCCTAACACCATGAAGTGTTGTAATAGTGTGCAGGTAAACTTGTGTCAATTTCACCTCTGAGGGAAGATTGACAAAGACCTGTGCGTTCTTGCTATGTAACACTACAGCAGCAAGGCCATTAATTTAGGGGCAGGATAAAGCTACACTATGAATCAACCAGCTTGACAGTGTGCTGAACCTACAGTGAGCCGTGAGAATGATCTCATCAAGGGCTGAACAGCAAACGAACACGTGGCTCATTCCACAAAATGCGTGCCTTTTGGACATGTACACTTTTAAGAAATTAACTTAAACATATCATTCGTCATTTTAGGTGAAAATGAAGAACACTTAAGGATTGGTGTCCTCCCCACGGGACGGTTAAGCTAAAAGGATAATGTGATTAGCATGAGGTTGTAATTAACATGAACATTTCCAAGGACATAGACATATCTGATATGGGCAGAAAGCTTAATCCAAAAATGTCTCCAAGTTTCACCATCATTGTAAAGGCCTAGTTAAAATACACCCATTTCGTGGAATGACCCGAGTACTTATTGCTAAAATGGTGCTAGACAAGTCTGAGTAACTGTCTTCCACCATTGACTGCACTGTTGACCTCACACTTGAAATGGCATCTGAGAGGTTCTCAAGTGTCCCTCCCGGCGATTTTTCACACGTACACTAACCACAGCTGTATAACTCACAAAAAAACAGTTCCTTGATGACAAGGGGTTTTGGTGACAGACGGGTGCTGTATTTCAAGGGTAGTACTTGAATTTCCAAATGGTTTTCTGAATTATTTTCAATTAAAGGAGCTGCCAAATTCATGCACAAATACCACAATAGAGACTCAAGGTATGTTTTGCACAGGCTTCGCCATTATAACACACAGGACGTTTTGTTAATGTTATGTTCCTTTTGTTCTACTGCATTGTTTCCAAATGCAATCATGTATCTTCTATTTTGTTTCTGCTTCTGTAAAATGACACAACAATAGTTCATTTAGATACAAGTATCTTCTTATCGTTAGTCCGACATATACTGCCTAGGTGAATCCAGGTGAAAGCTATAATGCCTTTTTGATGTCACTTGTTAAATCCACTTCAATTAGTGTAGATGAAGGGGAGGAAACGGATAAAAAGCCCTGAGACAATTGAGATGTGGATTGCGCATGTGTGCCATTCAGAGGGTGAATGGGCAAGCCAAAATAGTTAAGTGTGTTAAACAGGAGCATGTGTTGAACAAACCAAAATATATTTTATATTTGAGATTCTTCAAAATAGCCACCCTTTTCCTTGATGACAGCTTTGCACACTCTTGGCATTCTATCGACCAGCTTCATTAGGTAGTCACCTCCCCCACCCCTTTTGTCCTCAGAACAGTGTCAATTCGTCGGGGCATAGACTCTACAAGGTCTCGAAAGCATTCCGCAGGGATGCAGGGTTATTTTGACTCCAATACTTCCCACATTTGTTTCAAGTTGGCTGGATGTCCTTTGGGTGGTGGACCACAATAAGTGTGAAAAACCCAGAAGTGTTGCAGTTCTTGACACAAACCAGTGCACCTACTATAATACTCTGTTCAAAGGAACTTCATAATTGTATCTTGCCCATTCATCCTCTGAATGGCACACATTCATATGTATATATATATATATGTATAGTCTAAATTGTATTGAATACAGAATAGCTTTTTGCGGTTTGGCTATAAAACCAGCCCACTATGGCATATCATATATGTTTGGGCTGCATTTTTATTTGACACCTCCATCTATAGTTAGCCGTCACCCTCAAACCTCACAACTATGACCTCACGGCTATGACCTCACGTCTATGATCCAGCTCTACAAATTCCACAACAGTGAAATTCAAACTGTAGAACACACATGCCCAACTAAAAAGATTTTATGCATTACCACCAAGTCAGCTGTACCTCTTCATATGGAATCCCATTCTAATGTACAGTACAGTATGTCAGACACATACGCAAGTGAATGTCCGTAACTAACTTAATGAGGTATTCAGTAACTTGAGTAACTGAAATAAGAGGGCATTAAAAACTTAAAGACCAGAAAGCAAACAGTTGCGACATTTAATACCCTCTACCCTTAAGTATTTTATGTACCTTTTAAAGGTATTCAGCCCTGCTGAAGTTATTTTACACCCTAATCTTCCGATATCAACTGAAAATCCCTGTGGTCATACAACATCTGCTTACATACTCATATGCAGAATAGCATTATCACTATGTTTCCCAGATCAACTAAAACACTATTACTACTACTTTATGTACATTATGGAATGTTGTCCTTTCCTCAAGTCACATAACAGAATAACACTACTGGCACAATTAAAAAAGGTACAAGGCCAGTTTGTATTTCCCTCCATGCTGGTCCATCTCGTCCGACCACCCTATTCTGCCAGAGAGGAGGGAAGAACGACCTACCTGCTCACAGTCCTCAGTGCTCTCAGCTGTGCTCCTTTCAAGCAACACTGTGGCTACTCTGATATTTGAGTGCCTGTTCCAAGTTGTGCTCGGTAATAAATCCTAAAGAGCAACGTGTGTGTCTCTGCCTGAAGACTAAGCGACTGCCAAAACGAGTTGTCTTTTTTGTATTTGTGTTGAGGAGTTGCACCAAAGACGTTTGGTTGGGTGGGCGGTGAAGAGGGGGGCTCCACTAAGGGTGGGTCTAACTAACACTTCCTTTACAGTGGCAATCCTCATACAGTAATGTTTATGAACTGGTTCCCATAACCACACTTTCACTTAAAATCCTGAAAGAGAAAAAATATGATATGTTCTTCATGGTGTATATCCAATGAATACAACACTGCAAGTATGTCTAGACCTATGATGGTTATTTTCAATTATACATTTGAATGTCATTCATTACTAGAAGTAATAAGGTCTGTGTTTATTACAGTTGCTTTTGACTAATAAATGTATTATTGTGTGTGTGAATAAATTGTAGTAAGATGTAAATTGTTCATTTCAATAAATCAGTCAACAAAATGTAAATGAAAATACAGTGGTTAATGTTTTTTTGTATAATTTCAAAGATGAATTAATATATCAGAAAGACTGCTAATGTTTGACATTAAGAAATAACAACTCGATAGACTACCTAAGCTTTCTTTACCTTCTTAGTTACATCTCGCCATCCTCAAACCAATTTGGCAATAAGAAGCACTTTTATGTTGACTGTAAACCACACAGGTCAGGGCACCTGAGAAAGAAAAAGGGAAATAAATGCATGAATGTGTATATATTTTTAAATACCAACGTTTCTTATTGAAAATGACCAGTGATTGCTATTTTGTCTCAGTGGTTAATATTTGTAAGTTCTTCTGTGGTGTTGGAAAGGTTCTTATGAAGCGTAAATCATAAGACTTGAATTTGTCCCATTAAATTTAGTGTGGAACATAACTTGGCTGTTATTTTCCTGTCAAGTCTGAGGGGTATGGTAGTATTGATTACTGTCGCAATTACTGTAATTCATTTCACTGTGATTTCTATGGTTACGGTAACCATAATGGTCAATGTTCTTTTTTTTTTTTTTTACCCCCCCCATTAAAAAAATTTGAAAGAAAGAAAGAAAATAAATGTGCACTTGTCTTTTTTTACTGTACTAGCACTGCCTTTGCTGATAACTTCTTTATTTAAGATAATGTACTTAAAGCCAGACTCAGTAAGTGTCAGTTTCGTGATTTTGTTTCCATGTTATATTTTGTTTTGTCAGGCCAACAAAAGAAACCCAGGTAAGACGTCATAACATGCTCTAGAGTCTAGGCTACCTGAGAGTTGTCAAGCAGCTGCTGGGCCAGCCACCCTTTGATCCAGATCAACCAGTAGGCCACTTCTAGTTACAACAAACATGTAGGCTGCTGGATTATTTTTTTTTTTAAATGTACAAGTCAACCCTGAACGTAAGACGTGAAATGTGTGCAACTACTGTAAAACATTTTTTTTACTATAGTAGGCTACACCACCGGTTTGCACATTTAGCAATGATTGAATAATATATCGACAGCTGTTTGCTAGCCAGCTAAATTAGCTCTCTAGCTTTCTGTGTAACTAATGTCCTATAGTTTAATTTACCAGAAGACAACTAACTCAGACTTTTCTGTGTAAGGTTCTGTAATTTGTTTTTTAGTCAACCTTGTGTTCTGTTTCGTTGTTTCTTGAGCGTAGCACTTTCTTTGTGTTCATGAACGTAGCCCTGTCTTTCATTTTTGTTAATTGATTTCACCTGTATTAGTTACTCACCTGGTCTCAACAGCTCCTTATTCAGTTCAGTTCATTCTGTTTATGCCTTTAAGGTATTGTTCGTTTTGACTCTACTAAGCCTTTTCGTAGCTCGTTTGTGAGAACCAGTTAAAGCCTTCAGTCCTAGTTTTGATTCACCTGCCTGTTTGTCTACCTGTGTATGATGATTGCCTGCCTGTGACCACGATTCCTGCCTTCTGCGAAGGGGAAACAAACTCCTGCTGTGCTCTGCGCGTGAATCTACACCTTTTTCTCCCTGAGTATTCATTACATTGTGATTATCATTGGCACTGTCCACAGCAGTGTGATACTAGCACTCATGAGTGAGGAATGCCTGCCTTGCTGAATAAAAATCGGCCACAATTCAGTTTCCAGTTTTACTCAGAAAATCAAGCTAGCAACATCAGAGCAACAGAACGCGCGTGACAAAATGGTCAATAGGCCTACGCATCATAATTACCTTGAGAAATCTGACCTGCAATTTGTAAACCAAGCTGCTGTACCTTTAATAACTCATAAAACTGTATCGTTTTGAAGTGAGTCAAATGGACAATTTAAGCTTTAATTTATCCATTTTGACATATGTTAAACAAGAAACTAACATTTTATATTTGGGACTTACTGAATCTGGCTTTAATACAACTGTGATATGTAGCTGTCTCACCTAGCTATCTTAAGATGAATGCAATGTAAATGTTTGGTAATGTACTGTAGCACTTTACGGCTGAAGCTTTTCTCCAAGGGCCATGTTATTCCGGTATCCAATCAATTATCCATTAGATGGACCTGAAAAGATAATGGATATTAATGTACATTTTATTACAGCCTTTGTAAAAAACATTCTTTCCATTTTTTGTCACAGTGGTACAGTATATAATTCAGAGGGAGGATGTGAAATGCATCTGTTACAATTATTTAAAGAAATATGATCTTATGAGTACATTTTTGTTTTGTTTATTTCAGCATGTGCCTATACTGAGTATGAATAGAACATGTTTATTTAGGCGCTGGTTGACATTTGGCATAGTACTTTAAAACAGGCTCACAGTCATGCCAACTGTGAGTTGTTTAAGTTATTAGGGTATCTATATATTTAGAACATAAATAAAAGTTAACTATTGCCCTTGATCCCTGACATAGGGAATTCACAGCAAGATGTCTGAAAGGTGGTCTCATCCTGTCGGTATCAAGCAGGACATAAAGCTGTTCGTGTCCCATTACAAATCAATGCCATGACCACAACCACCACAACACCACACCCAAAGCAAACACTCTTTATTTATTTATTAATTTACTTATACCTCAAATTTCACACCTTTCCTAGCAATTATACAATACACTGTATGTGTAATGAAAAGTTAAGTTATATTATCCTTTTTAAGCTAAGTTACTTGATAAATAGGTTTATCGTTTTACACATTTTGCAGTTTTACAAATTCAAAGTCTTGCCCCATAAGGCTTAGTAGTAGTGCCCAATGTTATGGACTTGGTTTATGAGTTCGTATTAATAACTGCCTACTTGCAGAGAACGCACCTGCATTGGCTGTAATATTAAGTGACCTTATATATTTTATTACCATTGGCGAAACCTACCAACACACTTAGCAACAGAGAGCTTGGTCAGATCATGCAATTGGAGAGCAAAATTAGACCCTGAGGAGCAGACCTTGAAATGCCCAAGCTTGTTTCCTTCCCTGAGCTGATCGTTTCAAGACAATCTTCCTGTGCTCACCCTGCTTTGCCCTTGCAGTAAAACTATTGCACTTTGCCATTAAAGGAAAGAGGTGTCATAAACCTCACTTTTCCGTCCTCTCGAAAACATCATCTCGCATATTGCTAATTCTCTCGTTGTGATAATGGGATAACTAGACCGTGTGTAATTGACATAATCTATACATTATTATGTGAAACAAATGGTTTAGGTCAAATATAGCAACTGCCTGGACTTAATAATATGTTGTCAGGTTTATACTTAGGGCTCGATTCAATCCATATTGCAGAAGTTCAGTGTTATAGCTCTCTCCATATAACGTGGGAACATTGCCTTTAAACGTCAATCGTGCTACAACGATGATCTTCAGCTCTATGGATTGAATAGCCAGCAAATAACTGTAATTATTAGTCGTGACATGTGGACAAGGGTGACATGTAAGAATACTGTCTACGCTTGATCACAGGACCTCCTTAGGCCATCTCTTCTCTGTTGATACCATGTCCATCGTCACCACCATGTTGGGGTGGCTTTAAACGCAATCCTTATACAGGGAAGGGAGGGGGGTATATAGGTGTACATTACGTCCTATGATGTTGTACAGGTAGCCTAGTGATTAGAGTGTTGGGTCAGTAACTGTAAAGTGTTGCTGGGTCGAATCCTCGAGCTGGCAAGGTAAAAATATGTTGTTCTGCCCCTGAACAAGTCAGTTATCCCACTGTTCCCTGGGGGAAGCTTTTGTTTCTTTCATCACATTCCCAGTGGGTCAGAAGTTTACATACACTCAATTAGTATTTGGTAGCATTGCCTTTAAATTGTTTAACTTGGGTCAAAAGTTTTGGGTAGTCTTCCACAAGCTTCCCGCAATAAGTTGGGTGAACTCTGGCCAATTCCTCCTGACAGAGCTGGTTTATCTGAGTCAGGTTTGTAGGCCTCCTTGATCGCACTCCCTTCGTCAGTTCACCCCCACAACATGATGCTGCCACCCCCGTGCTTCACGGTTGGGGTGGTGTTATTTGGCTTGCAAGCCACCTCCTTTTTTATCCAAACATAACGATGGTCATTATGGCCAAACAGTTCTATTTTTGTATCATCATATCAGAGGACATTTTTCCAAAAAGTACGATCTTTGTCCCGATGTGTGTAACAACCCTGTGCGGAAATCGACTCTGCCGCACGAGCATGCTTTTGCGGCACAGCCGATACCGCGCCGGACCTCGGGCTCGAAGGTGGAGGGTTCGAGACCTGCTCCCTGCTGTTTCATTACATTGGTGTCAGAAGTGATCGGACCTCGCATCCACGACAGTGCGTGTGCTTGGCCGGTGAGCACGTTCCTGTAACACGTAGAGTCGCAAGCTAGCGCGAGGACTCGCTCTTTGAAAGGAGGGAGTAGTGTAACGACCCTGGGTTTATAAGCGCGGAAATCGACTCTGCCCCACGAGCATGCTTTTGCGGCACAGCCGATACCGCGCCGGACCTCGGGCTAGAAGGTTGAGGGTTCGAGACCTTCAGGCGTTGGAAAATGTAGACCTTGTTGAGAACTACCATTTTTTTCTGAGGTCTTGACTGATTACTTTTGATTTTCCCATGATGTCAAGCAAAGAGGCACTGAGTTTGTAGGCCTTGAAATACATCCACAGGTACACCTCCAATTGACTTAAATGATGTCAATTAGCCTATTAGAAGCTTCTAAAGCCATGACATCATTTTCTGGTATTTTCCAAGCTGTTTAAAGGCACTGTCAACTTACTGTATGTAAACTTCTGTCTCACCGGAATTGTGATGCAGTGAATTATCCATGAAATACTTTGTCTGCAAACAACTGTTGGAAAAATGACTTGTGTCATACACAAAGTAGATGAGCGGTTGAAAAACAAGTTTTAATGAATCCAACCTAAGTGTATGTAAACGTCCGACTTCAACTGTACTTAATGTAACTAATGTACTTTCTCACATGTTGTTGTTTTTATATAATTCAAAAGGACACAAAATCAATTTCAATGATAATACTTAGCAGGGTGGCCTAACGAATTAACAAGTTCATGGATATATTTGTTTTTTTCTCCAAATAGCAATATTCAAATTGACCGTGGCCGGGACTGAAACCTTAATACCAATAATACCTTAATAAACTAATAATATTGCTTACCGACAGTATGTAACATGGTTAGTATGTAACCGTAGTGACAAACATAAACTTAACAGGCAATGTATGAGGTCTGAGAAGACGTCATACATTGAGAAATCATGTTTGTTCCCTGCCATTTCTTTGTTTTGGTATAGCCAACCCCCTTATCTGATTGCATGCAGCTGTTGTCTCATTATATATGTTGATTTGAAAATATATAGATTTTGCATGCTGTTTTTGTATTATTTTTTTTCAAGTAATACATTTATGTTTGTGACATTTTACTCAGCCTGTGGCTCCAATTTCAACGTTGGCACCAAACACTCTAAATAGGCTGTCAGGTCCATTACAAATCCTTTTTCTCACAGGAAACTTTTTTTCTCCTGAAAATATAATGCTGAATCCAGCTGAACATATTTTAGGTATTCTGGCAAGTGTGTTCTAACATTGAGTACACTTTGATACTTAAATTGGTTACTACCTGGTCCAAATTGTTTTTAAGTTTGCAGAGAAATCCGAAAGAAACTAAAAAGCAATTATTATATCATTTTCTAAAATAAAAATACCACATTTCTGTTAAATAAAGTGTATTACGAAGTTATTACACATAATTCTCTCATCGACTCAAAGGTAGAGTGTGTTTGCAATGTGGGTGGGAAACAATTAATTTTATAGTCAATGAGAGAAACAGCTGTCTTACCTCTTGATACATCAAACTTCACCTTAACTTGTAAGACGCTCTTGAAGTTTCCGTTTTTGTGATTGGTTCCCTGACATCTTTCACGTAGGGGAAAGACATTTCTGTTTTCTCAATCGTCTGGTTTCCGCAGTCATCTCATATGACTCAGGCACAGACAATGAAGTCTCAGTTTTCATCAAATTCCATAACAGGAGTTCCCACAACTGGCTTCTTATAACTGCCTCCATCTGTTTCTAATGCTCTGCCTCATAATTTACACCCTCTTCTGGTTCTCTGTCGACACCCTGACTGCCACTTTGTTTGCCCTCTGTGTATGTCCATTTGTTGATATCCCACCCTCCCTCTTTTATTGCAACCATATCAGAGGTTGTACACTATATACAGTACCAGTCTAAAGTTTGGACACACCTACTCATTCAAGGGGTTTTCTACATCGTAGAATAATAGTGCAGACATCAAAACTATGAAATAACACATCATGTAGTAACCAAAAAAGTGTTAAACAAATCAAAATACATTTTATATTTGAGATTCTTCAAAGTAGCCACCCTTTGCCTTGATGACAGCGTTGCACACTCTTGGCATTCTCTCAACCAGTTTCATGAGGAATGCTTTTCCAACAGTCTTAAAGAAGTTCCCACATATGCTCAGCACTTGTTGGCTGCTTTTCCTTCAATCTGCGGTCCAACTCATCACAAAACATATCAATTGGGTAGAGGTCGGGTGACTGGGAAAGCCATGTCTTCTGATGTAGCATTACATCATTCTCCTTCTTGGTCAAATTGCCCTTACACTGCCGGTAGGTGTGTTTTGGGTTATTGTTCTGTTGAAAAACAAATGATAGTCCCACTACACAAACCAGTTGAGATGACATATGGCTGCAGAATGCTGTCGTAGCCATGCTGGTTAAGTGTGCCTTGAATGCTAAATAAATCACTGACAGTGTCACCAGCAGAGCACCCCCACACCATCACACCTCCTCCTCCATGCTTCATGGTGGGAACCACACATGCAGAGGTAATCCGTTCACCTACTCTGCGTCTCACGAAGACACAGCGGTTGTAACCAAAAATGTCAAATTTGGACTCATCAGACCAAAGGATGTATTTCCAATGTCCATTGCTCGTGTTTCTTGGCCCAAGCAAGTCTCTTCTTCTTATCGGTGTCCTTTTTGCGTGATGTATTGTTGTCGGTAACTACTTGCCCTTTTTGCTGGCCATCATTGTAAATAAGAATTTGTTCTTAACTGACTTACCTAGTTAAATAAAGGTTACATTTAATTTTTTAGATGGTAGTGGTTTCTTTGCAGCATTCTACTCTGAACAGTCTATGCTGAGAAGTGTCTGTTATTTGAACTCTGTGAATCATTTATTTGGGCTGCAATCTGAGGTGCAGTTAACTATAATCAACTTATCCTCTGCAGCAGAGGTAACGCTGAGTCTTCTTTTCCTGTAGCGGTCCTCATGAGAGCCAGTTTCATAATATCACTTGTAACAATGTGCACTGAGAGTCGGGAAGTAATTTCTGGGAGTGAGAGTTTTAATAAATAAATGTAACATAGGAAGGTTCCTTTCTGGGGAAGGAACCAAAGGGAGTGACATTTATTTATTTATTTATTTCACCTTTATTTAACCAGGTAGGCAAGTTGAGAACAAGTTCTCATTTACAATTGCGACCTGACATATGTAGGGAAGGTAATCAGGGAAGTGATGGAGTGACAGGTGTGAGCCATAACGAGCAGCCTGGTACAAGCTTTTCACCCCCCACCCCATTCATTTTGGGGGGAGGGTGGCAATAATGATAGAACTAGCAATAATCAAAACTGGAAAATTATGATACGTAGTTTCTTGCAATAGGCCTCTGTGACTTAAAATAATATTTTTCTCAAAACACTGATTCCTAAAAGATGTGTCTGGAGATTTGGTCACCTGAGCAGGCTCAGCTACACCATAAGGACCCCTTATTCATGTCCTCATTAAAACATTTGTAACAAGACCGCTCATGGCCTGTAAAGTTCTCTACTTTTGATAGGTTTAAACAAAAAATAGTGGAATCACCGTGGTCACCACCATAAACTGTCAACTCCATCTGCCTGATAGATTCAAATAGAATATTCATTCTGGTTCAAATATGTTACATTTAATTATGTTGTAGAGTCATAAAGCAACTGAGGGAATAATAAATTGTTACTCAGTATACCACTTCAAAGAAGAATAAAAATGCAGTTTTTGTCAACGTAAAACATAGACATTTTGTCTAACGTCAACTCCTTTGGAGTGTTGAAATATCTGGTAGAATGATTATCTGTTGGGGATTTTTAAACAAATAATTGTACAAATAATTTTTTGGTGTGTCTGTAACTTCAAAAGTGACTTGTCACCTCCATCACCGATGGCTAACCACCTTAAGATTTAAAAAATCGGAAATATTCACTGTTCTGCAACTATTTGCTGTGCTAGACATAAGGGATAATGTTTGTTTTAAAAATATTGTTTAATGTTCTAAATCTATAAAAATATGCCATAATGTTTACAATTTGTCCTGGAGCATTTAATAGTGATATAAAACAAAACAAAAATAAGTTTGGAGATTTGTATTACATATTGGGATAATCTAATGTTAGAATTAAACAATCAAGGCTTTTAAACAATACTTCTACAAATGAATAGGCTCTTACGGCGTCTAACTGAGTTTAAAAAAACACATTTTATAATGTTTTTTAAATGGGAGGTTGTTCCTTTACATGGTGTGATAGCCTTGTGCATCGGTTGGGGTGGCTTGCTCGGACCTTGTGAAACTGTGCTACACCACCGGTCCCACACCATCACAGGCCAGAGTATATTCCTTCCTTGCAGCTGCTAGTAGATTTAGAAAGCTTTGCAGTCATTTTTACCCCTACAGTAACAGAATTGGCTTAAATGACTACCAACCCGTAGCACTCACGTCTGTAGCCATGAAATGCTTTGAAAGGCTGGTCATGGCTCACATCAACAACTTTATCCCAGGAACCCAAGACCCACTCCAATTTGCATACCGCAAGAACAGATCCACAGATCCACCATCTCTATTGCACTCTACACTGCCCTTTCAGACCTGGACAAAAGGAACAACTAAGTGAGAATGCTATTCATTGACTACAGCTCAGTGTTCAACTACATAGTGCCCTCAAAGCTAATCACTAATCACTAAGGACCTGGGACTAAACACCTCCCTCTGCAACTGGTGGTAAGGGTAGGTAACAACCCATCCCCCACGCTGATCCTCAACACGGGGGCCCCTCAGGGGTGTGTGCTCATTCCCCTCCTGTACTCCATGTTCACTCATGAGTGCACAGCCAGGCACGACTCCAACACCATCATTAAGTTTGCTGATGACACAACAATAGTAGACCTGATCACCGACAACGATGAGACAGCTTATAGGAAGGAGGTCAGAGACCTGACCATGCGGTGCAGGGACAACAACCTGTCCCTCAATGTGATCAAGAGAAAGAAGATGATTGTGGACTACAGTAAAAGGAGGACCGAGCATGCCCCCATTCTCAATGACAGGGCTGTAATGGAGCAGGTTGAGAGCTTCAAGTTCCTTGGCGTCAACATAACCAACAAACTACCATGGTCCAAGCACATCAAGACAGTCGTGAAGAGGGCACGACAAAACCTATTCCCCCTCAGAAGACTGAAAAGATTTGTCATGGGTCCTCAGATCCTCAAAAGTTTTTATAGCTGCACCATCGAGAGCACCCTGACTGGTTGCATCACTGCCTGGTATGACAACTGCTCATCTACAGAGGGTAGTGCGTATGGCCTAGTACATCACCGGGGCCAAGCTTCCTTCCATCCAGGACATTTATACCAGGCAGTGTCAGAGTAAGGCCCTAAAAATTGTCAAAGACTCCAGCCACCCTAGTCATAGATTGTTTTCTCTGCTACCTCGCGGTAAGCGGTACCGGAGTGCCAAGTCGAGGTCTAAGAGGCTTCTAAACAGCTTCTACCCCCAAACCATAAGACTCCTGAAAGCTACTCAAATGGCTACCCTATTTGCATTGCCCCAACCCTTCTACACTGCTGCTACTTTCTGTTATTTTCTGTACATAGTCACTTTAATAACTCTACCTACATGTACATACTACCTCAATTATTTTGACACCGGTGCCCCCACACATTGACCCTGTACCGGTACACCCTGTATATAGCCCCGCTTTTGTTCTTTACTGCTGCTCTTTCATTTGTTGTTATTCTTATCTCATACTTTTTGGGGGGTATTTTCTAAAAAACTGCATTGTTGGTTAAGGGCTTGTATAAGTAAGCATTTCACTCTAAGGTCTACAGCTGTTTTATTGGTCGCATGTGACAAAGAACATTTGATTTATTTGATTTCATTTCATTCAAGACTGAATGGTGCTGTGAGCTGGAAGAATGAGTCAACCATGATTCATGAGTCAACCATGATTCATGAGTCAACCATAATTCATGAGTCAACCATGATTCAGATTTGAGGATTGTTGGGAATGCCATGCTGTGATCAGGAAAGCAAATGTTCCTAGTACTTATAAAGGGCATGTAGTCATGAGGTCACTGGCTCCCTCACACTGTTGGGCCTGATTTACAACCCTGTCAGGGTCGCTATGCTGAAACAACCTGCTCAGAACACAATCCTGGACAGCATTTAAATCAGAGGATATATTTGAGCCCCATGGTCGTTAAAGAACTGGTTGTAGGGAGGTTATGAAGAGTTGCTCGGGAAAGCTTTTTGCGCCCAACGTCCATGATTGCCATGTAAACAACGGAAGATTCCCAAATTCAGTTCTGTAGTAACAGAACACTTTAAATAAGCCTTTGCAGAATGCACACATAGTCTTATTTCAACTTGAGGTTTGGTTGTTGATCCAGTTATTAAGAAGTTGTATTAAAGATTCCAATTTTGCCAATTTACAAAGGTATTTGATCATTTTGAGACATTTGGCTGCAAAAGAAGTGACAACATTCTGAGAAATTGACTTCCTCATCGCAATGTCAGTCGTACACGAGGTTCTGTGCATGGTTGCAAATCATGTGAAAGCAGTAGACGTGATACTCCAGTATGGGTAATGTTCATAAACTGTCGCTAGTGGCATGTATTTCATCTATTATTATCTGTTCCTGAAAGCCTTGCTCCTCTGTCTATTTAGGTTTGAAATGCTCCTCAACATTTTCTACCCACAGGCCATAAGACTGCTGAAAAATTCATCAAATGGCCACCTACACTATTTACATTTACCCCTCCCCCATCCTTTGTTTTTACACAGCTGCTACATGGTTTCCATGTGTTTGATGCCATTAAATTTGCTCCATTCTAGCCAATATTATGAGCCGTCCTCCCTTCAGCAGCCTACACTGATATACATGTACCATGTCAGCTCACTGAGTTTGTTATTCTCCATAAAAACTATTCCATACACTATCAATTACACAACAAGTACATACAGTATACCATCCCAGTTTATCTAAATATCTCCACGTGTCACCATAGTCATTAGACCGTTTGAAGACCAACCATCCATTGAAAGGTGATTGTGGTGTGTTTTGAGATGTTTGCACCGTGTACTGTCACGTACTACTATACCGATATATTTAATTCCAAATAAGAAGATGTGGGTTTTGATGCGGCGCTCATGTCTATAAATAATCATGCAGTATCTCGTTCTAGAATGTAGTACTGTAGTTTAGCAGTTGATGTAATCACATGTGGTTACAGAGGGAGCAGGATGACACCAACTACAAACATGTTAATTAAGAATTTAGCACAAAATGTTCCACTGTTTGACACCAACTACAAACATGTTAATTAAGAATTTAGCACAAAATGTTCCACTGTTTGACACCAACTACAAACACGTTAATTAAGAATTTAGAACAAAAATATTACACTGTCTTGCACCAAGTACAAGCATGTTAATTAAGAATTTAGTCCAAAATGTTTCGTTGTCTGGCAATCTGCCACTAACAACATTTGTTGGAGTTGTGGGACCACTTATTACGGCACAAGGGGCTGAAAGGGGTTGAACACAGCTTTTTATCCGGTTTCCAAATACAGTTCAAGAGAGAGAATTATATGTGGGGTAATTGTTTAACAGTGATCAAAGGTGATATAATTTGTATTTACACAGATCCCTTACCTGAACAATGGGCCAAAATGACAAAATATTAAAAACTATGTGCAAGAGATGCCTTAGCCACACTTTCTAGATAATCCTGCAAATGTCTACACTACATCGTTGATGTTGTGTTATTCTATAATTTATCAAACAGTTTTCAGGTTCAGTTTCAAGGCTGAGTGAAAGCTTGTATAAGTAACTCTTCCTGTCCTATACATGGTGTTTTTACGTTGAATGATCCTCTTGTTTCTGTGAACTAATAAGATGGAAACATAAGGCCTTGCTAAGCACAGCATGGAGCTGTGGGGCTGTTGAGGCTGTTGATCTTTGGGATCATGTGTTATCTGAACGAGTCAGAGGAGAATCGGTTCATAGTAAGCCTCGTACTCTTGAACAGTGATTGAGACTAGATTCTTTGGGGTCCTCTCCCCCGCTGGGGTCATGAGCAGCAGCTTTTGGGTTAGTCAGGGGGGGTGGCCTCCCTGGTATTTTCTCTGAATCATGTGGTCAGGGTATGGAGGGAGGGGAGGGGATAACTGAGATGTCTCTATTTTCAGCCATGGGACGATCTGTTTCATTTTTAGTCATCATCCTGCAATAAGAGAAGGCAGTACCTAATAGCCCCACTCCTCATCTGGTGCGATGGTGTTTTTTCTCTCTCAATGCCTCTCACTATTACCCACACCTCTAGACATCACACTATGGTGGCTCATCCCCTGACATTAAATCCCTGTTTCCCTCACCCTCTATTTCCCTGACCAGGGTGATAAACCCTGAGTCTGTCCCTGTCATATAGCTCCCAGTGCACTCATAAAGGGAACACCTGTTGTTTGTGAATGCCGGGACGCTTCAGTTGGAATATTGCAAACACAGCACTCCTTAGTTGACTTGACCTCCCTAATATCTATTTACTGGTGACATGTGTCCAATTAATGCCACTCAATCCAGTGCTAATACAAGACACATACAATTGAAAAGGTGAAAGATAGCAGGGCCGTGACTTGGCTGCTACTAAAAGGGATCAACACAGTATCATGAGGATGAACGAGGCTCTCTGACTCTCTGCGCTCTGTTGTGAGTTAGCTATGCACTGCTGCAGCCTACAGTACGCTCCTAGCCTCCAGCTCCACCTTCACCTCCCAGCTCCACCACCCAGCCTCCAGCTCCACCTTCACCTCCCAGCTCCACCACCCAGCCTCCAGCTCCACCTTCACCTCCCAGCTCCACCACCCAGCCTCCAGCCTCACCTTCACCTCCCAGCTCCACCACCTAGCCTCCAGCTCCACCTTCACCTCCCAGCTCCACCACCCAGCCTCCAGCTCCACCTTCACCTCCCAGCTCCACCACCTAGCCTCCAGCTCCACCTTCACCTCCCAGCTCCACCACCCAGCCTCCAGCTCCACCTTCACCTCCCAGCTCCACCACCCAGCCTCCAGCTCCACCTTCACCTCCCAGCTCCACCACCCAGCCTCCAGCTCCACCTTCACCTCCCAGCTCCACCACCCAGCCTCCAGCTCCACCTTCACCTCCCAGCTCCACCACCCAGCCTCCAGCTACACCTCCTAGCTCTCTCCCCAACAGAAGCCAGCCAAGACTAAACATTTTTCCCACCAGGAATCAGAACACTAATTATCACTGGTGTGAACTAGCAGATTCCCACCCTTGAACTCTAAACTGGAGCACCGCTGATGCCTCGTCAGTGTTAGGGCAAGCGTGAAAGGGATTTTAAGGGACACTCCCTCATTCTTGCATCCCCTCTCTAAAAAGGATACATGTGCACATATGCATTCTGTCAGAGAGCAGTGTTACATGAGCCCAATGATGGAGATAGCCATTATCAGCACGCTCAGCGGGTGGGTTGTCTCACTATGATGATCTGGGTTGTGTTGAAGGATAGCTGGTGAATGCTGTCAAGAGAGAATGTAACGAAGACGGTACAAAATCTGACATTCTCAAATAAAACACAACATGGGTTCCCACCTCCCCTGGCCAACACATCCGTCCATCCCATCCAACATTATATTGCTACAGTCATGATCTATTATTCATTGTACAACGAGTGGGTCTAATCCTGAATGCTGATTGTTTAAAACCGCATTCCAGCTGGTGTGTATTCCACAAGTTACCACTGGATAAATCTATGACGTTAACATGCCTATTTACCCTGTTCCAGCTGACTGCGCAATCCGCTCTCTCATCAGCCCAGGCAGGGAAGTTATAAACTTGATATCCAGTATAAAAAGCATCTACACAATATCTCACATTTCTTTTAGACTAACATTTAGTTTTCAACAGCAGAGATCTGTATAAACCTTGCTCTCTGTCTTTCCGACATTTGCAATATTGTTTCAATATTCAAAGTCGATCTCCAGCTGTCCCATAGTAATGAACGTGTCGGGAGTCGGGATTCTCCGCAAGTCTAAATCATGAATCAGCTGGTGTAATTTTTAATGAATATATAAAAACAAATGTAATTTGAAAAAATCTAAAACGAAACTAATCGCAGCTAGTTTGCAGTCTTTCCAGCTTCAGTTTGAAGTGAATGTGTTAGCTTTGTTATTGGCTAGCTCCTCTGAACAACAGTATCCTGAGGGGGGAGCACATTTTCTATACCAGGCGAAATCGTGCCTCGTTAAAACATTGTTATGGATGTATCCAAATAAATGGCACTAAAAAACAGCTTAAACCAATTGAAATGCGGAGACTTTGCTCTTATTCTGGCTGCAAGTTAGTCATAGTTGGCTAGCTAGCAAGCAAAGAAGAAGAACGTTGCCACCCAGTATGGTAAAGGAACATTCAGAACGAAGGACTGGCTCGCAAACATAGATACAGAACAAATAGACTGAACGACTGGGTCGCGTCTCTGGCAACTGAATCGATAGAACGAACGACCAGCCGGCTTGCGTAGCAACCTTAGCTTTCTGTCGGGACTATATCTTGTGGAAGGATGCAATAGTATTTATAAATTCAATATACATTTTTAAGGTATGTAAATCATTATTTGATCATTATTTGACATTTAAAGTATATCAATCATTATTTGATTATGTTGATAAACCATTGTATAAAAGTGATAATCCACTCTTAGCCAATGTTTGGAGGATATATTGGCACGGTTTGCCTGCACTCCAGCCTAACGACACCCGTGCCATTATATCCTCCAAACACTGGCATCTCAGGCATTATCGCTTATTATAAACTGGGTGGTTCGAGCCCTGAATGCTGATTGGCTGACAGCAGTGGTATATCAGACCATATACCACAGGTTTGATGAAACGTGTATTTGTATTGCTCTAATTATGTTGGTAACCAGTTTATAATAGCAATAAGCCATTATACCTCACCTAAGGGCTGTATCCAGGCCATATACCACACCCCCTCTGGCCTTATTGCTTAAATGACATTGTTTGTTCCAAGAAATTGCACATTAACTTATTTTTTTTGCAGTCAGTCTTAGCATAGAAGCTTCTTTCAAAATGTAACAAATAATCGTTTACAGTTAATTGGTTAATTTATAAATATGCAATTCAAACAACAAAATGGTCACACCACAACTGATTTCTGCTCCTGAGTGGCGCAGCGGTCTAATACACATCTCAGTGCTAGAAGCATCACTACAGACCCTGGTTCAATTCTGGGCTGTATCACAAACTACCGTGATTGGGAATCCCATAAGGCGGCGCACAATTGGCCCAGCGTCGTTGGGGGTAGGCCATCATTGTAAATAAGAATTTGTTCTTAACTGACTTGCCTAGATAAAAAAATAATTGGTTAACAACTGAGGGATGGGGCTGAAGAAATATTACCACTGTCATGACGTTGCCCTCTTTGGGTACAGCGAGCGCCATCCCCCTCTCTCTGTCTCCTACACTCAGGCTGCTGTGACCTCAGGTCGTAAATTCCTGGAGGAGATTATCTTCTCATGGCCACAGTATAGAGAGAGAGTGAATTTTCATAGAGAGAGCAAAGGAATTTCAGTTCTCACAGAACTGGAGGTCCAAACAGTATTTATGTTCTGGAGAATGTATAAAAGATCGGTGAACAATCCAGCTACGAACTGGTCCATTTGGTACAATTTTGTGAAACTCATGAGAGACAATACGGCCACATTACCATAATGCCGTTTATACAATAGCCTCAGATATGAGGCTTCTGTCTAATTGTTGTATAAGATGAATTAATGAGGATGATACTGTTTGTGAAATTGTGTAATGTCATTTATGGCTGTTTAATGAAGGAAACTCCAACTCCCTTTGGATTTGAACTAAATCAGAGGACAGCCCATGAGCACAGTTATGGTCTGGCGTCCTGGGATAGGCCCTTTTCTGCTCTTCTGAATAAAACCCCCACATGGGTTTTCTATCACCAGACCAGCTGACCTCGATAACGAGAGGGCCAAGGTTTGAGAGGAGACCATAAACCATAAACCAAAGGGAGATTATTTTAACCATACCACGTGGTTAAACTATCGATACCGACAGAAAAAGAACAAGTCTTTGATATTAATTACTAGTCTGCAGCTAGGAATTCGGTATCATTGAACGCGAAAACCGACAACCGCCGAAACATCTATCCTATAATGACATGAATGAATGTCACTCTGAACTACCCATTCTAACCATGACAGAGAGAGAGAGAGAGAGGGCGGATAGACTCTCCAAAAGAAACGGACTTCTCAACAGAGATCCCGATGACACACTGAGCGTAAAAATATATAAATTGATTGCAATTGTTCCTGAATGAGTGAGCGTTCATGTGCAAAGGATTAGCATTTCAATTGTTATAATTATCACTCTGTCTAACAAGCCGCCGTACCGGTTTAGCCCACTAGGGCACATCCCCCTATCATTTCTTTGTAAACCTATTTATTTTGTTTGTTTGTGTGATGCATTTCTGTGAATTACTTAGTTAGTAAATAAATGATTTTAAGACAAATGATGTATGGATGACTCATAGTGAAGACTGGGTTCGTGCAGATAACCAACAATTTACGACGTTTGGAATGAGACTAACGTGACTTTGTAATCTGAATATTTTCCTTGGTGCCCCGACTTCCTAGTTAATTACAGTTGCATGATTAAGTAGTTTAATCACGTAATAATAATTACAAAGAATTTTTGAAAAAGATAAGTCTTCAGTTTTAATGATGCCAAAGACACAACACCACTCTCAAACTCACAGACAGAGCTATAGATACAAGGACTAACCCTCCATGATATAAAAATTAAGTATTTTGTTTTAGGGCCATAAAGTGTTTGTTTACATTTACATTGTTTACCAACAAAGGAGTAAAACAAGCTTTTGCAGGGTTTTGATTGGGTATGCTAGGCTATCGATAAACTTACACAAATGCTTGTCTAGCTTTGGCTGTAAAGCATATTTTGAAAATCTGAGATGACAGTGTGATTAACAAAAGGCTAAGCTGTGTCTCAATATATTTCATTTGTGATTTTCATGAATAGGAAGATTTTCTAGGAATATTTATGTCCGCTGCGTTATGCTAATTAGTGTCAGGCGATGATTACGCTCCCGCATGCGGGATGGCGAGTCACTAGAGGTTTTAACAGCTTCTACCCCCAAGCCATAAGACTGCTCAAAAATTAATCAAATGGCCACCGGACTATTACATTGACAATTACATGAACATAAAACAATTAAAGCAACATGCAGAATGCAATCATCGACTGTAAAGACTCTGAACCAAGGCATAATTGTAGGTTCTGTTGCTGGGTCTGATGATAATTGTACCGGTCATACTTGGAATCTGCTGACACGTAAAAACAATAAATGATACCAGACCATTAAATGACACACTCACACCCGGGTGTGTATTAATGTGCAACAGTTCTCCAGCAATCAATCAAACAGCTGCACTGTTATTTTACTCCACATACAGTTGTGTTTTGGATCGTCTCGTCAATCATTCTAATGTTCTATGGATCAAACCACAACAAAATCACTTTGGCTTTAATGTGTCCTCGTGAAGCCATTGTGAAATGGTCTGAGCAGGCCTGGGTAAACATGAGATTTGTGATACATTCCATACAAAACCTTACTTGCTGCAGGGGAAACACTGTAAAATGACTTTTGACAAACGAGAAACACTGTACATGGGAACTCAAATTTATACACTTCATAAATTATGGAACAGCTGCTAGTATGAAGTAATATTATGCTTTGTAGATGCTTCATAAATCATCTGTACATTTATCATGAATCTGGGTACTTTTAAAATCATTATCCAGAACAGTATGGTATTCTTTACAGGCCGCTATGGCCGCTATGAATTGTCCTTGAATATGGCCGCTATGAATTGTCCTTGATAACGGGGTACTGAGAGCATCTCAGATAATTGTTCAGAGTGAGTCAGCATCACCAGTGTGATTTTGACCCTGTACTTAATGCATTACAGTGACAGTGAACTAGTACTAGATGCACTACTGTGACAGTCACTGCTTTATAGTAGGTATGATGACAGACAGAAGCAGACAGAAGCAGAAAATGACAGACAGAAGCAGTGCTGATGGCATATTTACTCTGTCAGTAAGGACTGGGGCCATGGGAAACAAACATGCAGGTGTAGGACCTTCATATGTTTTTAATTTATTGAACCATTATTTCACCAGCTAAATTGACCAGAACACATTCTCATTCACCACAACGACGACATGGGGAACAGTTACAAGGGGGATGAATGAATCAATTGCAAGCTGGGGATGATTAGGTTGCCATGATGGTTAGACTGAGAATTTAGCCAGCAGCATCAGGTCTCCCATCCAGGGACCAACAAGGACCAACCATGCTTAGCTTTAGACGCGAGACAGCATTGGGACACAGGTTGGTATGCTGCTGGCTACGTAAAAAGTGCAATACTGTTAATATAACTGTGTGCTAATGTAGGTTTTCAGTGAATTTATGTCAATCACAAAGCTCATCTGCAATCCCTGTGGTTCAGGAAAGTTCACAACAACAAAAGAGTGATCGAATTAAGATCCTATATCTGTAATATCACATAATATGACATGATATAATGCTGAGTCACAGCCAGTACAGTCCAGAACAGTCAATTTAGTTGAAACATCATTTTCATTTAAAAACTGTTGCTTGCAGGGGGAAAAAGTTTTTCAAATTCATATGTTTGCTATCTAAAAATATTGGTGGTACTCTACCCACACTTTGAGTGTGTTATATTAATATTTTTCAATATTTGTTTGTAGAATTTGCATATTGGTGCCTTGCATCTAGAAAAGAAGAAAGTTCAAAGGTTTTGACCCCTTGAGGACAGCTCTTCACAGGTTATGCTTTCAAGGGAGTGGGCGCTAGTCCCTTATGTCTGTATGCGCCATTGTGCGCAAACTGATTTTGTCCCCCCACACCAAACGCGATCACAACACACCCAGGTTGAAATATCAAAACAAACTCTGAACCAATTATATTCATTATCGGACAGGTCGAAAAGCATTAAACATTTATGGCAATTTAGCTAGCTAGCTTGCAATTGCTAGCTAAATAGTCCTGGGATATAAACTGAATTGTTATTTTTCCTAAAATCACAAGGTCCTCTACGCCAACAATTAATCCACACATAAAACGGTCAACCGAATCGTTTCTAGTCATCTCTCCTCCTTCCAGGCATTTTTTTCTTTAGACTTTATCTCGCGATTGGCATCTAACTTTCATAATAATGTGTATTACCACAACTGACCAACTGACCTCAGTTCATCTTTCAATCACCCACGTGGGTATATGCTTCTATAAACCAATGAGGAGATGGGAGAGGCAGGACTTGCACCGCGTTCAGCGTCACAAACAGAACTGACTTCTATTTTAGCGATTGGCAACGCAGACGCAATGTGTACATTTATTTTGCAACACACGAGACGCGAGAGGTGTGGTCAGCATGTAAGACACCACCCCGTGGGGATAACACTTAATTTAATTACACATTGATTCAAATGGAATGCCACCTTGATTAAAATGTTTTTCTCATAAACGGGAGTAGGCCCCTTGTCAAGAGGCTCTACATCTCACAAGATGCAAGCAAGATGAACGGCATCTCAAATCAAATCAAATCAAATTTTATTTGTCACATACACATGGTTAGCAGATGTTAATGCGAGTGTAGCGAAATGCTTGTGCTTCTAGTTCCGACAATGCAGTGATAACCAACAAGTAATCTAACTAACAATTCCAAAACTACTGTCTTATACACAGTGTAAGGGGATAAGGAATATGTACATAAGGATATGTGAATGAGTGATGGTACAGAGCAGCATACAGTAGATGGTATCGAGTACAGTATATACATATGAGATGAGTATGTAGACAAAGTAAACAAAGTGGCATAGTTAAAGTGGCTAGTGACATAAGAATGCAGTCGATGATCTAGAGTACAGTATATACATATGCATATGAGATGAATAAATCAAATCAAATCAATCAAATCAAATTTTATTTGTCACATACACATGGTTAGCAGATGTTAATGCGAGTGTAGCGAAATGCTTGTGCTTCTAGTTCCGACAATGCAGTGATAACCAACAAGTAATCTAACTAACAATTCCAAAACTACTGTCTTATACACAGTGTAAGGGGATAAGGAATATGTACATAAGGATATATGAATGAGTGATGGTACAGAGCAGCATACAGTAGATGGTATCGAGTACAGTATATACATATGAGATGAGTATGTAGACAAAGTAAACAAAGTGGCATAGTTAAAGTGGCTAGTGACATAAGAATGCAGTCGATGATCTAGAGTACAGTATATACATATGCATATGAGATGAATAGTGTAGGGTAAGTAACATTATATAAGGTAGCATTGTTTAAAGTGGCTAGTGATATATTTACATCATTTCCCATCAATTCCCATTATTAAAGTGGCTGGAGTTGGGTCAGTGTCAATGACAGTGTGTTGGCAGCAGCCACTCAATGTTAGTGGTGGCTGTTTAACAGTCTGATGGCCTTGAGATAGAAGCTGTTTTTCAGTCTCTCGGTCCCAGCTTTGATGCACCTGTACTGACCTCGCCTTCTGGATGATAGCGGGGTGAACAGGCAGTGGTTCGGGTGGTTGATGTCCTTGATGATCTTTATGGCCTTCCTGTAACATCGGGTGGTGTAGGTGTCCTGGAGGGCAGGTAGTTTGCCCCGGTGATGCGTTGTGCAGACCTCACTACCCTCTGGAGAGCCTTACGGTTGAGGGCGGAGCAGTTGCCGTACCAGGCGGTGATACAGCCCGCCAGGATGCTCTCGATTGTGCATCTGTAGAAGTTTGTGAGTGCTTTTGGTGACAAGCCGAATTTCTTCAGCCTCCTGAGGTTGAAGAGGCGCTGCTGCGCCTTCTTCACGACGCTGTCAGTGTGAGTGGACCAATTCAGTTTGTCTGTGATGTGTATGCCGAGGAACTTAAAACTTGCTATCCTCTCCACTACTGTTCCATCGATGTGGATAGGGGGGTGTTCCCTCTGCTGTTTCCTGAAGTCCACAATCATCTCCTTAGTTTTGTTGACGTTGAGTGTGAGGTTATTTTCCTGACACCACACTCCGAGGGCCCTCACCTCCTCCCTGTAGGCCGTCTCGTCGTTGTTGGTAATCAAGCCTACCACTGTTGTGTCGTCCGCAAACTTGATGATTGAGTTGGAGGTGTGCGTGGCCACGCAGTCGTGGGTGAACAGGGAGTACAGGAGAGGGCTCAGAACGCACCCTTGTGGGGCCCCGTGTTGAGGATGAGCGGGGAGGAGATGTTGTTGCCTACCCTCACCACCTGGGGGCGGCCCGTCAGGAAGTCAGTACCCAGTTGCACAGGGCGGGGTCGAGACCCAGGGTCTCGAGCTTGATGACGAGCTTGGAGGGTACTATGGTGTTGAATGCCGAGCTGTAGTCGATGAACAGCATTCTCACATAGGTATTCCTCTTGTCCAGGTGGGTTAGGGCAGTGTGCAGTGTGGTTGAGATTGCATCGTCTGTGGACCTATTTGGGCGGTAAGCAAATTGGAGTGGGTCTAGGGTGTCAGGTAGGGTGGAGGTGATATGGTCCTTGACTAGTCTCTCAAAGCACTTCATGATGACGGAAGTGAGTGCTACGGGGCGGTAGTCGTTTAGCTCAGTTACCTTAGCTTTCTTGGGAACAGGAACAATGGTGGCCCTCTTGAAGCATGTGGGAACAGCAGACTGGTATAGGGATTGATTGAATATGTCCGTAAACACACCGGCCAGCTGGTCTGCGCATGCTCTGAGGCGCGGCTGGGGATGCCGTCTGGGCCTGCAGCCTTGCGAGGTTAACACGTTTAAATGTCTTACTCACCTCGGCTGCAGTGAAGGAGAGACCGCATGTTTTCGTTGCAGGCCGTGTCAGTGGCAATGTATTGTCCTCAAAGCGGGCAAAAAGTTATTTAGTCTGCCTGGGAGCAAGACATCCTGGTCCGTGACTGGGCTGGGTTTCTTCTTGTAGTCCGTGATTGACTGTAGACCCTGCCACATGCCTCTTGTGTCTGAGCCATTGAATTGAGATTCCACTTTGTCTCTGTACTGACGCTTAGCTTGTTTAATAGCCTTGCGGAGGGAATAGCTGCATTGTTTATATTCGGACATATTACCAGACACCTTGCCCTGATTAAAAGCAGTGGTTCGCTTTCAGTTTCACGCGAATGCTGCCATCAATCCACGGTTTCTGGTTTGGGAATGTTTTTATCGTTGCTATGGGAACGACATCTTCGACGCACGTTCTAATGAACTTGCACACCGAATCAGCGTATTCGTCAATATTTCCATCTGACGCAATACGAAACATGTCCCAGTCCACGTGATGGAAGCAGTCTTGGAGTGTGGAGTCAGCTTGGTCTGACCAGCGTTGGACAGACCTCAGCGTGGGAGCCTCTTGTTTTAGTTTCTGCCTGTAGGCAGGGATCAGCAAAATGGAGTCGTGGTCAGCTTTTCCGAAAGGGGGCGGGGCAGGGCCTTATATGCGTCGCGGAAGTTAGAGTAACAATGATCCAAGGTTTTACCACCCCTGGTTGCGCAATCGATATGCTGGTAAAATTTAGGGAGTCTTGTTTTCAGATTAGCTTTGTTAAAATCCCCAGCTACAATGAATGCAGCCTCCGGATAAATGGTTTCCAGTTTGCAAAGAGTTAAATAAAGTTTGTTCAGAGCCATCGATGTGTCTGCTTGGGGGGGATATATATGGCTGTGATTATAATCGAGGAGAATTCTCTTGGAAGATAATGCGGTCTACATTTGATTGTGAGGAATTCTAAATCAGGTGAACAGAAGGATTTGAGTTCCTGTATGTTTCCTTCATCACACCATGTCTCGTTAGTCATGAGGCATACGCCCCCGCCACTCTTCTTACCAGAAAGATGTTTGTTTCTGTCGGCGCGATGCGTGGAGAAACCCGTTGGCTGCACCGCGTCGGATAGCGTCTTCCCAGTAAGCCATGTTTCTGTGAAGCAGAGAACGTTGCAGTCTCTGATGTCCCTCTGGAATGCTACTCTTGCTCGGATTTCGTCAACCTTGTTGTCAAGAGACTGGACATTGGCAAGAAGAATGCTGGGGAGTGGTGTGCGATGTGCCCTTTTTCGGAGTCTGACAAGAACACCGCCTCGTTTCCCTCTTTTTCGGAGTCGTTTCCTTGGGTCGCTGCATGCGATCCATTCCGTTGTCCTGTTTGTAAGGCAGAACACCGGATCCGCGTCGCGGAAAACATATTCTTGGTCGTACTGATGGTGAGTTGGCGCTGATCTTATATTCAGTAGTTCTTCTCGACTGTATGTAATGAAACCTAAGATGACCTGGGGTACTAATGTAAGAAATAACACGTAAAAAAACAAAAAACTGCATAGTTTCCTAGGAACGCGAAGCGAGGCGGCCATCTCAGTCGGCGCCAGAAGTTCTACAGAAAGCGAAGCGTTTGACGCCCTCGACAACTCGACCCCTCCATAACGGTAAACAGAGGCGCCTTTCGACATTGGATACGCCAATGTGTCTTCTCACACGCACAACCACCCTCCTCCATTTTCTGTTTGGATTGAGATCTCTCGAATGGACTTGCAGTCAAAGTCACTAAGTTAAAGTTAAGTTACTGTAAATAGCACAACAAAAAAATTCTCCATGCCACTTGGAGTGGCATACTTTTGAATGATAAGGAATGAGGGGAAATGCAATTACAACGATACAAGCTTACATCAATCTACTGCATTGTCATCAAACTACATAATATCATTCTACCATCTTGTCCCTTTCCAATCCAAGAATATCCCAATCGTCAAATTGCAGTTACCCTTATGCAACCCATATTTTGAGATTTGAATGCCATACAATAATCTTGTTCTCTAATATATAATTTACATTTTTGAGGCTGTTTCCATGACTACGGTTACCTAGGAGGGACACAACGAATTGATCAAAGGATTTTCCTGAATCAATATTTAATTATCTTTTTCAAATGCTGCATAATCTTCAATTCAAACATTTTTGGAAGTTGTGGTCCTTTTTCCTGTCCCTATTATGTCTTCTAATCGCATATGTGTTTTATCAGGGTAAAGGATGGTTACATCAAGTATTTCCTTTTGCAAGTATTGAATGTATCCTCTTACAGATTTTGTAATTATTTTTATTTTTTATTTAACCAGGTAGGCCAGTTGAGAACAAGTTCTCATTCACAACTGCGATGTGGCCAAGATAATGCAAAGCAGTGTGACAAAAACAGCAACACAGAGTTACACATGGAATAAACAAAAACAGAGTCAATAACACCATAAATAAAAAATCTATGTACAGTGTGTGGAAATGTAGAAGATTAGGGAGGTAAGGCAATAAATAGTAAATAATAAATAATTACAATTTGGCATTAACACTGGATTGATATATGTGCAGATGATGATGTGCAAGTAGAGATACTGGGGTGCAAAAGAGCAAAATATAAATAACAATATGGGGATGAGGTAGTTGGTTGTGCTATTTACAGATTGGCTGTGTACAGGTACAGTGATCGGTGAGCTGCTCTGACAGCTGATGCTTAAAGTTTGAGAGGGAGATATCAGTCTCCAGCTTCAGTGATTTTTGAAATTCCTTCCTGTCATTGGCAGCAGAGACCTGGAAGGAAAGGCAGCCAAAGGAGATGTTGGCTTTGGGGATGACCAGGGATGAAATATACCTGCTGGAGCGCGTGCTACGGGTGAGTGCTGCTATGGTGACCAGTGAGCTGAGATAAGGCGAGGCTTTACCTAGCAAAGACTTATAGATGACATGGAGCCAGTGGGTTTGGCGACGAATATGTAGCGAGGGCCAGCCAACTAGAGCATACAGGTCGCAGTGGTGGGTAGTATATGGGGCTTTGGTGTCAAAACAGATGGCACTGTGATAGAAAATATCCGATTTGCTGAGTAGAGTGTTGGAGGCTATTTTGTCAATTACATCGGCAAAGTCAAGAATCGGTAAAATAGTCAGTTTTACGAGGGTATGTTTGGCGGCATGAGTGAAGGAGGCTTTGTTTGTGAAATAGGAAGCCAATTCTAGATTTAATTTTGGATTGGAGATGCCTAATGTGAGTTATGAAGGAGAGTTTACAGTCTAACCAGACACCTAGGTATTTGTAGTTGTCCACATATAAGTCAGAACCGTCCAGAGTAGTGATGCTAGTCCGGCGGGCGGGTGCGGGCAGCAATCGGTTGAAGAGCATGCATTTAGTTTTACTAACATTTAAAAGCAGTTGGAGGCCATGGAAGGAGTGTTGTATGGCATTGAAGCCCATTTGGAGGTTTGTTAACTTTACCACGTTCCCCAAGGGCACCCCCCCCCACGCTCAACTCAAAAGATGGCGCACAGAATGCAAAAATATTCTTAGAAATATTTAACCTCCACACATTAACAAGTCCAATAGCTCAAATGAAAGATAAACACCTTGTTCTTCTACCCAGCGAGTCAGATTTCTAAAATGTTTTACGGCGAAAACATAGCACATATTTATGTCAAACCACCACCAAAGACAAAGCCAATATATAGGCATTTTGTCGAACAAAAGATGCAATCACAAACGCAGGATTAAAAGAAAAATAATTCACTAACCTTTTGAAAATCTTCATCAGATGACAGTAATAGGACATGTTACACAGTACATTTATGTTTTTTTCAATAATATGCAATTTATATCCATAAATCACCGTTTACATTGACGCCATGTTCAGAAAATGCTAAAAAATGTCCGGAGAAACTATATATAACTCCGCCAGATAACGCCAGATAACAGCAATACACATCATAAACTTTGACTAAATATACATGTTCTACATATAGTTAGAAAGATACACTGCTTCTTAATGCAATCGCTTTGTCACATTTCTTTTTAACGTTACAGAAATCGCTCATTTTTCAATAATCTGAGACGGCGCTCAGACATAAGCAATATTTCTCCGCTATGTTGGAGTCAACAGAAACACAAAATTACAACATAAATATTCCCTTACCTTTGATGGTCTTCGATCATAATGTAGTGGAAGAAGTCATACTTACCCAAAACATTGTTTGGTTTCAATTCGTGTGTCTTTGTATTAGCATATGCTGCAAGTTCCAGCTGAAATACTACCAAAAATTTCTTCTGGTCACGAACAGTTGCTCATCAAAACTTCAAAATTACATATTATATGTCAACTAAACTGGTCAAATTAAGTGCAGAATCAAGCTTTAGGATGTTCTAAACGTACAAAACTATTATCTAATCTCTCGGACGAACGTGCTTCTTCGCAGGCGATCTGGAACAAAGGAACGTGTCTCCAAAAAGCGCGCTCTTGTAACCTTGAATTTTCTCATGACACCAAAGGCTCAAAACACGTGGGATTTGCACAATTAAACGCTGTACTGAATGAGGACATCTAGTGGAAGACATAGAAAGTGTCTCCAGATCCATAGCTGTTTGGGAAGGGTGGGGGCGATGACATCAAAGTTGCCCCAAGTTTGAGGCTCCCAAAAATAGTTCGGGAGATTACCTGCCCTGTGAGTTCTGCTATACTTACAGACATAATTCAAATGGTTTTAGAAGCTTTAGAGTGTTTTCTATCCAATAATAATTATTATATGCATATATTAGCCATTTTTTCAGTTTACTATGGGCACGCAATTCCTCCAAAGGGGGCAGTATTCTGCCTATCCTTAACTCAATGTCCAAAGAAGGGCCAGATGTAAACAGAATGGTGTCGTCTGCATAGAGGTGGATTAGAGAATCACCAGGAGCAAGAGCGACATCATTGATATATACAGAGAAAGAGGGGCCCAAGAATTGAACCCTGTGGCACCCCCATAGGGACTGCCAGAGGTCTGGACAACAGGCCCTCTGATTTGACATACTGAACTCTATCTAAGAAGTAGTTGGAGAACAGGCGAGGCAGTCATTTGAGAAATCATGGCTGTTGAGTCTGTCGATAAGAATGCGGTAATTGACAGAGTCGAAAGCTTTGGCCAGGTCGATGAAGACGGCTGTACAGTACTGTCTTTTATCAATGGTGGTTATGATATCGTTTAGGACCTTGAGCGTGGCTGAGGTGCACCCATGACCAGCTCGGAAACCAGATTGCAGAGTGGAGAAGGTACGGTGGGATTCAAAATGGTCGCTGATCTGTTTGTTAACTTGGCTTTCGAAGATTTCAGAAAGGCAGGGCAGGATAGACATATGTCTATAACAGTTTGGGTCTAGAGTGTCTCCCCCTTTGAAGATAGGGATTACCGCGGCAGCTTTCCAATCTTTGGAGATTTCAGACGATACAAAAGAGAGGTTGAACAGGCTAGTAAAAGGGGTAGCATCAATTTCGGCTGAAGATTTTAGAAAGAGAGGTTCCAGATTGTCTAGCCCAGCTGATTTGTACGGGTCCAGAATTTGCAGCTCTTTCAGATCATCAGTTTGCTGGATTAGGGTGAAGGAGAAGCAGGGGGGGTCTTGGGCAAGTTGATGCAGGTGGTGCAGAGTTGTAGGCCGGGGTAGGGGTAGCCTTAGAAAAATGCTTATTGAAGTGATCTATTATCGTAGATTTATCGGTGGTGACAGTGGTTCCTAGCCTAGGGCAGCTGGGAGGAGGTGCTCTTATTCTCCATGGACTTTACAGAGTCCCAAAACTTTTGGAATTAGTGCTACAGGATGCACATTTCTATTTGAAAACGCTAGCCCTAGCTTTCCTAACTGACTGTGTATATTGGTTCCTGACGTCCCTGAAATGTTGCATATCGAGGGGGCTATTCGATGCTAATGCAGAACGCCACAGGATGTTTTTGTGCTGGTCAAGGGCAGTCAGGTTTGGAGTGAACCAATGGCTATATCTGTTCTTAGTTCTAGGCTTTTTGAATGGGGCATGCTTATTTAAGATGGTGAGGAAAGCACTTTTAAAGAGCAACCAGGCTTCCTCTACTGCCAGGGTGATATCAATATCCTTCCAGGATACCTGGGCCAGGTCGATTTGAAAGGCCTGCTCGCTGAAGTGTTTTAGGGAGCTTTTGACAGTGCTGAGGGGTGGTCGTTTGACCGCAAATCCATTATGGACGTAGGCAATGAGGCAGTGATCGCTGGTTGAAGATCCTGGTTGAAGATAGCAGAGGTGTATTTAGAGGGCAAGTTGGTCAGGATGATTTCTAAGAGGGTGCCCATGGTTACAGATTTAGGGTTGTACCTGATAGATGCCGTGATAATTTGTGTGCGATTGAGGGCATCTAGCTTAGATTGTAGGATTGCCAAGGTGTTAAGCATATCTCAGTTTAGGTCACCTAACAGTATGAACTCTGAAAGAGAGATGGGGGGCAATCAATTCACATATGGTATCGAGGGCACCGCTGGGGGCTGAGGGGGCATAAGAGGCTAAGCCAGGTTAAAGCCAGGTGATCATAGAGTCAGGGAGCCGTTCGGTAGTCACTACTACGCTATGCGAGCTGGAGACACGGCGATTCAGACAGCTAGCGGGCCTGGGCTAGCAGATGGGCCTCCGGCGACGTCACAACGGAAAAGCCACGGCAGACCAGTTGTGTTGGATCGGGAGGGGCTCTGTGTCGGCAATAAAGTGTCCAGGCTAATTGAAAAAAGAGTAATTGTATCCCAAGAAATAGCTGGCAGACATCTTCGGCTTGCCGGGAGATGGGCCTAGATTGAGGCTAGCTCAAGGCTAACTTGTGCTTGCTTCGGGACAGAGGCTTTAGGCAACAGTAGCCACTCGAATGCAGCTAGCTAGCTGAGATGATCCGGTGCAATGGACCAGGGCTTGTGGCAGGAATCCGGTGATAAGGTAGAGAAAAAGCTGTCCGATTTGCTCAGGGTTGATATCGCTCTGTGCAGACTGGTAGGTATTGACCGAGCTGAAGCTGGCTAGTGTCCGAGTTAACGGTGAAGATCGCTAGCAGTTGCTAACAGACTACTAGCTAGTAGCTAGTAGCTAGTTAGCTGACTAGCTTCTGATGGGGGTTCCGATTCTAGAGTATAAAAATAGCAGATCCGTACCACACTGGGGGAGGCGAGTTGCAGGAAAGTATATTCAGTTCGTAGATGGAAAGTGAGATTAAAATATATGCGGAAAAAACGAGGAAAACAACTATTTACACGGGACAAGACGGGACGAGACAAACACACGTCCGACTGCTACACCATCTTGGATTACATTACAGTGATAGTTCACCACCACTGCAGAAAGTATGTACAGCTTAATCATTTTAAATGATCTTGAAAGCACTGCGTACATGACGACGGCCTTCAATCAGTCCATTTCTGCACTCTTTTATTTGTTTGTTTGACTGGCAAACATTCATATTCATCTTCAATATTTTCATACTGAATTAAATGTGTTTGCCCTACAGGGCAAGGGCTGACTATGGCCAAGGCAAAAATGGGCAGTTTGGATATTGGTATAACTGAACAAGTTTTGTGAACTTGAAGTCATGACCGACAATGTATAAGTAAGGCCAAGGTTATTCGGTCTGGGTCAATAGGATGAAGACTTTGATATTGACCTCTGGCCTCTATTGACCCCTTTTGACATCACTGGATTATCACCCTCGTGTTGAGAGACAAGCTCTTCACTGAGAACTACATAAAAGCAGAGAGTCATCAAGGAACGTTATTCAGTGGTTTTTGTTTCCTTCGCCATATCTTACTGCTGTTGATAAACCAGGGCCTATTTCATTTGAAATACTTTAAGATTTAGACTTAGACTGTGAGAGAGTGAGTCTCCAGACGTGGACCAGGCATTCACTTGTGTGTGACTCGTGTGTGTCTGCTTGCAGTTTAAAATAGCCTCAGTGAAACTGATCAGCAGTGCTGAGCATCAGTGAAAACCACTTGGATCAGGTTTCTGTAGAGAGCTGGAATTAGGCCACAACATCAGTAGTATCTGTGTGTCATATGAAATCATTCAGTGTTTGAAATGCTGAATTAGTTTGAATTGGTTGAAAACCATCAATCTTTGCCGCTGCATTTGAGAATGTGCTGTTTGTGGAAGAAGAACATTCCAGTTAACCATGTTTGCATTCTGTCCTAATTTATCGAAGCTAAATGGTTCACCACTAGGTGGCATTGTTATTCTTTGACTCTTCTATAAATGAGGTACTGTATCAGTTCAATATAGGTTAGATATCTCATTATCTTGGCTTGAGATTCATGTTTACTGTGAAGTAATAATAGAGAAATGCACAATAATAATTTTACGCCCATTTGAAAATGGGATTTTCTCGGGACACTGATGTTGAGCTGGGATAGGCTTTTATAATGCATTCCTTTTTTTACAGAACCATTTCGCTCAGAAGACTGATTTCAGCCTTAAAACTCTATTACACATGAATATACATTCTGATGGGTGTATAGAATTTGAAGACCCATGGTAACACTAGCTGCATGTTCTAATGTTAACATCTAAAGAAAGAGCCCCATGCTGTACACTTGGCTCCTTTTTTATTAATTTGAGGAATAGATCAGCAATATTGTAAAAGCATCTGGAGAGGTGGACTTGGGGTCTTGGGTACCGTACATTAGGACTGATGAAAGGGAAAATCATCATCCTTCATTTACATCAGAAGGACCATCTGACTACTCATACAAATATTATTGATGTATTGATTTGAGTTCCCTACTAATGAAAACAGCCACCGGTCCTTGCTTTGATCCAAGGGGGTATGCAGACAAATAGTAAAGTCCGCCAATTTATCTGAATCTCCTTCCTTTTTCCCTGCACTATGCTGCTTTAACAAGCTCAAACACCAGACGTGCTGAAACATGAAGGACCGTGTCAAAGGTGTCACCTTTTAATTGCTTCGTCACTTTGACCCTGATAAAACACTGGAGCTACAATGATCATCTATCATGCTATGAGCTCAACGAACAGGTTTTAGGATATGTGACACACAGGGAGATTTTGTTAAATCACATATTGTCCCATGACCTAATGTGTAGAGGGCTGCAATCATTTAGGAAAATGGCATAAAACATTATTTAATTCAAAGGACACCGTCTGGGATTGTCTTTTATACCACCGTCTTCTCTCCCTGTCTACCTGGGACAGACTGTCAAATAGCCTGGCTCTCTTGACAGACTGACTCAAAGCACCTCCCAACCAGCCTGAGGCTATTTGGTATATATCACTGGCAACCCTAAGTACAGTACCAGCGAAAAAACTCAGCCGAAGCAGTAATTCATCAAGAGATGACTGGACTAGTATATATCTTTCTGTCTTGGGCCCAATAGCTTTTCCTGTCTGAGTGGTGTTTCTCACGACGGGAATGATAACTCTACTCTAATAATAACGGAACGCTGCGTAGAACTCATGATGGACGAGACCCTCTTGTAGAAATACGTTTTTAATAAAGCACACTTTAATAACAAGTCAACTCTTTGTGGAATCCACTCCGAAAGAGAATTGCTGGTGTTAAAACCCAGTGGAGAGAACCCAAATCCCAACCCAACTCACCTGTGGAAAGTGGACTCCCGAGTGGCACAGCTGTCTAAGGCACTGCATATCAGTGCAAGATTTGGCACTGAACAAAAATATAAATGCAAAAATGTTAAAGATGTTACAGTTCATATAAGGAAATCAATCCCTAATCTATGGATTTCACATGACTGGGAATAGAGATATGCATCTGTTGGTCACAGGTCAGTGTTTGGCGTGACCACCATTTGCCTCATGCAGTGCAACACTTCTTCACATAGTTGATCAGGCTGTTGATTGTGACCTGTGGAATGTTGTCCCTCTTTAATGGCTGTGCAAAGTTGCTGGAAATTGGAGGGTACTGGAACACGCTGTTGTAAAAGTCAATCCAAAGCATCCCAAACGGGCTCAATGGGTGACATGTCTGGTGAGAATGCAGGCCATGGAAGAACTGGGATCTGTGTACAGATCCTTGCGTCATGGGGCTAGGCATTATCATGCTGAAACATGAGGTGACGGCGGCGGATGAATGGCACGAACAATGGGCACCAGGATCGGTCACGGTATCGCTGTGCATTGAACATGAAATGCAATTGTTCGTTGTCCGTAGCTTATGCCAGCCCATACCATAACCGCCTCTGTTCACAACGTTGACATCAGAAAACCGCTCGCCCACACAACACCTGCATATCATCTGCCCGGTACAGTTGAAACCGGGATTCGTTCGTGAAGAGCACACTTCTCCAGCATTCAAGTGGCCATCGAAGGTGAGCATTTTCAATCAATCAATCAAATATAATTATATAGCCCTTCTTACATCAGCTGATGTCACAAAGTGCTGTACAGAAACCCAGCCTAAAATCCCAAACAGCAAGCAATGCAGGTGTAGAAGCACGGTGGCTAGGAAAATCTCCCTATAAAGTCCAGAACCTAGGAAGAAACCTAGAGCGGAACCAGGCTATGAGGGGTGAGTCATTTTCTGGCTGTGCCGGGTGGAGATTATACCAGAACATGGCCAAGATGTTCAAAGTTCATAGATGACCAGCAGGGTCAAATAATAACAATCACAGTGATTGTCGAGGGTGCAACAGGTCAGCACCTCAGGAGTAAATGTCAGATCATTCAGAGTATCTCTACCGCTCCTGCTGTCTCTAGAGAGTTGAAAACAGCAGGTCTGGGACAGGTAGCACGTCTGGTGAACAGGTCAGGGTTCCATAGCCGCCGGCAGAACAGTTGAAACTTTAGCAGCAGCACAGACAGGTGGACTGGGGACAGCAAGGAGTCATCATTCCAGGTAGTGCTGTGACTTGGTCTTAGGGCTCAGGTCCTCCGAGAGACAGAAAGAAAGAATGAAAGAGAGAGAGAGAGAGAGAGAGAGAGAGAGAGAGAGGAGAGAGAGAAAGAGAGAATAAGAGAGTAAGTGAGAGAGAATAGAGAGAGCATACTTAAATTCACACAGGACACTGGAGAAGACAAGATAAATACTCCAGATATAACAGACTGACCCTAGCCTCCCGACACATAAACTACTGCAGCATAAATACTGGCGGATGAGACAGGAGGGGTCGGGAGACACTGTGGTCCGACGATACCCTCGGACAGGGCCAAACAGGCAGGATATAACCCCACCCACTTTGCCAAAGCACAGCCCCCACACCACTAGAGGGATATCTTCAGCCACCAACTTACCATCCTGAGAAAAGGCAGAGTATATCCCACAAAGATCTCTGCCATGGCACAACCCAAGGGGGGTCGCCAACCCGGACAGGAAGATCACCTCAGTGACTCAACCCACTCAAGTGACGCACCCCTCCTAGGGACGGCATGGAAGAGCACCAGTAAGCCAGTGACTCAGCCCCTGTAATAGTTAGAGGCAGAGAATCCCTTTGAAAAGAGGGGAGCCGGCCAGGCAGAGACAGCAAGTTTGTTGCTCCAGTGCCTTTCCGTTCACCTTCACACTCCTGGGCCAGACTACACTCAATCATAGGACCTACTGAAGATTTGAGTCTTCAATAAAGACTTAAAGGTTGAGACTGTGTCTGTATCTCTCACATGGGTAGACAGACCATTCCATAAAAATTGAGCTCTAAAGGAGAAAACCCTGCCTCTAGCTGTTTGCTTAGAAAATCTAGGGACAGTAATGAGGCCTGCGTCTTGTGACCATAGCGTACCTGTAGGTATTTACGGCAGTACCAAATCGGAAAGATAGGTAGGAGCAAGCCCATGTAATGCTTTGTAGGTTAGCAGTAAAACCTTGAAATCAACCCTTGCCTTAACAGGAAGCCAGTGTAGAGAGGCTAGCACTGGAATAAAATGATCAACTTTTTGGGTTCTCTTCAAGATTCTAGCAGCATTGTTTAGCACTAATTGAAGTTTATTTAGTGCTTTATTCGGGTAGCCGGAAAGTAGAGCATTGCAGTAATCTAACCTAGAAGTGACAAAAGCATGGATACATTTTTCTGCATCATTTTTGGACAAAAAGTTTCTGATTTTTGCAATGTTATGTAGATGGAAAAAAGCTGTCCTTGAAACAGTCTTGATATGTTTGTCAAAAGAGAGATCAGGGTCCAGAGTAATGCCAAGGTCCTTCACAGTTTTAGTTGAGACAACTGTACAACCATCAAGATTAATTGTCAGATTCAACAGAAGATCTCTTTGTTTCTTGGGACCTAGAACAAGCATTTCTGTTTTGTCCGAGTTCAAAAGTAGAACGTTTGCAGCCATCCACTTCATTATGTCTGAAACACAGGCTTCCAAGGAGAGCAATTTTGGGGCTTCACCATGTTTCATCAAAATGTACAGCTGTGTGTCTTCCTCATAGCAGTGAAAGTTAACATTATGTTTCCAAATGGTATAATAAATAGTGAAAACAAGTGGTCCTAAAACAGCCTTGAGGAACATCGAAATCTATAGTTGATTTGTCGGAGGACAAACCATCCACAGAGACGAACTGATATCTTTCCGAAATATAAGATCTAAACCAGGCCAGAACTTGTTTGTGTAGTCCAATTTGGGTTTCCAATTTCTCCAAAAGAACGTGGTGATTGATGGTATCAAACGCAGCACTAAGTTCTTGGAGCACGAGGACAGATGCAGAGCCTCGGTCTGACGCCATTAAAAGGTAATTTACCACCTTCACAAGTGCAGTCTCAGTGCTATGATGGGGTCTAAAACCAAACTGAAGTGTTTCGTATACATTGTTTGTCTTCAGGAAGGCAGTGATTTGCTGCGCAACAGCTTTTTCTAATATTTCGAGAGGAATGGGAGACTCGATATAGGCCGATAGTTTTTTATATTTTCTGGGTCAAGGTTTGGCTTTTTCAAGAGAGGCTTTATTACTGCCACTTTTAGTGAGTTTGGTACACATCCGGTGGATAGAGAGCCGTTTATTATGTTCAACATAGGAGGGCCAAGCATAGAAAGTAGCTCTTTCAGTAGTTTAGTTGGAATAGGGTCCAGTAAGCAGCTTGAAGGATTGGAGGCCATGATTATTTTCATCAATGTGTCAAGATATACAGTACTAAAAAACTTGAGTGTCTCCCTTGATCCTAGGTCCTGGCAGAGTTGTGCAGACTCAGGACAACTGAGCTTTGGAGGAATATGCAGATTTAAAGTGGAGTCCGTAATTTGCTTTCTAATCATCATGATCTTTTCCTCAAAGAAGTAATGAATGTATTACTGCTGAAGTGAAAGTCATCCTCTCTTGGGGAATGCTGCTTTTTAGTTGGCTTTGCGACAGTATCAGAAATACATTTGGGATTGTTCTTATTTTCCTCAATGAAGTTGTAAAAATAGGATGATCGGGTAGCAGTGAGGGCTCTTCAATACTGCACGGTACTGTCACGACTCCTACCGAAGGTGGTTCCCCTTCCTGTTCGGGTGGCGCTCGGCGGTCTTCGTCACTGGCCTACTAGCTGCCACTGATCTGTTTTTCCCCCTTGTCTGTTTATTAGTTGCACCTGTGTTTAGTTAGGTCAATTGGTTGGGCTTTATTATCCAGCCGGCCCGCCTGCTGGGTGTGCGGGATTGTTTTCTGTGTACTCTTGTGCACGCCTGTAAGTCACGGTTTTGCGAGTAAGTTGTGTTGTTCTGGACTGTTTAGTTCCCCTGTGTTTTGGGGCATTTGTTTGAGTGGCGTCGTTTTCACCGGTGTGGTGAATAAAAAAGTATCCCTACTCTGAAGTCTCTGTTTCCTGCGCCTGACTTCTTCCTCCACTACACCCCGGGCATTACAGTAGCGCCATTTCCGTTCCATTTTTCTGGAAGCGTGCTTCAGAGCTTGGGTATTTTCTTTATACCAGGGAGCTAGTTTCTCATGACAATTTGTTTTCTGTTTTTAGCGGTGCGACTGCATCTAGGGTATTGCGCAAGGTTAAATTGATTTCCTCAGTTAGGTGGTTAACTGATTTTTGTACTATGACATCCTTGGGTAGGCAGAGGGAGTCTGGAAGGGCATCAAGGAATCTTTGGGTTGTCCGATAATTTATAGCACGACTTTTGATGATCCTTGATTGGAATTTGTTGCAATTGCAAACGTAATAAAATGGTGTTCTGATAGTCCAGGGTTATGAGGAAAAACATTAAGATCCACAACATTTATTCCATGGGACAAAACTGGGTCCAGAGTATGACTGTAGCAGTGAGTAGGTCCCGAGACATGTTGGACAAAATCCGCTGAGTCAATGATGGCTCTGAAAGCCTTTTGGAGTGGGTCTGTGAATATTAAAGTCACCAAAAATGTGAGTATTATCTGCCATGACTACGAGGTCCGATAGGAATTCAGGGAACTCAGTGAGGAATGCTGTATATGGCCCAGGAGGCCTGTAGTAAACAGTAGCTATAAAAAGTGATTGAGAAGGCTGCATAGATTACATGACTAGAAGCTCAAAAGATGAAAACGTCAGGTTTTTTTGTAAATTGAAATTTGCTATCATAAATGTTAGCAAAATCTCTGGCTTTGCGGGATGCACGGGGGATATGGTCATTAGAGTATCCAGATGATGAGGCCTCATTTAACACAGTCAATGCATCAGGCTTAAGCCATGTTTCAGTCAGGCCAATCACATCAAGATTATGATCAGTGATTAATTCATTGACTATAACTGCCTTGGAAGTGAGGTTTCTAATATTAGTAGCCCTATTTTCAGATGTGAGGAATCACAATCTCTTTCAATAATGGCAGGAATGGAGGAGTTCTTTATTCCAGTGAGATTGCTAAGGCGAACACTGCCATGTTTAGTTTTGCCCAACCTAGGTCGAAGCACAGACACGTCCTCAATGGGGATAGCTGAGCTGACTACACTGACTGTGCTAGGAGCAGACTCCACTAAGCTGGCAGGCTGCCTGGCCTGCACCCTATCTCATTGTGGACCTACGGGGGTTAGAGCCCTGTCTATGATTGTTGGTAAGATTTGAGCACCACTACAGCTAGGATGGAGTCTGTCGCTCCTCAACAGGCCAGGCTTGGTCCTGTTTGTGGGAGAGTCCCAGAAAGAGAGCCAATTATCTCCAAATTCTATATTTTGGGAGGGGCAGAAAACAGTTTTCAACCAGCGATTGAGTTGTGAGACTGCTGTAGAGCTCATCACTCCCCCTAACTGGGAGGGGGCCAGAGACAATTACTCGATGCCGACACATCTTTCTAGCTGATTTACATGCTGAAGCTATGTTGCACTTGGTGACCTCTGACTGTTTCATCCTAACATTGTTGGTGCCGACGTGGATAACAATATCCCTAAACTCTCTACACTAGCCAGTTTTATCTTTTGCCAGCACCATCTTCAGATTAGCCTTAACGTCAGTAGCCCTGCCCCCTGACAGTGTATGATCGCTGGATGATTTGTTTTAAGTCCAATACTGCAGGTAATGGAGTCGCCAATGACTAGGGTTTGCAATTTGTCAGAGCTAATGGTGGTAGGCTTCGGCGTCTCAGACCCTGTAACGGGAGGAGTAGAGACCAGAGAAGGCTCGGCCTCTGACTCCGACGCGCTGCTTAATGGGGAGATTCAGTTGAAAGTTTCTGTCGGCTGAATGAGCGACACTGGTTGAGCATTCCTACACCATTTCCTTCCAGAAGCCATGAGAAAATTGTCCTGGTGCGGGGACTGTGAGAGGTTAATGTTACTACTTAGCTTTGGCTGGTGGAGGTCCTGACGAACCACGTCCAGATAAAGCGTACGGAGTGTAAAAGTTGGATGAAAAAAGTTGAGCGAGAGATAAACTAAAAATATAAACTGTAACTGTTAAAAACGTAAAGTTGGCAGGTAGCAAAGTAAGGTTAGCAACAAAACGCACAGCAGCAGGTAAACAAGTCCCACTGAAGTCAGTTATGATGCTGAACTTCAGTCAGGTCAAGAACCTGGTGAGGATAACAAGGTGCAGATGAGCTTCCCTGAGACTGTTTCTCACAGTTTGTGCAGAAATTCTTCGGTTGTGTAAACCCATAGTTTCATCAGCTTTCCTGGTAGCTGGTCTCAGACGATCCCACAGGTGAAGAAGCTGGATGTGGTGGTCCTGAGCTGGAATGGCTACACGTGATCTGTGGTTGTGAAGCCGGTTGGAGGTACTGCAAAATTATCTGAAACGACATTGGAGGCGGTTTATGGAAGATAAATTAACATTCAGTTCTCTGGCAACAGTTTCGGTGGATATTCCTGCAGTCAGCATGTCACTTCCATCTGTGGCATTGTGTTGTGTGACAAAATTGCACATTTTAGAGTGGCCTTTTATTGTCCCCAGCAAAAAGTCCACCTCCGTAATGATCATGCTGTTTAATCATCTTCTTGATATGTCACACCTGTCAGGTGGATAGATTATGCTGGCAATTGAGAAATGCTCACTAACAGGGATGTAAACAAATGTGTGCACAAACATTTTGAGAAGTAAACCTTTTATTTCAGCTCATGAAACATGCGACCAACACTTTACATGTTGCGTTTATATTTTTGTTCAGTGTTATTCACTAGAGGAAGACATACTTCACTATGGCAGGGCCTGAGCATAACCTTTTAGTCCATTCGCCAAAGAGACCTAAAACAATATGTGACCCCTTTTCAACAACCTTCCCTTGCAGTGGCAGGGCAGCTTCTGTACTATGGTCGCTGTTGCTTAAGAGGTAGCTAGTCCCAGTCTCTTCTGTACTATGGTCGCTGTTGCTTAAGAGGTAGCTAGTCCCAGTCTCTTCTGTACTATGGTCGCTGTTGCTTAAGAGGTAGCTAGTCCCAGTCTCTTCTGTACTATGGTCGCTGTTGCTTAAGAGGTAGCTAGTCCCAGTCTCTTCTGTACTATGGTCGCTGTTGCTTAAGAGGTAGCTAGTCCCAGTCTCTTCTGTACTATGGTCGCTGTTGCTTAAGAGGTAGCTAGTCCCAGTCTCTTCTGTACTATGGTCGCTGTTGCTTAAGAGGTAGCTAGTCCCAGTCTCTTCTGTACTATGGTCGCTGTTGCTTAAGAGGTAGCTAGTCCCAGTCTCTTCTGTACTATGGTCGCTGTTGCTTAAGAGGTAGCTAGTCCCAGTCTCTTCTGTACTATGGTCGCTGTTGCTTAAGAGGTAGCTAGTCCCAGTCTCTTCTGTACTATGGTCGCTGTTGCTTAAGAGGTAGCTAGTCCCAGTCTCTTCTGTACTATGGTCGCTGTTGCTTAAGAGGTAGCTAGTCCCAGTCTCTTCTGTACTATGGTCGCTGTTGCTTAAGAGGTAGCTAGTCCCAGTCTCTTCTGTACTATGGTCGCTGTTGCTTAAGAGGTAGCTAGTCCCAGTCTCTTCTGTACTATGGTCGCTGTTGCTTAAGAGGTAGCTAGTCCCAGTCTCTTCTGTACTATGGTCGCTGTTGCTTAAGAGGTAGCTAGTCCCAGTCTCTTCTGTACTATGGTCGCTGTTGCTTAAGAGGTAGCTAGTCCCAGTCTCTTCTGTACTATGGTCGCTGTTGCTTAAGAGGTAGCTAGTCCCAGTCTCTTCTGTACTATGGTCGCTGTTGCTTAAGAGGTAGCTAGTCCCAGTCTCTTCTGTACTATGGTCGCTGTTGCTTAAGAGGTAGCTAGTCCCAGTCTCTTCTGTACTATGGTCGCTGTTGTAAGAGGTAGCTAGTCCCAGTCTCTTCTGTACTATGGTCGCTGTTGCTTAAGAGGTAGCTAGTCCCAGTCTCTTCTGTACTATGGTCGCTGTTGCTTAAGAGGTAGCTAGTCCCAGTCTCTTCTGTACTATGGTCGCTGTTGCTTAAGAGGTAGCTAGTCCCAGTCTCTTCTGTACTATGGTCGCTGTTGCTTAAGAGGTAGCTAGTCCCAGTCTCTTCTGTACTATGGTCGCTGTTGCTTAAGAGGTAGCTAGTCCCAGTCTCTTCTGTACTATGGTCGCTGTTGCTTAAGAGGTAGCTAGTCCCAGTCTCTTCTGTACTATGGTCGCTGTTGCTTAAGAGGTAGCTAGTCCCAGTCTCTTCTGTACTATGGTCGCTGTTGCTTAAGAGGTAGCTAGTCCCAGTCTCTTCTGTACTATGGTCGCTGTTGCTTAAGAGGTAGCTAGTCCCAGTCTCTTCTGTACTATGGTCGCTGTTGCTTAAGAGGTAGCTAGTCCCAGTCTCTTCTGTACTATGGTCGCTGTTGCTTAAGAGGTAGCTAGTCCCAGTCTCTTCTGTACTATGGTCGCTGTTGCTTAAGAGGTAGCTAGTCCCAGTCTCTTCTGTACTATGGTCGCTGTTGCTTAAGAGGTAGCTAGTCCCAGTCTCTTCTGTACTATGGTCGCTGTTGCTTAAGAGGTAGCTAGTCCCAGTCTCTTCTGTACTATGGTCGCTGTTGCTTAAGAGGTAGCTAGTCCCAGTCTCTTCTGTACTATGGTCGCTGTTGCTTAAGAGGTAGCTAGTCCCAGTCTCTTCTGTACTATGGTCGCTGTTGCTTAAGAGGTAGCTAGTCCCAGTCTCTTCTGTACTATGGTCGCTGTTGCTTAAGAGGTAGCTAGTCCCAGTCTCTTCTGTACTATGGTCGCTGTTGCTTAAGAGGTAGCTAGTCCCAGTCTCTTCTGTACTATGGTCGCTGTTGCTTAAGAGGTAGCTAGTCCCAGTCTCTTCTGTACTATGGTCGCTGTTGCTTAAGGTAGCTAGTCCCAGTCTCTTCTGTACTATGGTCGCTAGTCCCCAGTCTCTTCTGTACTATGGTCGCTGTTGCTTAAGAGGTAGCTAGTCCCAGTCTCTTCTGTACTATGGTCGCTGTTGCTTAAGAGGTAGCTAGTCCCAGTCTCTTCTGTACTATGGTCGCTGTTGCTTAAGAGGTAGCTAGTCCCAGTCTCTTCTGTACTATGGTCGCTGTTGCTTAAGAGGTAGCTAGTCCCAGTCTCTTCTGTACTATGGTCGCTGTTGCTTAAGAGGTAGCTAGTCCCAGTCTCTTCTGTACTATGGTCGCTGTTGCTTAAGAGGTAGCTAGTCCCAGTCTCTTCTGTACTATGGTCGCTGTTGCTTAAGAGGTAGCTAGTCCCAGTCTCTTCTGTACTATGGTCGCTGTTGCTTAAGAGGTAGCTAGTCCCAGTCTCTTCTGTACTATGGTCGCTGTTGCTTAAGAGGTAGCTAGTCCCAGTCTCTTCTGTACTATGGTCGCTGTTGCTTAAGAGGTAGCTAGTCCCAGTCTCTTGGTGGGTCTTGGCTGCTTGTCACATCCTGGTCTTCTGCCCATGGAGCATATTTCTTCCTTGTGATCGAGGTGTAAATGAAATATGGCATCCCAGCTAATCATCGTCTTCCATAATGGCGTTACGATCATTGCTTTTGGCTCTATGACCGTCACTTAGCACCAGCCATGCTGCAACCTTACCCTTTGCCTGAAGGAAATGATGGTAATAATTTAGGCTAACATGCTGAAAGTGCCCATCTTAGGCATTGCTGGAGGTTCACAGAATTCCATCCATCCAGTGCAGGCAGATGAGCTGTCTAATATGTCTCATAGTAATGGCCTCTTGAGATCCTTCTGCTGTCAGGCTCCCTCTGATCAGCATGAATAAAACGGCAATAGGAAGAAGGGTGATGGGGAATGCTCTTTTGATGTTTGACCTGTCAAGTCCATACATCAAAAGTGTAAGCGGTGATGGAGGAGCAATGGATCTCATCCTGCAGATAACTGTATTGCTGGAAATAAGGCTTACATTGTCAGCCTTAACCAAGAAATAGTCTTACTGTGTGGTGTGTAGACAATAGTAGGGTTTCCTGCATTGACCGTGTTGTATCTGTGGTCTGTTGCCTGGTTGTTATGTTAAATGTAACATTTATTTAACTAGGCAAGTCAGTTAAGAACAAATTCTAATTTACAATGACGGACTACCGAGGAACAGTGGGTTAACTGCCTTACCTTGTCAGCTCAGGGATTCGATCCAGCATCCTTTCGCTTACTGGCACAACGGGCCGAATAGGTTTTCTTCACGACTGTCTCTTTGTGCTTGGACCATGTTAGTTTGTTGGTGATGTGGACACCAAGGTTCTTGAAGCTCTCAACCTGCTCCACAACAGCATGTCGATGGGAATGGGGGCGTGCTCGGTCCTCCTTTTCCTGTAGTCCACAATCATCTCCTTTGTCTTGATCACGTTGAGGGAGAGGTTGTTGTCCTTGCACTACACGGTCAGGTCTCTGACCTCCTCCCTATCGGCTGTCTCTTCGTTGTCGGTGATCAGGCCTACCACTGTTCTATCATCAGCAAACTTAATAATGGTGTTGGAGTCGTGCCTGGCCGTACAGTCATGAGTGAACAGGGAGTACAGGAGGGGGCTTTCCATCATCTGTGGATCTGCTGGTGTGGTATGTAAATTGGAGTGGGTCTAGGGTTTCTGGGAAAGTGGTGTTGATGTGAGCCATGACCAGCCTTTCAAAGCATTTCATGAGTGCTATGGGTCGGTAGTCATTTAGGCAGGTTACCTTAGTGTTATTCGGCACAGGGACTGTGGTGGTCTGCTTGAAACACATTGGTATTATAGACTCAGACAGGGAGAGGTTGAAAATGTCAGCAAAGTCACTTGCCAGTTGGTCAGCGCAAGCTCGGAGTACCCGTCCTGGAAATCCGTCTGGCCCAGCGAACTTGTGCATATTGACCTGTTTAAACATCTTACTCACATCGGCTGCAGAGAACATGATCACACTGTCATCTGGACCAGCTGATGCTCTCATGCATGTTTCAGTGTTACATGCCTCGAAGCGAGCACAGAAGCTATTTTGTCTGGTAGGCTCATGTCACTGGGCAGCTCTCGGTTGTGCTTCCCTTTGTAGTCTGTAATAGTTTGCAAGCCCTGCCACATCCGACGAGCGTCAGACCCGGTGTAGTACGTTTCGATATTAGTTCTGTATTGATGCTTTGCCTTTGTTTGATGGTTCGTCGGAGGGCATAGCGGAATTTCTTATAAGCTTCCTGGTTAGAGTCCCGCTCCTTGAAGCGGCAGCTCTACCCTTTAGCTCAGTGTGAATGTTGCCTGTAATCCATGGCTTCTGGTTGGGGTATGTACGTACAGTCACTGTTGGGACGACGTCTTTGATACACTTATTGATAAAGCCAGTGACTGATGTGGTGTACTCCTCAATACCATTGGAAGAATCCCGGAACATATTCCAGTCTGTGCTAGCAAAACTGTCCTGTAGTTTAGCATCTGCTTCATCTGACCTTTTTTTTATAGACCAAGTCACTGCTGCTTCCTGCTTTAATTTTTGCTTGTAAGCAGGAATCAGGAGGATAGAGTTATGGTCAGATTTGCCAATTGGAGGTCGAGGGAGAGCTTTGTACACGTCTCTGTATGTGATGTAAAGATGGTCTAGAATTATTTTCCCTCTGGTTGCACATTTAACATGCTGACAGAAATTTGGTAAATCTGTTTTAAGTATTAAAGTCACCGGCCACCAGGAGCGCCGCCTCTGGGTGAGGGTTTTTCTGTTTGCTTATTGGTGGAATACAGCTCATTGAGTGCAGTTTTAGTGCCAACTTCGCTCTATGGTGGTATGTAGACAGCTACGAAAGATACAGATGAAAACTCTCTAGGTAAATAGTGTGGTCTACAGCTTATCATGAGCTACTCTAACTCAGGCGAGCAAAACTTGGAGATTTCCTTAGATATCGTGCGCAAACTGTTGTTTACATAAATGCATAGGCCCCCGCCTAGTGTCTTACCAGAGGCTGCTGTTCTGTCTTGCCGATAGAGTGTATAACCCGCCAACTGTATGTTGGTAATGTCATCATTCAGCCACAACTCTGTAAAACATTTTTTAATGTCCCTTTGGTAGGATACACTTGCTTTTAGTTCATCCCATTTATTATCCAGCGATTGAACATTAGCTAGCAGAACGGAAGGCAAGGGCAGATTAGCCACTCATCGCCTGATCCTCGCAAGGCACCCGGATATTTTGCCTCAAAATCTATGTTTCATTCTTCAGCGACTCACAGGTATAGGGGCCTGGTCAGGTGTGTGCAGTATATCCCTCGCGTCCGACTCATTGAGGAAGAACTCCTCGTCCAATTTGAGGTGAGTAATCCCAGTTCTGATGTCCAGAAGCTCTTTTCGGTCAGCAGCAACATTATGTACAAAACGAGCGAAATAACAAACAAAATAGCATGATCGGTTGAGAGCCGATAAGACAGCAGTCCTACTTTCAATATTTTTTCCAAGCCTAAACGAAAAGATAGATTTGTCTAAGAGTTTTTCTATCAAGGCACAAGGTGATATCCAGATGCAGACACAGGAGGCAGATGGTTGGAGTCTTACAATCTTTAATAATCCAAAGGGGTCGGCAAGAGAATGGTCGTGGACAGGTCAAAGGTCAAAACCAGATCAGAGTTCAGAAGGTACAGAGTAGCAGAAAGGTTTGTGGTCACGGCATGGCAGAATGGTCAGGCAGGCAAAAAGGTCAAAACCAGATCAGGAGGTACATAGTAGCAGACAGGCTCGTGGTCAAGACAGGCAGAAGGGTCAGGCAGGTGTGTACGGAGTCCAGAAACAGGCAAGGGTCAAAACTGGGAGGACTAGGAAAAGGAGACTAGCAAAAGGCGTATGGGAAAAACATGCTGGTTGACTTGGCAAAACATACAAGACGAACTGGCACAGAAAGACAGGAAATAGGGATAAATACACTTGGGAAAATAAGTGACACCTGGAAGGGGTGGACGCAATTACAGGAACAGGTTAAACAAATCAGGGCGTGACATTTTCCTTGTGAGTTTTTTTACCAAGCCACAGTTATTTAAAGTATATCATCCAAGACAAAGGCAAAGGCCCTTTCACAGTAATGTCTTCAAATGTACTATAGAGTCTTGAATACATTATGCTTGAATTTTCACTTATTGTTTTGATATTTCTTTGAACATGTACTGTATAAAAATGTTAAAAAGTCTGATTGAAATCTTCTGTCCGTATCCTCTCGAAATATTGATTAAATTGCAATTGCTCAAAAGCAAATTAAATATAACATTATCACCCATTTCGAGGACAGTAAACCGTCAAACTTGAAAGGTTTGATCCAGTGTCTGTATTTACCTTGTCCGGATCATGGGTGGCCTATTCACGGCCCTTGACAGTTTTAACCAATCAACATTCAGGATTAGACCCACCCTTTGTAGAAAAGATGACGGATTGCCAGATTAAGAAATAAATTGTAGTTTTGGAAGCAAAGTGTGAAAAAAATTATTGTTCAATTTAAGGCTTGTTTGAAATGGGATTGTGTACTCATTTAATGTTTTTGCTGCCGCCTGAGCTGTTTCCGACCTTGGACAAGGCAATATGGAGTGAAAACCAAATATGTGTGTGTAATCCATCACCTCTCATCATAACAACCACTCATCCTGTTGCTGCTATGCTGGACTTCTTTCAGTATATCACAGCACAAAGTCACAACAAAGCAATCAAATGAAAAAGGGGAAAACCGTTTTTTAACACATCTTACAATGACATGGTTTACAGATTGCTCTCTCTCCAGATATTTCAGAAATTATTTAAGACTTGTCAACTCACTAATATACATCAGACATGTTTCTCAGTCAAGTGTCTATCCCGTGCCAGCAGCAATGTCGAGGGCTAGCTGACATGGACAAGCCAAGTTCTTCCTGGAGGTTGAGAAGTAAGACATTAGGTGATTTTATTTTAATTGAGTAATCCCTCTAGGCTCCCTCTCGCTGTCACATGGAGTGAGCAGTGACACTTCCAGCTAAAGCAAACTTATTCACCTCCTAGTGTTACTTCTATAAAAAAAAATCCCTTTACTTTAAGCTGTCAATAGATATTTTAACACATTCGACATCAAACAAGAGCTCTTTCCTCCTGAACATGACTTGTTTTTTTGACAGATAACCATGAAATTGATGGTAATGCTACGATTTTGATACATGGAATATGTGGGAAGCATAGCCAAATGCTTTCACTCTAAATGCACTCTCCTCTCAAATGGAATATGTGTTTATCATGAAATGAAATGCCATCTACTTGCACTGCATCTATATCAGTTGATACCAGACTACTGCATCATGATGATTGAAGACAAACCACTGTATTCTTTTAGCCAGGTTTATTTCTATTTATTTTGTTTTGTTCTTTAAACCCATGAAATACAGCTATGGGGTCCCTGTAACATATGACGCCATGATGCCACTGCATGCAACAGTTATAGAATCTAATCAGGGGATGCATCGCAACCACTGCAGAGACTGAATAACTAACAGGTGTAGTAATATCCCTTATATAATCATCACTGTTTTTAGTGCATTAGATTGAAAATATAAAAGATGCAGTCTTCTTATACTTTATGTAGTCTAGACTTCCAGGACCCTGTCAAATGAAGGTTTTCTGTGTGACTTGTGATATCAATGGAAAGTCCAAATACCCTGTATCTTCCTGATTGTACATCATTAGTTCATAGTCACACATGCTCAGAATGAAATGAACAGTATGCGTTGTACTCTTCATTTGAGTCTAGCTGCAGTTAACCTCCCTCTGTTTACTTATTAATAACGTCCAAAAATCTATGTACAAGGAAGGAATGGAAAATGCTTTGTGAGCTGTAAGAGATCACAATGTTTTCAAACACACAATCAGCAGGATGAAGCTCCGAATAGCTTCTAGGCATCAAATTAGCCAAACACCTGTGGGCTATTAGGATAGGGGTTTGGAAGCTGTGCTTTGCTGCAGAGTAGCATGGAACACTGGGCCATTCCACAAAGGGTACTTGATACTGGCCAGGAGTGAACACAGATATTCAATTTTCCACATGCAGGTGCCACATGATGGGAGTTGTGGATGGGAGGAGAAAAAACCTGGAGTCTTCTGTACATGCTCAGAGTATATTCAACACCAAATGGGAATTGTTTTGAACATTACGCGATAGCAGGTCATATGAATTTCGTTATCTTATTGGTACTGTATTAGTATGGATTGTGGGTGCAGCATATACTGTATATGATATCATAAACACTAAAGTCAGAAGAACACCTACTGTACATCTTAATCAAAACCCATGTTTGAGTTTTAAAAAGCATCAGGAGGCTGCTCATTGGATTCAAGGGACTTCGTCGATCGCAAGACAGAATTTAGTATCGCATACATTCTTAGTCAGGAAACAAGGGCACCAATTTCTTGGAGAAGTATCTAAGTCCTTAAATCACTGTTCTAAATGCAATCCATTTAGAAGCAAGCCATTCAAGATGCAATCCATACTGTATCTGTCTCACGATTAACTACCAGATATTTAACGAGACCTCTCCATAGACCTCTCCATAGATCTCTCTATAGACCTCTCCATAGACTCTCCGTAGGCCTCTCTATATATCTCTCCATAGATTTCTCCATAGACCTCTATATAGACCTCTCTATAGACCTCTCCATAGACATCTCCATATGTTGTAGACACACACTATTTAAATTACAATGCTCTTCCTGGTTATTTTGTACCGAGAATGACATGACTCAAAGCAAATCAACACCATTGACTCATTAATCTACTTAAAGTTACAAAGCAGGGATCCACATTATTGGCATATGTAATTTTTAAACCTATCTCCCCTTAATTAGACAGCCATGATAAACTCAGATTAGAGGACTGTCCCCTCCCTGTCCCTTCTGGGACCCCATTTATTCTGCTTTCACCAGTGGTTTCACATGATCTGGGCTGACTCCTAGGCCAGTGCTGAGAAGTTATGGCTGAAAGGTGCAGCCAGTCAGATATCACATGCTGGTTAAGGGGACTACCTTCAGACAGATGTCTGTTCCAGACTTGGGATACGAGGATATGAGGGAGAGAGAGAGAGAAAGTAGCCAAGGATCAAGAGGAAACCAATGCGGGTCAGAACTTACTTCTTTGTCAGGTTTGGATGGACTGTCAATTTACCAGGGGCACAACTTTCACTGGAGATTGAGACATGTCTCACACCCCTCCACACAGTTTTATTATTGGAATTTGATAATTATTGGAATGTGATAACGAGGCAACAATGCACTTTACCATGTGGACGCCTCCGAGCGGCCAGGTAGACTGTTTGGTGTGTTTATCTGACTGGATACAAAATAAATTGTCCCCCCCACTCCTACAACCAAAGTTGCGCCCCTGCAATTTACCATTTATTTTTGTCTCCTTTTTGTTTTCTTTATGTCATTAAAACCCACACCACTGACCGGATCATGTTTCATTGTAGCTAGCAGCAGCTGTATTGAGTAAGTTGAAATACCAGCAAGTCCCGATAGTTAGCACATCATTTCCAAGTGAAAACCAGGTAAGTATGATTGAATAGGGCTGTGAAATTAAGCAAATGCCTTGGCAGTAAATGGATACAGCACTGGTGCAGTCCCAGTCACGTTGGTCTACTTTCATGGTAAAGCCATCACCCACCTCCTTACTCCTGGTTTTCCTCCCTGTGGGGAACATGCTACCAGAGTCTGTCCACATTTCTGCCTTCTCTCCCTTGGGCTCATTTAAACACTATGTTCAGTAGACACCTAAGGAATCTTCTGTTCAGCCATTCGGATGGGTAACCACAACCTTGGAGATGAGACGACCAGTTAGATATGGCAACATCTCAGTCGATAATGGATACAAATGCTAGGAGGGAAACAAGTACAATAGAGTTGAATGAATTAACATAGATTCAAATAAACCAGAATTGCAATTCAGTTCATCGTAATTAACAGATATTTACATCAGTTTCCTCTAATCGCTGCAGGATAATTATGCCATTTCTCAAAGATTGAGTGGGATGTGTTTTCCGCGCTTAACAGTGTGCATATGGTTATAGCTGGGCATGTTTCTCTGTACGAACCAAACCACATTAACCTCAACACAAGGCTTTAAACCAATCAGTGAACTGTTAAGACATTAAGAGCTTTGAGTTCTGCATTCACTGTGTCACGGTAGAGGTATTCATGAAGCAAACCTTGTGTTTCCTAGCAACATAAAGTATAAAAGATGTATCCTGTTTCTCCCTCCCTCCCTCAAACCTAGGAGCAACACTGTAAATGCAGTTGTTTATATTTGAATTATGATATAGTGTGTGGAAATATACACTGACTGTATAAAAGATTAGGATCACCTTCCTCATATTGAGTTTGCATCCCCTTTTTGTCCTCAGAACAGCCTCAATTCGTCGGGGAATGGACTCTACAAGGTGTCGAAAGCATTCCACAGGGTTGCTGGCCCATCTTGACTCCATTACTTCCCACAGTTGCGTCAAGATGTCTGGATGTCCTTTGGGTGATGTACCATTCCTAATACACGGGAAACAGTTGAGTGCTGAAAAACCCAGCAGCAGTTAAATACCCAGTTTGTAACACACTCAAACCGGTGGGCCTGGTACCTACCACCATACCCCATTCAAAGGCACTGAAATATTTTGCCTTGCCCATTCACCCTCTGTATGACACACATACAAAATCCATGTCTCAACTGTCTTGAGGCTTAAAAATCTTTCATTAACCTGTTTCCTCCCCTTCATCTACACTGATTGAAGTGGATTTAACAAGTGACATCAATAAGGGATCATAACTTTCACCTGGATTTACCTCGTCTTCTATGTCATGGAAAGAGCAGGTGTTCTGAATGATTTGCAGCACCCACCCGTAGCACGCGCTCCAGCAGGTATATCTCACTAGTCATCCCCAAAGCCAATTCCTCCTTTGGCCGTCTTTCCTTCCAGTTCTCTGCTGCCAATGACTGGAACGAACTGCAAAAATCACTGAAGCTGGAGACTCATATCTCCCTCACTATCTTTAAGCACCAGCTGTCAGAGCAGCTCACAGATCACTGCACCTGTACATAGCTCATCTGTAAATAGCCCATCCAGCTACCTCATCCCCCGTCCAGCTACCTCATCCCCCTCTGTGTTGTTGTTTGTGTCACACAGCTTTGCTTTATTTTGGCCAGGTCGCAGTAAACTTGTTCTCAACTATCCTACCTGGTTAAATAAAGGTGAAAAATATATATTTTTAATTGTACACTAAGTGTAGACGTAAGAAGATCCTGAATGGAATATATTTTATTTGAGGTTTCTGACAATCCCCTTTGTAAAGCAAGAAGCCACGTCATTTCCGGGTACGCAGTTCCCAACAGAATGCTGTTAAGCTTTTAAAAGAGCCTGTGTGGCTGTTACGGATACAGTTATCCTGTGTGTGTGTATCCTGTGTGTGTTTCTTTTCTCTCCTTCTCCCCTCACAGGTGAAAACCATCACTCCCCAATCAGTCAACAATCAATCATCAATCAGAAGACACACCTCCTCCTATTTCCTACCCTATCACAGTTCCTTCCCCATGGTTTAAAAACCCCATCATTTGTTTGCTCTGGAGCAATCTCTAGCTCAATCTCTAGCTCAATCTCTAGCTCAATCGCTCTGTAAATGCCATGTCTGTAAATGCCATGTCTGTAGGTCTGTGTTTCACTCTCGCTTTGTGTCTTAACCTCTCTTTTGTTTAAGCACCTCCATAGCACTTTGTCATCACCTGTGAGTATTGTTTTTGGTTATGGTGTTTGTGTGTTGCTGGTGGGAAAAGGGGGAAACCAAGACAAGTCGCCCATGGGCATACACTACCCGTAGGTGAACTTTGTTAAAAACACTAGTTAGAACTGGGCGGACCACCCACTGTATTTTTGGTTAGTTAGTTAGCTGTTGTTAAAGTAGGCTAGTCTAGCTTAGGGGTGTTTTTGAATACTTATTGTTTCTTTCCTTGGGTCCAGCTCAGCCCCTTTTCCTGCTCCCCCCATTACCGTGTGTTTATAAATAAACCTAGAGTTTGACGGTAGATTTCTGTTGTCGTGGTTATTTCGTGCACACTTTTACTTTGTCACAATAATAATTTGCATGAGTTATGTTACGGGTCTCATTACCATGCCCCCTAGACTGTCGGGCCAAAAGGGAATTCGTAACAGTGGCTCTCCTCTTGAAAAGCAAAGCCTGGTTTTCACAGGAGAGGAGAGCAAGCAGGACAAGGACAGGACAGAGCTGTTAAGCTTTTAAAAGAGCCTGTGTGGCTCTCCTCTTGAAAAGCAAAGCCTGGTTTTCACAGGAGAGGAGAGCAAGCAGGACAAGGACAGGACAGAGCTGTTAAGCTTTTAAAAGAGCCTGTGTGGCTCTCCTCTTGAAAAGCAAAGCCTGGTTTTCACAGGAGAGGAGAGCAAGCAGGACAAGGACAGGACAGAGCTGTTAAGCTTTTAAAAGAGCCTGTGTGGCTCTCCTCTTGAAAAGCAAAGCCTGGTTTTCACAGGAGAGGAGAGCAAGCAGGACAAGGACAGGACAGAGCTGTTGTTTGAGGCTATTCAGACAGTACAGTGCACCACAGTAGAGGGTGACAAACAATGCTGCAATGCCCAGGTCTCTGTACTGTGTATTAGTGCATAACGCAATGAACATTTGTTTCCTGTAGCTGTGTCTATTGGTTGTACTCATTCTGTCATGGGAGGTGGCAGTATTGTGGGCTGGCAGACAGTGAACTGATAAGAAAATTGTAAATAAGAAATGCCCTTCAACTACACAAGCTCATGAATCAGGCACAAACACTCAAATACTGGGGTAAGTGTATCATCATAATTGCCTTTGATGGCATCGTTGAAGTCAGTCAACTATTTCAATGATTTTCACCACCTACTCTATTGTTGGAAATGTTCAAGTGTCCCACATCTTGGCCAGCGTGTTCAAGTTATCTATGGAATGTATTACACCCCAATGTTCTCTTATGGATGGATGCAAATCTGATGCATGGATGACGCATGGAGGCCTCATACTTGCAGGAATAATCTGTCAGAAAAAGATTTTCAGTGATTCTTCTCTGTGTCCCGTCTGCTGTGGAGTGATGTTTTGACAGGGTTGGGAATCCTGCCACACATGAAGAAATCTAACTAATATCTGTGGATCTAAAAGATGGTCTGTTAGCTGTTGTTTGGTATGGTGTGTCTTCTGGAGGCTTCACTAACAGATCTTTAGATCAACTATATGGATGTCAATTACTACTGGTGTCTTCATTAACTGTCCATTACAGACTCATCAGTGCCATATACTGTATGATTCATGGGCTTAAACATCTCAACTTCAATCAAAGCAGGTGTATTACTCAATCTGCAATTACACAGTTCAGAGGATTGCATTGAACTCCTCAGTGCTTTTTCACAGTAGAATGGTCGGACTGTCATATTTTGACAGAATACACATTTTCTTCGCTATTACTTTGCAACAGCGGATGAAATTGTCCTAAATACACTTGAGTTTATTCAAAATGGCAGGCTTTCAGATTGAGACTTATTGAAGCAAAAAACCATCCAGATGCTCAAGTAAAATGTTGTCATGTATTCATCTATTTTTACACATTGTTCCCTGTGGCAAGGAGGGAAGTCCTGCATTTTGTGGTTTTGAGTTGGTTTAGTCACTAATGTTTTTCTCTGACCTTGTATTCCAGCTTGTTTTTGTTGAAAAAACATGTTGCCTTTAAAATTGTGTTAGTCATCTATTTGTACGTTAATTAAAACCTTATCATTTTCAGTCTATTGAATATGTGAACAATGATTATTTGGTTTTTCATGTGTTGTGAGCAATGTGTTTAATTGAGTTCATTAGAAAATGCTGTTTGTTGTGATCTGAATACTAGGAGGTAAAAGACACAGGCATTGCTCTCTCACACCTTAAGTAAGCTATATCGTTTGAGGGTTATGGTGTTTAGATGCACCTTATGCTATTGCACACAATTTCAGCTATATTCCAGTGTACAAATAACATAAATTTAGCAATATGAGACTGTGGTACTGTTATTTTTCTGGCTTCTGTTGCCTAATGGAGGGGCAATCATTCTGAAGGCTTGAGATGAATAGACTCTCAATGCTGGACATTACCACTGCAGGGGCCATGGATTGAAGTATAAAAATATGGCTTACTAACCATTCATTTGAAATAATTGCTTGTTTTCCACCACCAATTCTGTTCCCCTGTGATGCTATTATTAAAGCAATTATGTCAACACAACCAAGCTGACGATGGAAGTCATTGTCTTTCTTGTCAAGTTGATGATCTTTCTTTCTTTCATTCCTCTGTTATTAATTGGTGTTCATCATCCTCTTTCTGTCTTTAGTTTGCTCTTCTTTTGTCATAGCCACACGCATACACACGCACGCACACGCACGCACACACACACGCACACACACGCACACACACGCGCCCCCCCCCCCCCCCCGCCCCACACACACATTCACATTTGCACACACAGACATGTACCATCCATCATCACAGGAGGTGTGGCAGTTGTATCAAAGGATAAAGGGGTCAACAACGTCTCTCACAAGTAATGAGAAATAAACCAACTCACAGGATTTGTTGTCCCTCTAATTCAAATTTTTGTGATAGATAACATTGTCAACAATTCCTTTTTCGGTAACACTTTACATTAACATTTACTTAAAATGACTTATAATGGAGGTAACAAGTTTATTAAACTGTTTAGTTCATATATTCTTTATAAAATGGTAATTAGCTGTTATACCACATTGTTATTCTGCCCTCTCTGAGACAGTCAGGTCAGTCCTGTTGGCTCTTCTTCCCTCGCTCTTTCCTTCCCCCATCTCTTTCTGTCCCTCTCTCTCCCTCTCCCTTCCTCTCTTTCTGACAAGCCAGACCAGTGGAGCAAGGCCTCCTCTCATACAGAACGGGTAAATGTTGCACATTACACTCAATTATTACTTTACGGTTTCCACATTCTGACCTACTGACGCTTTACACTCAATTATTTATTTACTGTTTCCCCGTTCTGACCTACTGACACTTTAGGTCATAAAAATGCAATACTGTAAGAGAGAACCATTTTGAAAGAAAGAAGAGAAGCTTGTCATTTTACTTTTATTAGAAATGTGATTTTGTATAAAAAAAAAATGGACATGCTCCACACACTTCATTACTTTTCAATAGGTTTTACAAATACGTAGTCAGATAGCCAGGCACTGTTTCTTTTTTGTTTACATTTTTCCCTTTTTAGATTTGTCAAGACATAAAAGCGGACATCATCAATCTATTTAATAACGTACATTTACTTGCCATTTCATTTGGTCAGCACTCACGTTATTTTATTATTTGAGTAATACAGAGGTTAATGGAAAAGCAGCGTTGAGTTCACATCACAAATGACCTCACAATATAAAATAAAATTAACTAAAGGACTGTTCAGTTTTACAGCAACCCCTTCTGATGTATTTATTCAGAGAACTGATGGCGGCTGAAAGGACTACTGGATCCTTTGGCATTTTGTCTTGAGTAGATTCCTTTCTGTAGCTTGAAGTCATATAGTATACTAGTATATCGCTGAAGCATTTTGCAAACCAGGACACAGTCCTCAGAGATTATTAATTTATTAATTAGTCTACTGTTTTACCACATAAAACCACTGTTTTATCCATTATGGATATCATCTTGGGTGCATGACTACTGTGTGGCATACTCCCCTGGGGATACTTTACTCCCCATTTAATGGATTTGGATCTGTACAACTTAGATGTACCTTTGTGTGACCGGTAGGATAGCTGCTGGAAATGGATGGGGGTCATCGATGGTATCTCACTATAGGGCCTCTTGCAGCCTGAGAGACTAGTTTTCCCAATAAATGTATTACAATCCCTACCATGGATAGTATTGGATGTTCCGTTATTGGACTCCTTTATGGGAACTTTGTAATATTTAGAATAGCCATGGAGTAGTCTTGGTGACTCGGAACAATTGGTTATCAATATACAGTTTATCGACGACGAGATAAACTACGCCGTTCTGCAATTTCCTTTGGGAACTGATCATTCATGCCTATTTTCGTGCCAGTGAGTGAGTCTTCCATCTAGGCTTTTAACATTTATTTTATTTTGGAAGAATGCAAATTTGGCAATGATTGGGTGCTTATATCTCTGTCCTCTCTGTCCTAAACGGTGTACACGTTAGAGTTTGATTTTGTTAACAGTATCGCCTGGGATCTGTAGCTCTTCAAGACATAATTATTTCATCACACTTTCAGGATCTTCACCTCTTTTTCTTTGATACCAGTAAGTACCAGATTTGCTCTCATAGATCTAGTCTGTATTTCAAGTAAGGCTCGTCTCAGAAACAGGTTCTCCTTTTTAAGTTCTTTAACGTCCGTTTCAATAGTATTGACTGTACCTTTTAGCTTGTTTGTTTCTTTCTCCAATGTCGCAGCTTTTTCGTCACTGATCTCGAAGCTCCCCTTCAATTGCTTTATATCTTTATTGACTAGTTCAAGTATGCCCAGTTTATCGTTTATCGACTTTAGCAAGTCGGTTTCTACACTTACCATTCCCAGTGGTGAAAAGCATAAATCGTATGTGTCCATCAAGGAGTCTCATATTCTTTTGGGGATTGGTACTCCATGCTTACTCTCCAACATGTTTTGGTGTTGATTGTATTGGTGATATTGGTCGATACATTTCTCTAGCCTTATCATTTGTTTTGTGTTGTTATCCAGATTGAAGGTTATTGCCCATGAGAACAGTATGTGGAGTGAAGAGCTAATATTTAGTCAAATTTACAGATTTTGAATATTACGTTTTTATCTTGAGGCATTCTGCACCTCTGTGTTCAGTCCACCATGACACCTCTCTATTTTTACTGAGAGACTCTTTGTTTTAGTCTGGAGTTACAGTATTAAAGTATGGGCAAAGTGGGCAGAGGACAGTGGCAGCCTTTGGTTAGCTGGTAACACAGATCAGGGCTTCACCTTCCTGTAGTCCTTCTTCACAAAGAAACAAAGATCACTCACTAGACCTTCACCAGTTTGGAATTTACATATAATAGAAACGACACTGCAACAGAGTTTGAACGCATTCCAAATATTTTTTTTACAACACAACACAGGATGTTCAAACTGGCATGCTCACAAAATCAGTGATGACCATATTATTTTTTTGTCAACATCATTATAATTTTTTGGGTCAACTCAATGAAGACAGGTAAGGCAAAAACAACAAAAATATGATGGCGTACAATTATCCTGCATTGTTGGAATGGTTTCTTTCATCCAGTATTTTCTTTTTAAACTGGAATACCTTTAAAAAGACAACAACAAAACAATTACGTAACTTAAAATCCTCCTTGAAATAAAAGACTGATTACTCTCATCCTGGTGGCTCTGCAACTTCCTGAAGCATTGAGAGCAATGTCCCTTACTGTTGAGAATACTGGCAGACTACAACCTTGCATGGCATACACCTGAACAGATTCTTTCAATTGGATTGCATGTCAGTCCGGTCGGCTCAAGATAAGAAAATAGAGAGAGAGATAGAGAGAGAGAGAGAGTAAAGCTGCAATGCAAACATCGAGAAGGGAGGAGAAGCCTCATCCCGCATCATATCCTCTCCGGTCTCTGCCAGGGGGAAGTGTTGGCCTTGTCTGTCATGGCCGACAAGATGGAGCATCACCATGCAACTGTATCTGTTCTGTTGGGCCCTTGAGGGTCCCTCTCTGCATCTCTGTGTGGTCTTCTCTCTTTCCTTTATTATGACTATTCCCTGGGAAATCCTTTAGTGATCCTCACATCATGTCCATTTTCTTCCTCTATTTCCCATTTCATTCCAGTGCATAAGAACATTTTCACCCGCCATGAGGTGACCATCCAGAACAACGACGACGGCCTTCCTCTCCTAGATGACATGGTTGCTGTAGCTGATGTATGTCTGCTTTGTGGCGAAAGCTGAAAGAGAAGAAGAAGCGAACAACACAGAGAAGGCCAGCGGTACGTCACAGTTACTACAGTACTGTATACACTGGGCAAAATAAGTAGTGTTCACCTCCTATCCTCTGTCTGTCTACTGGGTAATAAGGCTTCGACCATCCAGTTGTTTCCCCAGACCTCCACCTCCTATCCCCTGTCTGTCTACTGGGTAATAAGGCTTTGACCATCCAGTTGTTTCCCCAGACCTCCACCTCCTATCCCCTGTCTGTCTACTGGGTAATAAGGCTTTGACCATCCAGTTGTCTCCCCAGACCTCCACCTCCTATCCCCTGTCTGTCTACTGGGTAATAAAGGCTTTGACCATCCAGTTGTCTCCCCAGACCTCCACCTCCTATCCCCTGTCTGTCTACTGGGTAATAAGGCTTTGACCATCCAGTTGTTTCCCCAGACCTCCACCTCCTATCTCCTGTCTGTCTACTGGGTAATAAGGCTTTGACCATCCAGTTGTCTCCCCAGACCTCCACCTCCTATCCCCTGTCTGTCTACTGGGTAATAAGGCTTTGACCATCCAGTTGTCTCCCCAGACCTCCACCTCCTATCCTCTGTCTGTCTACTGGGTAATAAGGCTTTGACCATCCAGTTGTCTCCCCAGACCTCCACCTCCTATCTCCTGTCTTTCTACTGGGTAATAAGGCTTTGACCATCCAGTTGTCTCCCCAGACCTCCACCTCCTATCCCCTGTCTGTCTACTGGGTAATAAGGATTTGACCATCCAGTTGTCTCCCCAGACCTCCACCTCCTATCCCCTGTCTGTCTACTGGGTAATAAGGCTTTGACCATCCAGTTGTCTCCCCAGACCTCCACCTCCTATCCCCTGTCTGTCTTGGGTAATAAGACCATCCAGTTGTCTCCCCAGACCTCCACCTCCTATCCCCTGTCTGTCTACTGGGTAATAAGGCTTTAACCATCCAGTTGTCTCCCCAGACCTCCACCTCCTATCCCCTGTCTGTCTACTGGGTAATAAGGCTTTGACCATCCAGTTGTCTCCCCAGACCTCCACCTCCTATCCCCTGTCTGTCTACTGGGTAATAAGGATTCGACCATCCAGTTGTCTCCCCAGACCTCCACCTCCTATCCCCTGTCTGTCTACTGGGTAATAAGGATTTGACCATCCAGTTGTCTCCCCAGACCTCCACCTCCTATCCCCTGTCTGTCTACTGGGTAATAAGGCTTTGACCATCCAGTTGTTTCCCTCCCTTGGCTGATCCTCTAAATCCTACCGTCCCTGCAACTAATGTCAGCTGGTCAGGGAGACAGGAATTTTTCAATTACATCATGCTGTGTCCACACTGGCAATGACCCTGACAATGAAAAATTTTGCTTTTTTAAATACCTGTGCATTGTTTCTTTTAACCTTAATTTAACTAGGCAAGTCAGTTAAGAAAAAAATCTTATTTACGGCCGACCCCGGCCAAACCATAACATGGGCGACACTGGGTCAATTGTGCGCCGCCCAATCACGGCCATTTGTGATACAGCCTGGAATCAAACCAGGGTCTGTAGTGACGCCTGCTTGCACTGAGATGCACTGCCTTAGACCGCTGCGTCACTCGGGAGCCCCCCACTTAGATGGGATGTGGATCCAACCAGGTCTATACGGAATGGGTCTAGATGGCCCAGGACAAGGATCGGATGCTGGTTATTGAATCTCTGTCTTTACTCTTCTCATTTATTGTGTTACTCTGTGGCTTAATGTAGCTGTTGTTTTTTAGGATATAGGCCTATATGTCGATGTTCTGTAACGCATGTCCATGCTCAGCATCCTTATAGACATTTTTTATCAAATATTTACAATGTTGCATTCTATATAAACACAAGTATATTGTCCACAATGTATTTTTTGGGGACAATATCCCCACATCACTGTAGTTTTGTTATTGGTGGAAGAAATATTGCAGGGGCTAAATAATCCCCAAAATACTGTAGGTCTCAGGGAACATTGAATCACATTGATATGCGTGCGTCATTAAGATTTGTCCACAAATAGGTATTCTATCTCTGTTGACAGACCGACTCAGACCTCTCTTTTCTTTTCTCTGGGAGGCAAGCCGGTCAGGTGTGTGACTCTTTTGGCCATCACCTGAGTAATTTCTGCTGAGTCAATGGTTGAAGTCATTATTTACCACAGATGTATAAAGCCTGAGTCCGTCCCAGAAACCACCAAGCATTTTGATTGCTATTGAAATTAGAGTGAGATGGACTTAGACAGCGAGAATTTCAGCTGGTTCAGAAAGGAAAGTAATTTGCCTCTCAATTAATTACACATGGCTTTGAACACTTTGAACAGTGCCACAAATCTGAGCCAAACAGTGAAAAAAGGAAACGTAGATTCCTGATCACCATATTGAGCACAAGTGTTTATCTGTGAGAATCAACTCATTGCATTGAAATGAGAAAATAAAACATGGTTGTTGTAGACAGTGTATAACAAGAATTTAAATGGATCTAATACGTTAAATGAAACACAATAGGTCCATTATAATAAGGTAGCTAATGTAATAGTACTGATGCCCTTCTTTGTGACCTACACACAGTGGAGAATTTGAGCATATCAGGGAATGTTTTAAGATCTCCCCCAACTCACAAACAGACTTAAAATGAAAGAAATGGCAGCCAATTTCCTAAATCCATTGAAGTGTAAAATAACAACGGCATGAGGTGGCTTGTAAATAATGAATTGGATACTGTGCTTTCTACCTTCTACCTCTTAGACCAAATTATTTATGTGATTTACAGCACCTGAAGGACTAAATTAATCTTAGAAACATTAAACACAAACACAAGGATCCACTCAGCTAATTCTAGCATGTACAGTATATAGCATAAATACTGTAAGTCTTCACCTTTTAACTCACCTTGTGTTTCCAGGCTCTCAGACAGCTCAGTCTTGGCCTCTCCATTGGGACGTAGGCTGGCCTTGGGGTTGAACTTGTTGGACATGGTGGTGGCAGTGACCATGGCCTTAAGGCTGCGTGTGCGTTTGGGCACGTTCTGCTCCGGGCGCCTGAGGATCACGTAGACCTTGGGCAAGTAGAGCATCCCCAGAGAGACAGAGGCACTCAGACTCACGGAGATGGTCAGAGTGGTGGTCTGGATGTACATCTGTAAAGTAATGTCAAGGAGATTGAGTTAGGGTAAGGATGGGGTTAGGGTTAATGTAACCGCCATCTGGAATCTGCTGGCTGTATTCCCTGCCCAAAGGCAATAAAGAGCACTAAGTACTGACAGCTACTACCACACTCCTAGAGGTCTTCACGGATCCACCTGTACCCGAATACCCCTGCCATTTTGGACCCGTGAAGGCCTCTATTCTACATGTTCATCCCTGGCGGTTTACTATAGATGTCAATGTTCATCCCTGGTGGTTTACTGTAGATGTTAATGTTCATCCCTGGTGGTTTACTGTAGATGTTAATGTTCATCCCTGGTGGTTTACTGTAGATGTTAATGTTCATCCCTGGTGGTTTACTGTAGATGTTAATGTTCATCCCTGGTGGTTTACTGTCGATGTTAATGTTCATCCCTGGTGGTTTACTGTAGATGTTAATGTTCATCCCTGGTGGTTTACTGTAGATGTTAATGTTCATCCCTGGTGGTTTACTGTCGATGTTAATGTTCATCCCTGGTGGTTTACTGTAGATGTTAATGTTCATCCCTGGTGGTTTACTGTCGATGTTAATGTTCATCCCTGGTGGTTTACTGTAGATGTTAATGTTCACATCAAGCCTTGTTGACTACTGAGGTTTAAATACTTCTGTCAGTCTGTCCTTGGCGTATGCCATTCATGAAGAGGTGGACAAGGTTTGTGAAGGACAAAACTGATATCATTGAATACATGTCAAAGCCTTGCTCCTCACCAATGTTATTGTGTAAGAAGCTCATTTACTAGAACATATAAACCATGTATGTGGCGTATCACTATGATTAGTTACAATGCACATTAGACAAGTCAATTATTACTTAAGTTAATTTGTTGGTAGGAGGGCAGAGCACAAAGGCTAGTCCATAACACTGTTTATTAAATCAACATACTTTCTTCATAAGACCCCACCCTACTCCCCACCACCACAGTGCATCAGACCAAGATATTTTTGTTGCATTTTTTGCAGTGCTAGTTTTAACATGGAACTCACGGCAATTTCAAAACACCAGTCTATTTTGACTCCCTACATGCTACTCTATACAAAGGAAACAACCTCATGAAATATTTATCCATGGCTGAACATTGTGAATCACGGGGGAGGGCCTTGCTGATCAGCAGTCTAACTCACTCCACTTGAAGTGTTTGCTAAGCAGAGCTGTGTTAATTAGGCTAGCTTATTGAGAACATTAAACGGGAGGGACAGGCTTGCAGGAATTGTAATGTCTACATTGTTACAAATACTGATCACCCGACCTGATCAGGGGAAAGTAATTAAAGGTTGGGATGATATAAAATGGTATAGACCAAGGTGAATCCACAGCATGATACTGTATGGCCCAACCCAAAACAAACATACATCCCAATAGTGTGTTAACCTGTAAATATTGGATTTGACTGAGAGATCACCATTATAATAAAAATCTGCTTGTTTTGATCAGACCTTTCTCTCTAGCCAGCTATCTAACCCAGAAAACCCTGCTGTTGTTTCATCAACATAGTGTACCTTCCCCATACGTGACCCTCTGCTAGTGGGTCTGTGTTGTTATTCTCTCTCTCTCTCATAGGGGATGGTGGATGCAGGATTGAATGAGCAGAAGCCAGCGGTGGTAGAGTCTCTCACAGACATTGACTATCCCTTTGAGCATGGTTAAGATATTAATGACACTGTGGATGGTATCAATACTCCCAGTCACTATAAAGATACATGCTTCCTTTCTAAATCAGTTGCCGGAGAGGAAGGAAACCGCTCATGGATTTCACCATGAGGCCAATGGTGACTTTAAAACAGTTACAGAGTTTAAAGACTGTGATAGGTGAAAACTGAGGATGGATCAACAACGTTGTAGTTACTCCACAATACTGAACTAAAGACAGGGTGAAAAGAAGGTTGCCTGAACAGAATAAAAAATATTCCAGAACATGCATCCTGTTTGCAATAAGGCACTACAATAAAACTGCAAAACAGGGCAAATACAACACAACACATGACTACCACTCATATTTTCAGGCATGGTGGTGGCTGCATCATGTTATGGGTTTGCTTGTCATCAGCAAGGACTAGGGAGTTTTTTCTGTTGATAAAAATAAATGGAATAGGCTAAGCACAGGCAAAATCCTGAAGGAAAACCGAGTTCAGTTTGCTTTCCAGCAGACACTCTGAAAATCTATGGCAAGATCTAGCAATGATCAACAACCAATTTGATTGTGCTTCAAGATTTTTAATAAGAATAATGTGCAAATATTGTACAATCCAGGTGTGCAAAGCTCTTAGAGACTTAACCAGAAAGACTCACAGCTGTAATCTCTGCCAAGGGTGATTCTAACATGTATTGACCTAGAGGTGTGAATACTTATGTAAATTTGATATTTCTGTATTTCATTATCAATACATTTGCAAAGATCTCTAAAAACGTGTTTTCACCTTGTCATTATGTGGTATTGGGTGCGTGAGTAAATACAAATATTTAATCCATTTTGAATTCAGGTTGTAACACAACAAAATGTAGAATAAGTATGAAAACTTTCTGAAGCCACTGTATTTTAGCACCATATTAACACCATGCTAGTACAATGCTTGGTTGAGTAGTTTACATCTGTAAGTCTAGAATTATTCAATGTGATTACTACTGTGAGAAGTCACTGAGTACTGATGATCATTTGACTTCTGTGATCACTTTATTGTATTTGACTGGTTCATAACTCTGGTTCAAACTCTGGTTTATAACCCTGGTTCATAACCCTAGTTCATTACCCTGGGTCATAACCCTGGTTCATAACCTTGGCTCGTAACCCTGGCTTATAACCCTGGTTCATAACTCTTCCTCTGTCACACCCTGATCTGTGCTTGTCTCCACCCCCCTCCAGGTGTCGTGTATCTTCCCAATTATCCCCAGTGTATTTATATTTTGTGTGTTGTCAGTGTTCTTTATTTGTGTGTTGTTAGTGTTCTTTATTTGTGTGTTGTTAGTGTTCATGTGTGTGTTGTCAGTGTTCTTTATTTGTGTGTTGTCCGTGTTCTTTATTTGTGTGTTGTCAGTGTTCTTTATTTGTGTGTTGTCCGTGTTCTTTATTTGTGTGTTGTCCGTGTTCTTTATTTGTGTGTTGTCAGTGTTCTTTATTTGTGTGTTGTCCGTGTTCTTTATTTGTGTGTTGTCAGTGTTCTTTATTTGTGTGTTGTCCGTGTTCTTTATTTGTGTGTTGTCCGTGTTCTTTATTTGTGTGTTGTTAGTGTTCATGTGTGTGTTGTCAGTGTTCTTTATTTGTGTGTTGTCCGTGTTCTTTATTTGTGTGTTGTCCGTGTTCTTTATTTGTGTGTTGTCAGTGTTCTTTATTTGTGTGTTGTCCGTGTTCTTTATTTGTGTGTTGTCCGTGTTCTTTATTTGTGTGTTGTCAGTGTTCTTTATTTGTGTGTTGTCAGTGTTCTTTATTTGTGTGTTGTCAGTGTTCTTTATTTGTGTGTTGTCAGTGTTCTTTATGTGTGTGTTGTTGGTGTTCTTTATTTGTGTGTTGTCAGTGTTCTTTATTTGTGTGTTGTCAGTGTTCTTTATTTGTGTGTTGTCAGTGTTCTTCATGTTAGTGTTGTCAGTGTTCTTTATTTGTGTGTTGTTAGATGCACTATTGTAAAGTGGCTGTTCCACTGGATGTCTTAAGGTGAACGCACCAATTTGTAAGTCGCTCTGGATAAGAGCGTCTGCTAAATGACTTAAATGTAAAATGTAAATGTTCTCTGTTTGTCTGTTGCCAGTACGTTTTGTCTATCAAGCCTACCAGCATTTTCCCCCTTGCTCCTGTTTTTTTCTTTTCTTCCTGTTTTATAGTTTTCCCAGTTTTGACCATTCTGCCTGCCCTGACCCTGAGCCTTGTCTGCCATTTTATACCTTGTCACACCGCCCCGGATCATTTACCTCTGCCTGCCCTGACCCTGAGACTGCCTGCCGTTCTGTACCTTTTGACTCTGATCTGGATTACTGACCTCTGCCTGCCCTTGACTTGTCGTTTTGCCTGCCCCTGTTCTGCTAATACACTTTTGTTACTTCAACACTGTCTGCATCTGGGTCTTCCCTAAAACGTGATAGGTCCAGGGTTCATAACCCTAGTTCACAATCCTGGTTCACAACTCTGGTTCATAACTCTGTAACAGTGATGTAACACTGATGTTATAAATGTGTAATTTTGTTCACCTGGAAATTTCTACAAGAGATCTTCACGGATCCACCTATGCGTGATTACGTCCCTCCCTCCTCTCCCTTGCACTTTATCAGTAATGGATAATAAAGTAGTAAAATAATTGACTCGGATCAGATCTGGATTCGACCAGGTCTATATGGAACACGTCTAGTTGACCTCGGGTCGGTTCGGTCTGTATATTTATGCATACCTCTAATTCCTGCTACTCTAGTAAACTGCATTGTAATTACACCCAGTTTGCATTCATCAGACATGGAGTCAACTGTAGCTGACTTTGAAGAGAGGAATACTTCTATGTCCATCCCATGCATGCCATCCTCAAATGAAGCAAAACAGCTACTCACTGTTAATTATCTATGCATAGTCCCTTGACCCCAAACCACCTTGACTAACCTGTACCCCGGCACATTGACTCGGCACCGGTATCCCCTGTATATAGCCTCGTTATTGTTATGTAATTTTAATGTGTTCCTTTTTTATTTACTTTAGTAAATATTTTCTTATCTCTATTTGTTGAACTGTATTGTTGTTTAAGGGCTTGTAAGTAAGCATTTCACATTAAGGTCTACAGATGTTATATTTGGCGTATGTGACAAATAAAATCAAATCTGATTTGATTTGATTCCTCGCACGACGCAACGCAGAGTGCCTGTATACAACCGTTAGCCATGGTATTTTGGCCATATACCATAAACCTCTGAGGTGCCTTATTGCTCTTATAAACTAGTTTCCAACGTAATTAGAGCAGTAAAGATGAATGTTTTGTCATACCTGTGGTATACAGTCGGATATACCACAGCTGTCAACCAATCAGCATTCAGGGCTCGAACCACCCAGTTTATAAGGCAGAGTTAAATATTAGAATCCGATCACTGTAGAGTCTGAAAATTTGGATTATGGTTTGGCATTTTAGTTTTGTTGAATAAGCCTAAAATCAACTGTCCACCATCGGACTGTGAGTGTAAATCAGAGCAAAACCAGATAAAATCAATATTCCGACTGTGACTTGGCTCAGTAGACTGGCTGGATCATTAGCCTGTACTTCTTCTTAATCTGCCTCTGCCTCAGCACGTTCAGAGCAGCATACCGAGGTAGGATGGTAATGGTGCACACACCTCCCATAACTGCGTCATCGACAGTGCAGGCCCGAGCCGATGCATGCCTCAGACAGACACCACACTGTAACACTAATGAGTGAAAGAGAGAACCATAAAAAAGGGGACTGAGCGTCGACGAGGAATGTGCTTGAACAATCTATGAACTTCCATATTGGAACACTGCTATTGGAAGACCTGCACACATAGAACATATGACTTCTACAGACCTGTATTTCATTAGCAGGCTGGATAACATGCTAGTTCTGAAGACTGATGAAGAAAAAAAACACTTTCAATGAGAAAACATGCTGGTTCTATGGTTTTATTCATAGTACAGTATGGCACATTCAAAATGACAGGATATTATTAATTTCAATGTAATTTCAATATTTTAGTCGTCGAGGGATTTCATAGCCTTGCATGGTTACTTAGAGTAGCATGGGAACATACAGTGCAGTCATATCTTATTGTATCAAAACTAACTGTGATTATAGTCTAATTAAGCCAATAACAGTTTATTGCCCTCGGGGACACTAATGTGCTGTTGCTGGAGAACGTGATTTACAAAGAGACTGCAATGTTTTGGCCTTGATTAGCTTCTTGTCCTATCCCCTACTCTCCCGCTAGGAATGCACAGGTCAACAACTTCACAGACAAAGGGCTTGCATCTTGTAGCTGATGAAACCACTGTGAAATCTTAGAACGTATCCAGGCATCTGTGCGCTGTCCCATTGATCCTCATTATCTTCTATTGGGCCTCTGGGACAGCTGCTCAATGACTAATGTTGTTTATCTATGAAAAACCAACAACAACCCAAAGCAGAGTGCTCTGTCTGATTGCTCTGTCTATCGCTCTCTTTCTGCAGGTGGCGTGGTGAGAACTGTGTCTGACCCTGCATAACAGTATATGGACACATAACATCACAGCGTGTTATCTGATTCTGTTGAACTAACCTTCTCTCTTAGCAGCCCAGAGACAACAACAAAAAACAATGTCAACAGAATAATGAAAAATACATAACATAAAAGAGATGGACAGAACCCCTCACCAGCACCATAATGGCAGCTCTTCCTAAAGTGGCGGATTGTGTTGGAATTGTGTGCATCCGTGTATTTATGGGTGCCAAGGGAAGACAGGTATCACAAAAAAAATTGACCAATAAAAAAATGTAAAAACATATTGTATAGTAAATTATCTTTCGTTTCTCTGTGTTTCATCATTTCTCTTCACTCCGCAAGAGGCTGAATGTATCTCCTACCGGAGTCTCCGTACATGTAGCCCATCTATCTGATGCTGTCTGGTCAAAAAGAGTATGATAGTCTTGCCACCTGTAGCATTGAATGCAAGGGAAGCCAATCAGTGTTGAGCTAAACTAAGTGCGGTCAACTATGAATGGTCCTGGCGCACCAAAAACGGAAGCTAGCTTGGATTTGGCCTCACAACAATTACATCACATCAATCCAAACATCATTGACAAAAAATGTTTTAATAGTTGCACCTTGTTGTGTTGTTGTCCTCCGGTTACTAGCTAGCCTCTCTAGGCTAGATGGGACTCTACCATCCCACCTGACCAACATCCAGTGAAAGTGCAGGGCGCCAAATTCAAACTACAGAATGGTAAATATTTAACATTCTTAAAAATACACATGCAATATGTCAAAATAAAGCTTAACTTCTTGTTAATCCAGCCACTGTGTCAGATTTCAAAAAGGCTTTACGGCGAAAGCAAACCATGCGATTATCTGTGGACAGCACCCCATCAAACAAACACAGACAATCATATTTCATCCTGCCAGGCGCGACACAAAACTCAGAAATAATGATATAATTCATGCCTTACCTTTGAAGAGCTTCTTCTGTTGGTTTTGGACAGCCCTACTTCTTCATTTCTCAAAGGAAAAACATCAACCAACTTCTAAAGGCTGTTGACATCCAGTGGAAGTCCAATTTGTAAGTCGCTCTGGATAAGAGCGTCTGCTAAATGACTTAAATGTAATGTAAATGATAGGAACTGCAAGCAAGTGCCTTTGAAATCTAGATCCACATAGAAAACCCATTGAAAAGAGAGTGACCTCAACAACAACAAAAAATCCTGGATGGTTTGTCCTTGGGGTTTCGAATGCCAAATAAGTTCTGTTAAACTCACAGACATCATTCAACAGTTTTAGACACTTCAGATTGTTTTCTATCCAGATCTTCTGGGCCTGAGTAGCAGGCAGTTTACTTTGGGCACACTTTTCATCTGGACGTGAAAATACCGCCCCCTAGCCTAGAGAGGCTAGCTAGCTAAAATGGTCCCTTTCCTAAATTAGCCATGGACAGAGATAGGGATTTGGACTTGTTGTTTTACTAAATTCTCCATAATGGCCAATGATTATAATGAATTTATTACCATAAATTCATACATTGTGCCCCTGGCCTAAGAGGATGGAAGTTCAATATGTAGCTAGATGCAGTAGGCTAATGTTAACTAACTGGCTTATCGTTTCCCATGAAAAGAAGTTAGGCTAGCAAGCAAGCATTTTAGCCAGGTAGCACAGGTCAACAAAAATGTAAAGTGTGTACTGTATCACAGTGTCATAGACCGTTCTGTCAAAATGAAATAGAGGAGGATGGCATTAGTGTTGAGGGTGAGGCAACATGTTTTTCTAAAAGTAGTCAGAAAATGTCAAAAGCATTAACTTGATTGTCCATGCTGTAGGTCATGTTTGTTACATGCAATATGCTTTGTGGACTTCACTGGACAGATGTTTCTCTCTGGTTTTGCGATGAAACAAATGTGTTGTTGAATTTATTCTGCCATTGTGTCTTCATATTGTCTATATATCAAAGTGTCAAGGCATATGAACTAACAGGTTATAGAGCAAACAACGCAATTATCACAACACATTTTGTATCTCTACTATTTCAATATTCTCACCTTCATTTGATTTGTACACTGCTGCTACTCACTGTTTATTGTCTACGAATAGTCACTTCACCCCTACCTACATGTATAAATTACCTCAACTAACCTGTACCCCCACACACTGACGTACCGGTACCCCCTGTAGTTAATTTGGTTAATATTTTCTTAACTTTTCTTGAACTGCACTGTTGGTTAAGGGCTCATAAGTAAGCATTTCACAGTAAGGTCTACAATTGTTGTATTTGGCGCATGTGACAAATAAAGTTTGATTTAATTTGATTTGACATGGGATGTAATTTTTTTCCCTGGCTTGGCATCCACAGTGATTTTACCCACACACTGGTACTGCCATTATGAGGAGAGACACCTTCTCTTTGGACTCCATGGTAGAGCGCCTCTCCCACTCCTCCCACTCCCCCTACCTGACAGACAGCCTCCCACTCCCCCTACCTGACAGACAGCCTGCCACTCCCCCTACCTGACAGACAGCCTCTGACTCCCCCTACCTGACAGACAGACTCTGATTCCCCCTACCTGACAGACAGCCTCCCACTCCCCCTACCTGACAGACAGCCTCCCACTCCCCCTACCTGACAGACAGCCTCTGACTCCCCTACCTGACAGACAGCCTCTGATTCCCCCTACCTGACAGACAGCCTCTGATCCCCCTACCGGGCAGACAGCCTCCCACTCCCCCTACCTGACAGACATCCTCTGACTCCCCCTACCTGACAGACAGCCTCCCACCCCCCTACCTGACAGACAGCCTCCCACTCCTCCTACCTGACAGACAGCCTCTGACTCCCCCTAACTGACAGACAGCCTCCCACTCCCCTACCTGACAGACATCCTCTGACTCCCCCAACCTGACAGACAGCCTCTGATTCCCCTACCTGACAGACAGCCTCCCACTCTCCCTACCTGACAGACAGCCTCTGACTCCCCTACCTGACAGACAGCCTCTGATTCCCCTACCTGACAGACAGCCTCTGACTCTCCCTACCTGACAGACAGCCTCCCACTCTCCCTACCTGACAGAGAGCCTCCCACTCCCCTACCTGACAGACAGCCTCCCACTCCCCCTACCTGACAGACATCCTCTGACTCCCCCTACCTGACAGACAGCCTCTGATTCCCCTACCTGACAGACAGCCTCTGACTCTCCCTACCTGACAGACAGCCTCCCACTCTCCCTACCTGACAGACAGCCTCTGACTCCCCCTACCTGACAGACAGCCTCTGATTCCCCTACCTGACAGACATCCTCTGACTCCCCCTACCTGACAGACAGCCTCCCACTCTCCCTACCTGACAGACAGCCTCCCACTCCCCCTACCTGACAGACATCCTCTGACTCCCCCTACCTGACAGACAGCCTCTGATTCCCCCTACCTGACAGACAGCCTCCCACTCCCCCTACCTGACAGACATCCTCTGACTCCCCCTACCTGACAGACAGCCTCTGATTCCCCCTACCTGACAGACAGCCTCCCACTCCCCCTACCTGACAGACAGCCTCCCACTCCCCTACCTGACAGGCAGCCTCTGAGACAGACAGACAGCCTCCCACTCCCCTACCTGACAGACAGCCTCCCACTCCACCTACCTGACAGACAGCCTCCCACTCCCTAAATGACAGACAGCCTCCCACTCCCCTACCTGACAGACAGCCTCCCACTCCCCTACCTGACAGACAGCCTCCCACTCCCCCTACCTGACAGACATCCTCTGACTCCCCCTACCTGACAGACAGCCTCCCACTCCCCTACCTGACAGACAGCCTCTGACTCCCCCTACCTGACAGACAGCCTCCCACTCCCCTACCTGACAGACAGCCCCCACTCCCCCTACCTGACAGAAAGCCTCCCACTCCCCCTACCTGACAGACATCCTCTGACTCCCCCTACCTGACAGACAGCCTCTGATTCCCCCTACCTGACAGACAGCCTCCCACTCCCCTACCTGACAGACAGCCTCTGACTCCCCTACCTGACATACATCCTCTGACTCCCCCTACCTGACAGACAGCCTCCCACTCACCCTACCTGACAGACATCCTCTGATTCCCCCTACCTGACAGACAGCCTCTGATTCCCCCTACCTGACAGACAGCCTCCCACTCCCCCTACCTGACAGACAGCCTCCCACTCCCCCTACCTGACAGACAGCCTCCCACTCCCCCTACCTGACAGACAGCCTCTGATTCCCCTACCTGACAGACAGCCTCCCACTCCCCCTACCTGACAGACAGCCTCCCACTCCCCCTACCTGACAGACATCCTCCTCCCCTACCTGACAGACATCCTCTGATTCCCCCTACCTGACAGACAGCCTCCCACTCCCCCTACCTGACAGACAGCCTCCCACTCCTCCTACCTGACAGACAGCCTCTGACTCCCCCTAACTGACAGACAGCCTCCCACTCCCCCTACCTGACAGACATCCTCTGACTCCCCCAACCTGACAGACAGCCTCTGATTCCCCTACCTGACAGACAGCCTCCCACTCTCCCTACCTGACAGACAGCCTCTGACTCCCCCTACCTGACAGACAGCCTCTGATTCCCCTACCTGACAGACAGCCTCTGACTCTCCCTACCTGACAGACAGCCTCCCACTCTCCCTACCTGACAGAGAGCCTCCCACTCCCCCTACCTGACAGACAGCCTCCCACTCCCCCTACCTGACAGACATCCTCTGACTCCACCTACCTGACAGACAGCCTCTGATTCCCCTACCTGACAGACAGCCTCTGACTCTCCCTACCTGACAGACAGCCTCCCACTCTCCCTACCTGACAGACAGCCTCTGACTCCCCCTACCTGACAGACAGCCTCTGATTCCCCTACCTGACAGACATCCTCTGACTCCCCTACCTGACAGACAGCCTCCCACTCTCCCTACCTGACAGACAGCCTCCCACTACCTGACAGACATCCTCTGACTCCCCTACCTGACAGACAGCCTCTGATTCCCCCTACCTGACAGACAGCCTCCCACTCCCCTACCTGACAGACATCCTCTGACTCCCCCTACCTGACAGACAGCCTCTGATTCCCCTACCTGACAGACAGCCTCCCACCCCCTGACAGACAGCCTCCCACTCCCCCTACCTGACAGGCAGCCTCTGACTCCCCCTACCTGACAGACAGACAGCCTCCCACTCCCCTACCTGACAGACAGCCTCCCACTCCACCTACCTGACAGACAGCCTCCCACTCCCCCTAAATGACAGACAGCCTCCCACTCCCCTACCTGACAGACAGCCTCCCACTCCCCCTACCTGACAGACAGCCTCCCACTCCCCTACCTGACAGACATCCTCTGACTCCCCCTACCTGACAGACAGCCTCCCACTCCCCCCTACCTGACAGACAGCCTCTGACTCCCCTACCTGACAGACAGCCTCCCACTCCCCCTACCTGACAGACAGCCCCCCACTCCCCCTACCTGACAGAAAGCCTCCCACTCCCCTACCTGACAGACATCCTCTGACTCCCCCTACCTGACAGACAGCCTCTGATTCCCCTACCTGACAGACAGCCTCCCACTCCCCCTACCTGACAGACAGCCTCTGACTCCCCCTACCTGACATACATCCTCTGACTCCCCCTACCTGACAGACAGCCTCCCACTCACCCTACCTGACAGACATCCTCTGATTCCCCCTACCTGACAGACAGCCTCTGATTCCCCCTACCTGACAGACAGCCTCCCACTCCCCTACCTGACAGACAGCCTCTGATTCCCCTACCTGACAGACAGCCTCCCACTCCCCCTACCTGACAGACAGCCTCCCACTCCCCCTACCTGACAGACATCCTCTGACTCCCCCTACCTGACAGACATCCTCTGATTCCCCCTACCTGACAGACAGCCTCCCACTCCCCCTACCTGACAGACAGCCTCCCACTCCCCTACCTGACAGACATCCTCTGACTCCCCTACCTGACAGACATCCTCTGATTCCCCCTACCTGACAGACAGCCTCCCACTCCCCCTACCTGACAGACAGCCTCTGATTACCCCTACCTGACAGACAGCCTCCCACTCCCCCTACCTGACCCCTCCCACTCCCCTACCTGACAGAGAGCCTCCCACTCCCCCTACCTGACAGAGAGCCTCCCACTCCCCCTACCTGACAGACATCCTCTGACTCCCCTACCTGACAGACAGCCTCTGATTCCCCCTACCTGACAGACAGCCTCCCACTCCCTCTACCTGACAGACAGCCTCCCACTCCCCCTACCTGACAGACAGCCTCCCACTCCCCCTACCTGACAGACATCCTCTGACTCCCCCTACCTGACAGACAGCCTCTGACTCCCCTACCTGACAGACAGCCTCCCACTCCCTACCTGAGAGACAGCCTCTGACTCCCCCTACCTGACAGACAGCCTCCCACTCCCCTACCTGACAGACATCCTCCTCCCCCTACCTGACAGACAGCCTCTGACTCCCCCTACCTGACAGACAGCCTCCCACTCCCCCTACCTGACAGACAGCCTCCCACTCCCCCTACCTGACAGACAGCCTCCCACCCCCTACCTGACAGACATCCTCTGACAGACAGCCTCCCACTCCCCTACCTGACAGACAGCCTCTGACTCCCCTACCTGACAGACAGCCTCCCACTCCCCCTACCTGACAGACAGCCCCCCCCTACTCCCCCTACCTGACAGACAGCCTCCCACTCCCCCTACCTGACAGACATCCTCTGACCCCTACCTGACAGACAGCCTCTGACTCCCCTACCTGACAGACAGCCTCTGACTCCCCCTACCTGACAGACAGCCTCCCACTCCCCTACCTGACAGACAGCCTCTGACTCCCCTACCTGACAGACAGCCCCCTACCTCAGACCCTCCCACTACCCTGACATACATCCTCTGACTCCCCCTACCTGACAGACAGCCTCCCACTCCCCCTACCTGAGAGACAGCCTCTGACTCCCCCTACCTGACAGACAGCCTCTGATTTACAGCACCTCTCCAGGTGAAGCAGTGCCACATCGACATCCATATCCCGCATCATGTTCCATGAACACACACTATAGATAGGCCAGTTGTCTCCATTTGAATGATAGAGTAGGACTCCCATGGCATTTTTTACATTTCTCCTGACACACGATGACAAATGAATGAGTGTGTTTGGAGTGCCAGATGAGGGAGGCTCGCTGTAAACTGGTGGTGGGAACATATGTGGTCAATCAACAGCATTTAATTTGCTCTAAAAGACATATAATCTCCAGCCGCAAGGCTTTGTTGCATCTGTCACTCTTGATGATTATCAGGTTATTTTGTTTTGACATTAATTTGACATTAATTTCTTATAAAGGAACATGGTTTACGTAACAGTGCAAAGAATCTGTCATGGCATTATTGTCATTGATTTGAAAATCAGGCAGTTTGTATGTGCTGCAGCCCAGTATTATTGATTGTGGATGCCACATCCTGCATATTATAGCACAAAAGATCGTATTTAAGAACTGCTGTCTAATAACATAATAATTCAGAACTGAATATTACATCTCCTTGAGATTCTGTGAAGGTGTCGTTACACCACAGGCAACGTTTCCTGTGTGAGCACGTGTATAATACTATAATACTATCTAGCTGCAGTAATACAGTTTAAAGGAAAGCAGACAGCAGTATAAGAGACCATGTCTCCGTTCCATCATGCCACTGTGTTTTCTCTCTCACCTAGCAGAGCTTTGGCCTCCTGGCAATGATGTCTCTCCTCCTCCTAATGAATAACAGTTACGCTATCTCTCCCCAAAAGCGTCTGCACTTTTTTGAGGGAAATACTAATGAATGAATGTCTAATATAATTGTGATAAGAAAAGCCACCTCCTATCTAAAACCTCTATAAGATAACGTGTTTCAAGTCTTCAAATTGAATTAGCAGGGCTGGGGATCTGAGGGATTGTAAAGGGGGATAAAATAAAAGCTTTACCATCACATTTAAGGTGTTTTTTCTTCCACTGTCCTGTTTAGTGATTCAAAGACACACTAGCTAATGGATTACCTTGTTTAGGAAAAAGCTGACAAGTATCTCTTCTATTTCACTATTCTCTTTTATCTTTCAAGGCAGAAGACAGCTGGAAGACAGTAGTTATTGATATCCATCGCTGTTTGCTACTGATTACAAGAGATAAACCGTGTTCAGATCAAATCAGATATTCATTTGGAGCTTTTGCAGTTGGTGTTAGTTTATCTTGTTCTTATTAAATACAGAGGCACTCTTTCCTCTGGTCTAAAACATATCCCAATGCCCCAGGGCAGTGATTGGGGACACGGCCCTGTGTAGGGTGCTGTCTTTCGGATGGGACGTTAGACGGGTGTCCTGACTCTCTGAGCTCATTAAAGATCCCATGGTACTTATCATAAGAGTAGGGGTGTTAACCCCGGTGTCCTGGCTAAATTCCCAATCTGGCCCTCAAACCATCACGGTCACCTAATAATCCCCAGTTTACAATTGGATCATTCATCCCCCTCCTCTCCCCTGTAACTATTCCCCAGGTCGTTGCTGTAAATGAGAACGTATTCTCAGCCAACTTACTTGGTAAAATAACGGCAAAAAATATATATTTTTTAAATACCACCTGGGGACGAACCATCAGGAAGTCCAGGATCCAGTTGCAGAAGGAGGTGTTGAGTTCCAGTGTTCTTAGCTTAGTGATCGAAATCCAAGATGGCGTTGCAGTAGGATGTGTGTATCTGTCTTTGTCTTATCCCATTTACATTACATTATCCTGTGTCTTATCCTGTGTAAATAGCCAGTCTTTTTGGTATATATATGTATATATGTTAATCTCACTTTCTATCTACGAACTAAATATACTTTCCTGCAACCCGCCTCACCCAATTTGGTACGGATCTGCAATTTTTGTTCCTTATAACTGGAACTTCCATCAGGAGCTAGCCAGCTAACTAGCTACTAGTCTTTGTTAGCCACGGCTAGCAGTCTTTACCTTTTTCCCCGTCATCAGCCAGCCTTAGCTCGGACAACACCTGCCAGTCTGCACAGCGCGATATCAACCCAGAGCATATCGGACTGCTTCTCTCTACCATATCACCGGACACCTGCGCTCTGGATCATTAGACCGGATCATTGCAGCTAGCTAGCTGGCAACTGTTAGCTAATACCCCTGTCCCGAAGCTAGCACCAGCTAGCCTTGAGCTAGCATCGAGCATGGCCCATATACCAGCTAATTCTAGGGCTGCAATACCTCCTTTGCCAACTGGCCTGGACCTTTTATTGTCGACACGGAGCCCCGCCTATCCATCACGACTGGACTGCGGACGTGATCTCCCGATGTGGTCTCATCTGGCTATTCCGTTACGATGTCGCCGAAGAACCATCTACTAGCCCCGGCCCACTAGCTTTTCTGAATGCTGTGTCCCCCGACAGTACCCCCCGCCCAAAGGTGCAGACTCCGGCAGCAAAACCTGACTCAATAGGGGAGGTTCCGGACTGTAGACCATCTCAGGAGGTTCCGGACTGTAGACCGTCTCAGGAGGTTCCGGACTGTAGTCCGTCATTGGAGGTTCCGGACTGTGAAACATCACCGGAAGCTATGGACTGGGAACTGTCGCCGGAAGCTCTGGACTGGGAAGTGTCACCGGAAGCTCTGGACTGGGAACTGTCACCGGAGGCAGCCGTTTATCGTTGTCTCTGTTTGCACTGGAGACCAGGCGCGCTGAGCTGGCACAACCTATCCTTGGACAGATACCCACTTTAGCAGGACAAGTGCGAGGAGTTGGCACAGAACGCACCGGGCTGTGAATGCACACTGGAGACACAGTGCGTATCACCGTAAAACATGGTGCCTGACCGGTCACACGCGCCCCACGGTGAATACGAGGAGTTGGCTCTGGTTCAAAACCTGGCTCCACCAACCACCCCGTGTGCCCTCCCCCCAATATATTTTTTGAGGCTGCCTCTCGGGCTTCCGTCGCAGCTGCGATCCCCGGTGTCGTCGTTGTTGTTCCCTCGCTGCTTCCGTCTGCTCCCATGGAAGGCGATCCTTTCCAGCCAGGATCTCCTCCCACGTCCAGGATGTCTGCTCCTCCTGGCCACGCTACTCGGTCCGTTTGTGCTGGGATCTTTTGCCACGATCGTTATAATGAGTGGACCAAGATGCAGCGTTGTATGGTTTCATCCTCTTTATGAGGTAGTGAAACTCAAAGAAAACAAGAAAATGCTAAACGAAACGTGAAGCTCAGGTAGTGCTCGCAGGCAACTATACATAGACAAGATCCCACAAAGCACAATGGGGAAATGGCTACCTAAATATGATCCTCAATCAGAGACAACGATAAACCGCTGCCTCTGATTGGGAATCATACCAGGCCAACATAGAAAAATAATTACCTGGATAACCCACCCTTAATCACACCTCGACCTAACCACCATAGAGAAAAAAAAGCTCTCTAAAGTCAGGGCGTGACAGCGTAGTAGTGACTACCGAACGGCACCCTGACTCACCTATTGCTGCTCTCTTGACCCTATGATCACTCAGCTACACAGTGGATGCCCCCTGGACTGTTTTAATAACACGGTATCTCATTTTGTTTACCTGTCAGCCCCAGCCTCAGGTCGCTCTTTTATTTATTTTATTTTTTATTTAACCTTTATTTAACCAGGTAGGTTAGTTGAGAACAAGTTCTCATTTGCAACTGCGACCTGGCCAAGATAAAGCGTAGCAATTCGACACATACAACAACACAGAGTTACACATGGAATAAACAAAACATACAATCGATAATACAGTAGAACAAAAGAAAAGAATGAGGTAAGTTAAGGAAATAAATAGGCCATGGTGGCGAAGTAATTACAATATAGCAATTAAACACTGGAATGGTAGATCAGCAGAAGATGAATGTGCAGGTAGAGATACTGGGGTGCAAAGGAGCAAAATAAATAAATACCAGTATGGGGATGAGGTAGGTAGATAGATGGGCTGTTTACAGATGGGCTATGTACAGGTGCAGGGATCTGTAAGCTGTTCAGACAGCTGGTGCTTAAAGCTAGTGAGGGAGATGTGAGTCTCCAGCTTCAGAGATTTTTGCAATTCGTTTCAGTCATGGGCAGCTGAGAACTGGAAGGAAAGGCGACCAAAGGAGGAATTGGCTTTGGGGGTGACCAGTGAGATATACCTGCTGGAGCGCATGCAACGAGTGGGTGCTGCTATGGTGACTAGTGAGCTGAGATAAGGTGAGGCTTTACCTAGCAGAGACGTGTAGATAACCTGTAGCCAGTGGGTTTGGCGACGAGTATGAAGCAAGGGCCAACCAACGAGAGCGAACAGGTCACAATGGTGGGTAGTGTATGGGGCTTTGGTGACAAAACGGATGGCACTGTGATAGACTGCATCCAGTTTGTTGAGTAGAGTGTTGGAGGCTATTTCATAGATGACATCACCAAAGTCGAGGATCGGTAGGATGGTCAGTTTTACGAGGGTATGTTTGGCAGCATGAGTGAAGGATGCTTTGTTGTGATAAAGGAAGCCGATTCTAGATTTAATTTTGGACTGGAGATGCTTAATGTGAGTCTGGAAGGAGAGTTTACAGTCTAACCAGACACCCAGGTATTTGTAGTTGTCCACGTATTCTAAGTCAGAGCCGTCCAGAGTAGTGATGCTGGACGTGCGAGCAGGTGCGGGCAGTCATCGATTGAATAGTATGCATTTAGTTTTACTTGCGTTTAAGAGCAGTTGGAGGCCACGGAAGGAGAGTTGTAGGGCATTGAAGCTCGTCTGGAGGTTAGTTAACACAGTGTCCAAGGAGGGGCCAGAAGTATACAGAATGGTGTCGTCTGCGTAGAGGTGGATCAGAGAATCACCAGCAGCAAGAGCAACATCATTGATGTATACAGAAAAGAGAGTCGGCCTGAGAATTGAACCCTGTAGCACACCCATAGAGACTGTCAGAGGTCCGGACAACAGGCCCTCCGATTTGACAAACTGAACTCTATCAGAGAAGTAGTTGGTAAACCAGGCGAGGCAATCATTTGAGAAACCAAGGTGCTGTCGAGTCTGCCAATAAGAATGTTGTGGTTGACAGAGTAGAAAGCCTTGGCCAGGTCAATAAATATGGCTGCACAGTAATGTCTCTAATCGATAGCGGTTATGAACCGTTTAGACCCTTGAGCGTGGCTGAGGTCCACCCATGACCAGCTCTGAAACCAGATTGCATAGCGGAGAAGGTATGGCGGGATTCGAAATGGTCAGTAATCTGTTTGTTAACTTGGCTTTCGAAGAAATTAGAAATACAGGGTAGGATAGATATAGGTCTGTAGCAGTTTGGGTCTAGAGCATGGGTGTCAAACTCTGGCCCGTGGGCCAAATTTGGCCCGCGGGGTAATTATATTTGGCCCGCGAGACAATACCAAATTACCACTAGAGCTGGCCCGCCGGTATTATACAGCGCATTCACCACTAATACTACGAATCCCATAATGCTCTGCTGTTTTCGCGCGCCAATCAGGACAGGACCCAGAAACGCTCTCTCCTCTGTGACAGTAGTCATAGCAACATAGACGCTACAACTGTCAGCGAGCTAACCCTTCCCAAAAATGTCGAAAAGAAAGGCAGAAAACAGGAGCTTTCTGGACAAGTGGGAGGCAGAATATCTGTTTACATATGTAAAAGACAAACCTGTTTGTCTTGTTTGTGGAGTCAACGTGGCTGTAAGTAAGGAGTACAACATTAGACGACACTATGAAACGAAACACCATGACAAATACAAGGACCTGGACATGACTCAAAGGAGCCAGAAAGTAGAGGAGATGAAAAGAAGTTTGGTTTCACAACAGAATATGTTTAACCTCTTCAGTCGACCCTCTACTTTTTTGAACATTTTGTTAAAAATCGCGCAACATTTCAGCGCCCTGCTACTCATGCCAGGAATATAGTACGTTCATATGGTTAGAATGTGTGTATAGGAAACCCTCGGACGTTTTTAAAACTGGTTAAATCACGACTGTGGCTATTACATAACGTGCGTTACATCGGAAAGCGCAGGAAAACCTGATCACAGAAAATGGAAATAAATATCCTTGCGCCACTACCGCAATTGTTAACAGTGAGCCGAATTAGATAAGACCGAGCATTCAACTCCCACAGCATCCCCATGTTGTCGAGTATCTTGTGAATTTAATCCTCTTTGATTCTTGGTTGAACCGAAAGAGGGGCACGACGTACCTCCGGTCTCCGCCCAGATCATTCCGGAAGAGCTCTCTCCTGAAATTTTTTCCAAGACGACAGCTAATGATATGTACATCGCCTACGGATGATTTTTATCGCTTATTAACGTTTACTAATACCTAAAGTAGCATTACAAACGTATTTCAAGTGTTTTGTGAAAGTTTATCGTCTACTTTTTGAATTTTAAAAAATGACGTTACGTTGTGAAATCGCTGTTTTTTTCGTTTATCACACAGTCTACATATAACGATATCTTGGCTTTATATGGCCCGATTTAATCGAAATAAAGACCCAATAGTGTTTATGGGACATCTAGGAGTGCCAACAAAGAAGATGGTGAAAGGTAATGACTGTTTTCTATTTTATTGTGCGGTTTGTGTAACGCCGAAATGCTAATTATTTTGTTTACGTCCCCTGCTGTGCTTTTCTGTTGTAGTGTATTGGTGCATGCTATCAGATAATAGCTTCTCATGCTGTCGCCGAAAAGCATTTTAAAAATCTGACTTGTTGCCTGGATTCACAACGAGTGTAGCTTTAATTTGATACCCTGCATGTGTATTTTAATGAACTTTTGAGTTTTAACTAATACTATTAGCATTTAGCGTAGCGCATTTGCATTTCCAGAGCTCTAGTTGGGACGCAAGCGTCCCAGGTAGAGGTAAGAGGTTAAAAAAGCCACATCACAAAGCGAGGCTGCTGTAAAGGCTAGTTATATAGTGGCAGCAGAGATCGCAAAATCAGCCCGGCCCTTTAATGAGGGAGAGTTCATGAAAAAGTGCATGATGAAGGTTTGTGACCTCGTATGCCCAGAGAAAAAACAAGCATTTTCAAACGTGAGCCTGAGCAGGAACACAGTAGCTGATCGCACATGTGATCTTGCCACCAATCTGTATTACCAGCTGATGGAAAAGGGAAAAGATTTTGTTGCGTTCTCCCTCGCTGTGGATGAGAGCTGCGACGCATCTGATACTGCTCAGCTGTCAGTCTTCATCCGTGGAGTGGACTCAAATCTGTGTGTTACGGAGGAGCTATTAGGATTCAAATCAATGCATGGCACAACCACAGGAAAGGAAATCTTTGAGGAGGTTTCCAAATGTGTAACTGAAATAAAGCTGCCGTGGGATAAACTCGTTGGATTAACGACAGATGGTGCGCCAGCGATGTGCGGTAAAAAGAGTGGACTGGTGGGCATGGTTCGGGAGAAGATGCGGGAAGAGAACTGTGCAGGTGAGCTAACTGTTTACCACTGCATCATACATCAGGAAGCACTGTGTGCCAAAGCCCTAAAGATGGAACATGTTATGACCACAGTAACACAGGTAGTTAACTTTATAAGAGCCAAAGGTCTAAATCACCGCCAGTTTAAATCTTTTCTGGAGGAGTGTGGTTCGGAATACGCAGACGTGCCGTATCACACAGAGGTGAGATGGCTAAGCAGAGGAAAAGTACTGAACAGATGTTTCGAGCTGCGTGAGGAAATATGTCAATTCCTGGAAACCAAAGGGAAGGATACAGCAGAGCTCCGGGAGCAAAAGTTCCTGTGTGAGCTGGCCTTTCTCTGTGACATCTCGAGCCATCTCGATGCGCTGAACCTGCAGCTTCAGGGGCGGGGGCGCATCATCACAGACATGTACGCTGCAGTGAGGGCCTTCAAAACTAAACTGTGCCTGTGGGAGAATCAGATGCTGCAAGGAAACCCTTGCCATTTTCCCTGCTGCCAATCCATAAAAGCGCAGATCTCTACCGCCGTGTTCCCATGGACTCAGTGTTCTCGCCACTGAGTTTAGCCGGCGATTTGCCGACTTCGATGCCCAGAAATGCAAGTTTGAACTGCTTAGTAATCCCTTCGCAGTTGATGTGGAAAATGCACCAACCAACATCCAAATGGAGCTGATTGAACTCCAGTGCAACGACAAGCTGAAGTCAAAGTATGATGCTGTGGGCGCCGCACAGTTTCCACGGTTCATCCCTGACACAATGCCTCAGCTCCGCACCCAAGCTGCTCAGATGCTCTCCATGTTCGGCAGCACTTATCTATGCGAGCAACTTTTCTCCTCGATGAAGATGACCAAAACAACTCACAGGAGATGTCTGACTGATGAACATCTTCGCTCGATACTGAGGATTTCTTCAGCTCAGAGCTTGAGCCCAGACATTGATGAACTAGCATCCAAGAAGAGATGCCAGGTATCTGGCTTGGGCACATCAGATTAGACCAGTGTGCAATAATTAACGTTTTCTTTATGCACTTTTTCTTGCTACAAGGCATGGGCTTGAATGGTTGATTGATTTATTATAATTTTATTTGTAAAATTATTAGCCAGTGGAAAAAGTTTATTTTGGTATTTAAATCAGAAGGCTGCAAATAGAAAAGAGGCATACAATATTTATTTAAATTTGATTTATTTAATAAATGAATGCCATTGATGTGTTTTTTCATTTGAAATTCGATTTTGCATGTCTCCACTATTAAATTATATATTGTATGGTAATAAGCGATGCTTGTTCCATATTCAATGTTAAAGCAAAACTTGTTTGGGTCCATATTAAAAGGTTAAATTTGTTCAATGTTGGCCTGTGACTTTGTTCAGGTTTTACATTTTGGCCCACTGGGTATTTGAGTTTGACACCCCTGGTCTAGAGTGTCACCCCTTTTGAAGAGGGGGATGACCGTGGCAGCTTTCAAATCTTTGGGAATCTCAGACGATACGAAAGAGAGGTTGAACAGGCTAGTAATAGGGGTTGCAACAATTTCATCAGATAATTTTAGAAAGAGGGGGTCCAGATTGTCTAGCCCGGCTGATTTGTAGGGGTCCAGATTTTGCCGCTCTTTCAGAACATCAGCTATCTGGATTTGGGTAAAGGAGAAATGGTGCGGGCTTTGGCGGGGTGCTGTGGAGGGTGCCGGGCAGGAGGGGTAGCCAAGTGGAAAGCATGGCCAGTCATAGAGAAATGCTTATTGAAATTCTCAATTATAGAGGATTTATCGGTGGTGACAGTCTTTCCTAGCCTCAGAGCAGTGGGCAGCTGGGAGGAGGTTCTAGGGTTTCTGGGATAATGGTGTTGATGTGACAGGCCTTTCAAAGCACTTCATGGATACAGTCCGTGAATGCTATGGGTCGGTAGTCATTTTGGCAGGTTACCTTAGTGTTCTTGGGCACAGGGACTATGATGGTCTGCTTGAAACATGTTGGTAATACAGACTCAGACAGGGAGAGATTGAAAATGTCAGTTAAGTCACTTGCCAGTAGGTCAGCACATGCTCAGAGTACACGTCGTGATGATCCGTTTGGCCCTGTGGCCTTGTGAATGTTGACCTGTTTAAACGTCTTACTCACATTGGCTATGAAGAGCGTGATCACACAGTTGTCCGCAACAGCTGATGCTCTCATGCGTGTTTCAGTGTTACTTGCCTCGAAGTGAGCATGGAAGTAATTTAGGACGTCTGGTAGGCTCGTGTCACTGGGCAGCTCTCGGCTGTGCTTCCCTTTGTTGTCTGTAATAGTTTGTCAGCCCTGCCACATTCGACGAGCGTCAGAGCCGGTGCAGTAAGATTTGATCTTACTCCTGTATTGACTCTGTCTGTTTGATGGTTCGTTGGCAGTTATATCGGGATATCTTATAAGCTTCCGGGTTAAAGTCCCGCTCCTTGAAGCGGCAGCTCTACCCTTTAGCTCAGTGCGGATGTTGCCTGTAATCCTTGGCTTCTGGTTGAGGTATGTATGTGGTGTACTCCTCAGTGCCATCGGAATAATCCCGGTCTGTGCTAGCAAAACAGTCCTGTAGCTTAGCATCTGCTTCATCTGACCACTTTTTTATTGACCGAGTCAATAGTGCTTCCTGCTTAAATTTGAGCTTGCAAGCAGGAATCAGGAGGATGGATTTATGGTCAGATTTGCCAAATGGAGGGCGAGGGAGAGTTTAGTACGCATCTCTGTGTGTAAAGAAAAGGTGGTCTAGAGTTTTTTCCCTCTGGTTGCACATTTAACATGCTGGTAGAAATGAGGTAAAACGGGTTTAAGTTTCCCTGCAATAAAGTCCCCAGCCACTAGGAGCGCCACCTCTGGATGAGCGTTTTCCAGTTTGCTTATGGCGGTATACAGCTCCTTGACTGAGGTCTTAGTGCCAGCATCGGTGTGTGGTGGTATGAGACAGCTACGAAAAATATAGATGAAAACACCCTAGGTAATTAGTGTGGTCTATGACTTATCATGAGATACTCTACCTCAGGCGAGCAAAACCTTGAGGCTTCCTTAGATATCGTGCACCGGCTGTTTTTTTACAAATATACATAGACCGCCACCCCTTGTTCTATCCTGCCTATACAGTGTATAACCCGCCAGCTGTATGTTATTAATGTCGTTGTTCAGTTACGACTCGGTGAAACATAAGATATTACAGTTTTTATGTCCCGTTGGTAGGATATACATGCTTTTAGTTCGTCCAATTCATTATCCAGCGATTGTACGTTGGCCAATAGTACCAATTGGCAAAGGCAGAATAGCCACTCATCAGTGGATCCTCACAAGTCACCCTGACCTCCTTCCGAGATACCTTTACCGTATCTTTCCCCTGCGAATGACGGGGCTGAGGGCCTGTTTGGGTGTCTGGAGTAAATCCCTCTCTTAAATCCCTCTTTTTTTAACATTTATTTGACTATTAATTTAAGAACAATTTCTTATTTTCAATGACGGCCTAGGAACAGTGGGTTAACTGCCTTGTTCAGGGGCAGAATGACAGATTTTTACCTTATCAGCTCGGGGATTCAATCTTGCAACCTTTTGTTTACTAGTCCAATGCTCAAACCACTAGGCTACCTGCCGCCACTAGGCTACCTGCCTATTGAACTGGACATAGAGAAATTCTTCGTCCAGATCAAGGTGAGTAATAGCTGTTCTGATTTCTAAAAGCTATTTTCGGTCATTAGACATGGTGCATTGTGTTAACAACAGTCTGTTCTATAGATGAGTCTGCAGTGTGTTAACAGCAGATCATACTGATAACAGGAGTTACACACAATTAATCGATCTCAGTAAAGGCTTCATCCCGTTAACACAAGTATCTCTATGGACATTCTCACACTATGACTTAATGCATCTAACTGGCGATGCTCATAATGAAATGCACAGTAAAGCACTGCAGAAGAATAGAAGAATGTCGCACGTAGTGAAAAAGTGATATTCAATCATGTACAAGTCATGTACACGCTATTAATCAGGGACAAGCTATTAATCATGTACAAGTCATGTACAAGCAATTAATCATGTACAAACTATTTGTCATGTACAAGCTATTAATCATGGACAAGCTATTAATCATGTACAAGTCATGTACAAGCAATTAATCATGTACAAACTATTAGTCATGTACAAGCTATTAATCATGTACAAACTATTAGTCATGTACAAACTATTAGTCATGTACAAGCTATTAATCATGTAAAAACTATTAGTCATGTACAAACTATTAATCATGTACAAACTATTAGTCATGTACAAACTATTTGTCATGTACAAGCAATTAATCATGTACAAACTATTAGTCATGTACAAGCAATTAATCATGAACAAACTATTAGTCATGTACAAACTATTAGTCATGTACAAGCTATTAATCATGTACAAACTATTAGTCATGTACAAACTATTAATCATGTACAAACTATTTGTCATGTATAAGCTATTAGTCATGTATAAACTATTAGTCATGTACAAACTATTTGTCATGTATAAGCTATTAATCATGTACAAGCTATTAATCATGGACAAGCTATTAATCAGGGACAAGCTATTAATCATGTACAAGCTATTAATCATGTACAAGCTATGAATCATGTACACGCTATTAATCATGTACAAGCTATTCATCATGTACAAGCTATTAATCATGTACAAACTATTAGTCATGTACAAGCTATTAGTTATGTACAAGCTATTAATCACGTACAAGCTATTAGTCATGTACAAACTATTAATCATGCACAAGCTATTAATCATGTACAAGCTATGAATCATGTACAAGCTATTAATCATGTACAAGCTATTAATCATGTACAAGCTATTAATCATGTACAAGCTATTAGTCATGTACAAACTATTAATCATGCACAAGCTATTAATCATGTACAAGCTATTAATCATGTACAAGCTATTAATCATGTACAAACTATTAGTCATGTACAAGCTATGAATCATGTACAAACAATTAGTCATGTACAAGCTATTAGTCATGTACAAGCTATTAGTCATGTACAAGCTATTAATCATGTACAAGCTATGAATCATGTACAAGCTATTAATCATGTACAAGCTATTAATCATGTACAAACTATTAGTCATGTACAAGCTATGAATCATGTACAAGCTATTAATCATATACAAGCTATTAGTCATGTACAACTATTAATCATGTACAAGATATTAGTCGTGTACAAGCTATTAGTCAAGTACAAGCTATTAATCATGTACAAACTATTAGTCATGTACAAGCTATTAATCATGTGCAAGCTATTAGTCGTGTACAAGCTATTAGTCATGTACAAGCTATTAATCATGTACAAACTATTAGTCATGTACAAGCTATTAATCATGTACAAGCTATTAATCATGTACAAGCTATTAGTCGTGTACAAGCTATTAGTCATGTACAAACTATTAATCATGTAGAAGCTATTAGTCATGTACACGCTATTAGTCATGTACACGCTATTAGTAATGTACTAGCTATTAGTCATGTGCACGCTATTAATCATGTACAAGCTATTAGTCGTGTACAAGCTATTAGTCATGTACAAACTATTAATCATGTACAAGCTATTAGTCATGTACACGCTATTAGTCATGTACACGCTATTAGTCATGTACTAGCTATTAGTCATGTACACGTTATTAATCATGTACAAGCTATTAGTCATGTACACGCTATTAATCATGTACAAGCTATTAGTCATGTACACGCTATTAGTCATGTACAAGCTATTAGTCATGTACTAGTTATTAGTCATGTACACGCTATTAATCATGTACAAGCTATTAATCATGTACAAGCTATTAGTTATGTACCAGCTATTAATCACGTACTAGCTATTAGTCATGTACAAGCTATTAATCATGTACAAACAATTAGTCATGTACAAGCTATTAGTCATGTACAAGCTATTAGTCATGTACAAGCTATGAATCATGTACAAGCTATTAATCATGTACAAGCTATTAGTCGTGTACAAGCTATGAATCATGTACAAGCTATTAATCATGTACAAGTTATTAATCATGTACAAGCTATTAGTCATGTACTAGCTATTAGTCATGTACACGCTATTAATCATGTTCAAGCTATTAGTCATGTACAAACTATTAATCATGTACAAGCTATTAGTCATGTACTAGCTATTAGTCATGTACACGCTATTAATCATGTTCAAGCTATTAGTCATGTACAAGCTATTAATCATGTACAAGCTATTAATCATGTTCAAGCTATTAGTCATGTACTAGCTATTAATCATGTACAAGCTATTAGTCGTGTACAAGCTATTAGTCATGTACAAACTATTAATCATGTACACGCTATTAATCATGTTCAAGCTATTAGTCATGTACTAGCTATTAATCATGTACAATCTATTAGTCGTGTACAAGCTATTAGTCATGTACAAACTATTAATCATGTACACGCTATTAATCATGTTCAAGCTATTAGTCATGTACTAGCTATTAATCATGTACAAGCTATTAGTCGTGTACAAGCTATTAGTCATGTACAAACTATTAATCATGTACAAGCTATTAGTCATGTACTAGCTATTAGTCATGTACACGCTATTAATCATGTTCAAGCTATTAGTCATGTACAAACTATTAATCATGTACAAGCTATTAATAATGTACAAGCTATTAGTCATGTACAAACTATTAATCATGTACACGCTATTAATCATGTACAAGCTATTAATCATGTACAAGCTATTAATAATGTACAAGCTATTAGTCATGTACAAACTATTAGTCATGTACAAGCTATTAATCATGTACAAGCTATTAGTCATGTACTAGCTATTAGTCATGTACACGCTATTAATCATGTTCAAGCTATTAGTCATGTACAAACTATTAATCATGTACAAGCTATTAGTCATGTACTAGCTATTAGTCATGTACACGCTATTAATCATGTTCAAGCTATTAATCATGTACAAGCTATTAATCATGTACAAGCTATTAGTCATGTACTAGCTATTAGTCATGTACACGCTATTAATCAGGTTCAAGCTATTAGTCATGTACAAGCTATTAATCATGTACTAGCTATTAGTCATGTACACGCTATTAATCATGTTCAAGCTATTAGTCATGTACTAGCTATTAGTCATGTACAAACTATTAATCATGTTCAAGCTATTAGTCATGTACAAGCTATTAGTCATGTACACGCTATTAATCATGTACAAGCTATTAGTCATGTACTAGCTATTAGTCATGTACACGCTATTAATCATGTTCAAGCTATTAGTCATGTACTAGCTATTAGTCATGTACAAACTATTAATCATGTTCAAGCTATTAGTCATGTACAAGCTATTAGTCATGTACACGCTATTAATCATGTTCAAGCTATTAGTCATGTACAAGCTATTAGTCATGTACAAACTATTAGTCATGTACTAGCTATTAGTCATGTACAAGCTATTAATCATGTTCAAGCTATTAATCATGTTCAAGCTATTAGTCATGTACAAGCTGTGTAGAGAAGCTAACAGAGCAGAATATATTATTATAATTTGGTCATCCAGTGGGAAAGACTACGATGATGATGACATTATAGTAGCTCTTTAGTCCCACTCTTTCTGTTGTTTTACTCCAACCTCACTGATAGTATCCTCCCTGCCAGTGAGAGCCATTCACTGGCCTCTCACCCCTGAGTAGATAACCAGTGCTCTCCATGACAGCTTTGAAGGCCCTGTTCTTTGTTTGACTGCCTAATAGCTGTCTACTTCCACCTACTCATTTCAACCATTTTTTTTATCTCAAGGCTGTGGAGCCCTACACTGCACTGTACTGTAGCCACAGTTATGTGCTAAAATCTCAACCTCCGTCCATTTCTCCCAGTGTCCCATTTGACCTGTACATCTCAGCAGACCTGGGATTCAAAAAGTGTTTTTTACATTTTGAATAGTGTTTCAGCTTACCTGGCACAACAGAAACCATACAATAGTCCCAACGAGTGCAAACCCCACCCATCTAACACTCCAATCCAGGCAGGCTCCACCGATTGCTCAAAAGTATTTGAAAGAAAACCATTAATGTACGGTGGCCCATCACCCAAAGTGACTATTCAACACTATGTAAAACGTTTTATTGTCTTCTCAGGAATTTATCCTTCTCTGTCTTAGTCTCACCAAACACCTCTTGTCACACCTCTGGGTAGCAGAGGTTCAGTTGTCTTCACATCCTGTAGGTCTGATGTCTGATTAAAGGTTCAACAATTCCGATTTTGAATGTAAACAACTCTGATGTTATAAAGGTGTCTTAGATTCATTGTTCTCTCTCTTTCCTTGTTCCTGACCTGAGCTGGTGACATACTCTCTCTCTTTCTCTCTCCACCTCAGGGACTCCTAGGGCATGGCCTTTCAGGCTTTGACTTCTCTCCCTCCTTCTCTGATCATGCCTAGAATAATACCTTGTAATGCTTGTGAATGCCTTGTAACTTAAGCTTTATGCCTTGTATGTGATTTCATACATTTTACAAAGTTATTAAATTATACGCCTCATTCTTGCTCAGTTTGCATGCCTTCTCAAACAGCTACAACTGTATACAGTAAGCATTTGCACATCAAGTCTTCTCTTGAGTTGAGCTCGGGGATGGAACAACTGTTTAACATCTGAACTTGTTGTTGTTTTGGTGGGAAGGGTGGGGAGAGTGTGTGTATGTATCCCACATCTGTTGCTAAGAGGTAATGATGATAGGAACAGCATAGGATGAATCACAATAATTGTTTCCCAACCAATAATTGCTTGCCAAAAATGTTTTGTTTTCTAATGACAATCCGGTTTATAGGTCCTTCGTTTGAAATGCTTACACTATTACGCATACTATTTGTTAATTGTGGAAATAAATTAAGATATGCAATATTTTTTAATATATGCATACTTTTTAAAATAACAGTATACAATAAAATCAAGGTGTGGGTGTTGGAAATGCTTTTGGCTGTTAATCTGCTTCTGTTCTATAGGTGGCGCTGTGGGCTCTTTTTAAACGATGGGTCTCAATCTCTCAAAGGCCCTAGGATCCAGGTGGGTCTGCCAAGGGGTGATGATATTAACAAACAATCATTTTGATCCAAATGTGCAAATTGTCCCAACAGATCCATAAGTAAGATGGATTCTTTTAAATATGTTACTGTGTTACTGGACTATTAACAGATTTGGCTCATTAATCTATACGGTCAAAATAATGATGATCCACACTTATTTGAAAAAACATTTAATACTTTATCAAGCCTACAACCAATACAATACTCTATTATTATGGTGGGAGATTACAATACAGTTTTAAATACCTTAATGGATCATAAAGGACAACACACTACAAACTATCACCCTTGTGCACTTAAGGAAATCACTGATATCATGGATATCATTACATTTACATTTAAGTCATTTAGCAGACGCTCTTATCCAGAGCGACTTACAAATTGGTGCATTCACCTTATGACATCCAGTGGAACAGCCACTTTACAATAGTGCATCTAAATCTTTTAAGGGGGGTGAGAAGGATTACTTTATCCTATCCTAGGTATTCCTTAAAGAGGTGGGGTTTCAGGTGTCTCCGGAAGGTGGTGATTGACTCCGCTGTCCTGGCGTCGTGAGGGAGTTTGTTCCACCATTGGGGGGCCAGAGCAGCGAACAGTTTTGACTGGGCTGAGCGGGAACTGTACTTCCTCAGTGGTAGGGAGGCGAGCAGGCCAGAGGTGGATGAACGCAGTGCCCTTGTTTGGGTGTAGGGCCTGATCAGAGCCTGGAGGTACTGAGGTGCCGTTCCCCTCACAGCTCCGTAGGCAAGCACCATGGTCTTGTAGCGGATGCGAGCTTCAACTGGAAGCCAGTGGAGAGAGCGGAGGAGCGGGGTGACGTGAGAGAACTTGGGAAGGTTGAACACCAGACGGGCTGCGGCGTTCTGGATGAGTTGTAGGGGTTTAATGGCACAGGCAGGGAGCCCAGCCAACAGCGAGTTGCAGTAATCCAGACGGGAGATGACAAGTGCCTGGATTAGGACCTGCGCCGCTTCCTGTGTGAGGCAGGGTCGTACTCTGCGGATGTTGTAGAGCATGAACCTACAGGAACGGGCCACCGCCTTGATGTTATTTGAGAACGACAGGGTGTTGTCCAGGATCACGCCAAGCTTCTTCGCGCTCTGGGAGGAGGACACAATGGAGTTGTCAACCGTGATGGTGAGATCATGGAACGGGCAGTCCTTCCCCGGGAGGAAGAGCAGCTCCGTCTTGCCGAGGTTCAGCTTGAGGTGGTGATCCGTCATCCACACTGATATGTCTGCCAGACATGCAGAGATGCGATTCGCCACCTGGTCATCAGAAGGGGGAAAGGAGAAGATGAATTATGTGTCGTCTGCATAGCAATGATAGGAGAGACCATGTGAGGTTATGACAGAGCCAAGTGACTTGGTGTATAGCGAGAATAGGAGAGGGCCTAGAACAGAGACCTGGGGGACACCAGTGGTGAGAGCATGTGGTGAGGAGACAGATTCTCGCCACGCCACCTGGTAGGAGCGACCTGTCAGGTAGGACGCAATCCAAGCGTGGGCCGCGCCGGAGATGCCCAACTCGGAGAGGGTGGAGAGGAGGATCTGATGGTTCACAGTATCGAAGGCAGCCGATAGGTCTAGAAGGATGAGAGCAGAGGAGAGAGAGTTAGCTTTAGCAGTGCGGAGCGCCTCCGTGATACAGAGAAGAGCAGTCTCAGTTGAATGACTAGTCTTGAAACCTGACTGATTTGGATCAAGAAGGTCATTCTGAGAGAGATAGCGGGAGAGCTGGCCAAGGACGGCACGTTCAAGAGTTTTGGAGAGAAAAGAAAGAAGGGATACTGGTCTGTAGTTGTTGACATCGGAGGGATCGAGTGTAGGTTTTTTCAGAAGGGGTGCAACTCTCGCTCTCTTGAAGACGGAAGGGACGTAGCCAGCGGTCAGGGATGAGTTGATGAGCGAGGTGAGGTAAGGGAGAAGGTCTCCGGAAATGGTCTGGAGAAGAGAGGAGGGGATAGGGTCAAGCGGGCAGGTTGTTGGGCGGCCGGCCGTCACAAGACGCGAGATTTCATCTGGAGAGAGAGGGGAGAAAGAGGTCAGAGCACAGGGTAGGGCAGTGTGAGCAGAACCAGCGGTGTCGTTTGACTTAGCAAACGAGGATCGGATGTCGTCGACCTTCTTTTCAAAATGGTTGACGAAGTCATCTGCAGAGAGGGAGGAGGGGGGAGGGGGATGAGGATTCAGGAGGGAGGAGAAGGTGGCAAAGAGCTTCCTAGGGTTAGAGGCAGATGCTTGGAATTTAGAGTGGTAGAAAGTGGCTTTAGCAGCAGAGACAGAAGAGGAAAATGTAGAGAGGAGGGAGTGAAAGGATGCCAGGTCTAGTATCAGGAATCAAGGTAACTCCCAGATGCAGGTACGTCAAATTGACAATGGTTTCATTTTCCAACAGGGGCAGGCAATAGAAAGGTCAAGACAGGCAGGGGTCAGTGAACCAGAGGTGGGGCAACCGTACGGATGGCAGGCAGGCTCAGGGTCAGGGTAGGCAGAGGTCAAACATTCTAATGGTGGGACAAAGGTACAGGTCGGCAGGCAGGCTCAGGGTCAGTGGCAGGCAGAATGGTCAGGCAGGAGGGCTCAGAGTCAGGACAGGCAAGGGTCAAAACCAGGAGGGTGAGAAAAAGAGAGACTGGGAAAAGAAAGCATTGACGAACAAGACGAACTGGCAACGGACAAACAGAGAACACAGGTGTAAATACACAAGGGATAATGGGGAAGATGGGCGACACCTGGAGGGGGGTGGAGACAATCCCAAGGACAGGTGAAACAGATCAGGGTGTGACAACTAGTGGATATATGGAGGCTTAAATGTCTTGACTTAGTTAGATATACACTACCAGTCAAACGTTTGGACACACCTACTCATTCAAGGGTTTTACTTTATTTGTCCTATTTTCTATATTGTAGAATAATAGTGAAGACATCAAAACTATGAAATAGCACATGGAATCATGTAGTAACCAAAAAAGTGTTAAAACATTTTATTTTAGATTTTAGATTCTTCAAAGTAGCCATCCTTTGCCTTGATGACAGCTTTGCACACCGTACATGGCGGAGGCTCAATGAAGCTAGTCGTCTTGACTACTTTTTTTATAGCATTCTTGCTGGCACCAAAAGTTAGAATGCGGTGGGACCATCAAATAATTGGCATATACGTTACTCTTACAGAATTTCCACGTGGGCGAGGATATTGGAAATGTTATCAAATCCAATTTGATGACAACTTGTTTTTAAACCAGGACTGAATCATTTTTAACTGACTTTTTCCATCACAAGTACAGCAGATCACCTTATTGTATTGGACGCTTACAAATGTGCCTTTAGAGGCCTTGCAATGCAATACTCATATTTAAAACAAAAAACATGTTGGTTAAAATAGTTCATATTAACAAAGGAAATAGAGGAACTAACAGTACAGGTAGATATCAAGAAAAACTATACCACAGACGAACAGAATAAGTTAGAGGAAAAACAAAAAATAACTTATTCAAGAAATATCAACTGGAATATATTATTTTTTTTAAATAAAAGAGACTGGATGAAATATGTGGAAACATTCCCAAAATTATTTTTTCATCTTCAACATAGAAATGCTACCAAAAATGATTTACAAAACATGTTATAAATGACAGAGTCACCCATGATTCATCAAACAATATTTTGAAAGAGGAAGCAAAGTATTTTAAGCATGTTTTCATTTCAGTTTTCTCCATCTCCACTAACCAAAGTTAATTGTAAGGATTGTTTTTCTATCAATAATGTAAAATTAACATCTGTATAGAAATACTCATGTGAAGGCCAATTGCAGAGGAGAAACTTCTTGATGCAATTAAAGCCTTAGCAGTTGAGATCAATCAAAACTGTTTTGATGTACTCAGAGGACTGCTTTCAGCATGTTTTAACCACTCCTATAAAAATAGTAGATTACTCAACAAGGTCTGAATTCACTATTACTGAAGCAGAACCCAGGTGGTAAATATAAAGATCAAGGCCATATAAAAATGGGGGGCCCCAAAGAGTTCAGTCTTGTGAGGCAAAAATTCCAACAAAATGTATAGCACACAGAATTAAAAAGCTCTTGTCAGATATATTCATCCTAATCAGACATATTTTTTTTGACATGGATAATATAAGAAACAATATAACACTATGAAGCATCAGGGAAACCAGGCCTGGTATTCATAGCTCATTTTGAAAATACATTTGATAAGGTACGACTGGAATTTATATATAAATGCCTCAAATATTTCAATTTTGGAGAATCATTTATACAATTGGTTAAGTTATGAATAGTAGCCCTAGGTGTAAAATAGTAAATAATAGCTACTTCTCAGAAATTATTAAACTGTCAAGAGGAGTAAAACAAGGTTGGCACTGTCGACATATCTATTTATTATGGCCATCAAAAAGGTTAGCTATTAAAATCTGACCCAACAATACTATTAAGGGACTAGTAATCCAGTGTCACTTTACGCTGATGATTCATGTTCCTTTAAATCCACAATTTGGATCCCTCCATAGCCTCAGAGGATCTAGATCATTTTTCTAACATCTCTGGATTACAACCAATTTATGATAAGTATACTATATTATTTATTGGAGCACAAAAAATACCACTTGTACGTTACTGTGTAGTTTACTAATAAAATAGTCTGACGGTGATGTGAACATACTCAGTATCCACTAAGAGCAAAACCAGATGGGATGGTGTAACGCTGCAGAATACTGTGGTGGCCATGCTGGGTAAGTGTGCCTTGAAATCTAAACAAATCACCAACTGTGTCACCAGCAAAGCACCCTCACACTATCACACCTCCTCCTCCATGCTTCATGTAGGGACCACATAATCAGACATATTCTGCTCACCTACCCCTGTGTCTCACACAGACACCATGGTTGGAACCAAAAATCTCAAATTTGGACTCAAATTTAGACTCAAAGGACAGATTTCCACCAGTCTAATGTCCATTGCTCGTGTTTCTTGGCCCAAGCAACTTTCTTCTTATTGGTGTCCTGTAGTAGTGTTTTTTTTGCAGCAATTCGACCATGAAGGCCTGATACATGTAGTCTCCTTTGAACAGTTGATGTTGAGATGTGTCTCTTACTTGAACTCTGTGAAGCATTTATTTAGGCTGCAATTTCTGAGGCTGGGAACTCTAATGAACTTATCCTCTGCAACAGAGGTACCGCTGGGTCTTCCTTTCCTGTGGCGGTCCTCATGAGAGCCAGTTTCATTATAGTGCTTGATGGTATTTGCAACTGCACTTGAAGAAACTTTTAAAATTCTTGAAATTTTCCGCATTGACTGACCTTCATGTCTTAAAGTAATGATGGACTGTCATTTCACTTTGCTTATTTGAGCTGTTCTTGTCATAATATGGACTTGGTCTTTTACCAAACAGGGCTATCTTCTGTATACGACCCCTACCTTGGCTCAAATGCATGACGAAGGAAAGAAATTCCACAAATTAACTTTTAACAAGGCACACCTGTTAATTGAAACGCATTCCAGGTGACTAACTCATGAAGCTGGCTGAGAGAATGCCAAGAGTGTGCAAAGCTCTCATCAAGGCAAATGGTGGCTACTTTGAAGAGTCTCAAATTTAACATATGTTTTGATTTGTTTAACACTCTTTTTGGTTACTACATGATTCCATATGTGTTATTTCAAAATGTTGATGTCTTCTTTTGGTGCTCTCCATGTGTAGCTTGTTTTTGGTTGCAGTTTCAAGAATAGCTGAAGAATTGCAACATTTACAGTACCTGGAGTTTACTCTTTAAATATCACTGCTGGGTGATCTGAAAAGTCATACATTAATTTATTATCTGAACTCTTGTGAAACATCACTGCCCATTTAAAAAATATATATACAATATCTGGATGGTGTTCAGAGATACATGGGAGGGGTTGAGGGTTGCTGAAGGAAGGGACTAAAAACAAACAAAATATAAATAATGTGAAATATAGTGTGTCCGTAAAAAAAAAAATATATATATATATATATATATATATATATATGTATACGCTAGAAGTAGAAGCCTAAGTGTTGTTGTCCATTAGTTTACTCCAATTAGGGTGGAAATGTGCATCCTTTGTCCTGATCTTGACCACATTGTGAATGTGCTAACATTTCCATGCTATTAAAATGTGCTTTTTTATCCGTGTCCGCATTGTCACTAGATTCTCTGGTACCTCCATGTATGCACATTATATGACATATATTCTTTAAAAATAATATTTAATGATCTATTTTAAGAAACATATATATGAAATTGGGCATGCAATTTATTCAAAAGTTAAAATTCTGACCCCTAGCCCCATGAACACATCCCTGCGTCAATTTAAGTAATATAATTTTAAAAATCCCCATCAAAATCCATCAGTTTAAACTAGAGATATCAGTTTTTTGCATGGGTTGCGTCTCAATCCACCACATCCACCTGTCGTCCTTCCGCATCTGCGGTGGAAGGTGGCGGAGCTACAGCAGCGTTTGTCAGACCATGAGACATCCGACAATCGGTCTTCTCAAAAAAACATCTGTGCAGTTTGGACTAGTCTGAATTCGTATTGCTGATGTGCCCATTTCTGTCTGTAGCTTCTGAACCGTTTACACTTCAAGCTAATATGACCCCACAATGGAAAGGGCAGACTCTCACGAACATGATGGTGTTTTGCTCTATGACCGACACAAGTGTCACAAGACTCTTCAGAAGGTAACTGATAGAGGTCATTTTGTGACACAATTTTTTTAAATTTTTTTTTTATTTAACCTTTATTTTACTAGGCAAGTCAGTTAAGAACAAATTCTTATTTTCAATGACGGCCTAGGAACAGTGGGTTAACTGCCTGTTCAGGGGCAGAACGACAGATTTTGTACTTTGTCAGCTCGGGGATTTGAACTTGCAACCTTTCGGTACCTGTCCAATGCTCTAACCACTAGGCTACCCTGCCGCCCCACAAATAAGTGATTCAATATGTGTCCAAAAAACTTAAATATTTCCTGAGCTTTCTTATACATCCTTATACCTCGAGACTTCAAAACCTTATTCCTTCTGATTCTTTTTTTACCGGTTGTTAGAGGACGGCTGTTAGAACCAGGTATAAATGGGCTAGATAGTCAGGTTTATCAACTCTAAATGGCTAAATATTAGTACTACAATTCTATTTGACACAAGGTATGAATCCCAGTGTTTCCAGTGGATTTGCAGTTCACCAGGCCAGGCTCATTAATTTGACATGATGACAAGTGGGAACGCTGTGGTTGTGAAAACAGCTCATAAGGTCAGCTGTGGCACACATCCCTCACATACACATGTCACAGAATCACAAGTCCTTTAACAATCTACTGTAGGCAAAGGGCTTGCAGAGCTCAGGGGAATTCTCATCAAATGCTCTGCTTGTAGAATAGGCCTTTCTTACTTTTGTCTTCAGATGAGAAGTTTTGATATTCCAACAATGAATGGCCTCCCCAATTGAATAGAATCTCAGATATAAGTCATAGAATTATACACTATTTTGCATGTAATTTTAGTCTTCATCAAACCAAGACTGCAGGGGTGATTAAATCTTTATGACTACAAAATGAAAATTGGTGTTCTGACACAGAGTATAACAGCAAAAATTCACCACCCTTTAAGCTCTGCCAGAAAACACTCATGCATACCATAGCATAATGCTATTTTCATCCAGCCATGTCCATATGCAGGACACTGACTGACCAGCACAATCCTTCCATGATGAACAAAGGTACAATTGCCTCTCTATAAACAAAGCATTATAAAAAATAAATATGTTTCAACTGAGAAAGAGAGAGAAAGAGAGAGACACGGTCTGTAGAATCATATTTCTGCTAATGCTGTCCTTTTGCATATCAACAACAACAGAAAACGAACAGACAAAGAAAGAAGACAACTCTGAGCTTACCTTCTCTGTGGATTGGAAGGTGCCAAAGAATATGGGGATAAAGGCCAGCCAGATCTTACCTTCTCTGTGGACTGGGAGGTGCCAAAGAAGATGGGAATGAAGGCCAGCCAGACTATACAGGTGGTGTACATGGTGAAGCCGATGGGCTTGGCCTCATTGAAGGTCTCCGGCACCCCCCGGGTCTTGATGGCGTACACCGTGCAGGTGACCATGAGCAGCATGCTGTAACCCAGCAGGCAGATCAGTGAAAGGTCAGAGATGTCACATTTGAGCACACCACGGGCCATGTCCGGATTGGCCGTGCGCTGGTCCTCGTAGTCGATGATGGCCTGAGATGGGTCTACCCCAAACCAGATACACACCCCCAGTAGCTGCACCAACGTCAGGCTTAAGGTGATGACCAGCTGGGAGGCTGGGGAGATGAACCTGGGGGCGCTCACCGACATGGATCCCTGCTCGAAGATGCGGTAGATGCGGTTAGTCTTGGTGAGCAGGGCTGCGTAGCTGATACTCATCCCCAGACCCAGGAAGATCCGTCTGAGGGAGCAGATGCCAACATCAGGGGCAGAAATCATGAGGAAGGTGGTGGCATAGCACATGAAGATACCAGTCAGCAGAACGTAGCTGAGCTCGCGGCCTGACGCCTTGACGATGGGTGTGTCGTTGTAGCGGATGAAGGTGACCACCACGAACAGAGTGGCCATGATGCCCGCTACGGAGATGAGGACAGGGATGATGGCCCATGGGGAGCTCCACTCCAGCTTGACAATGGGGATGGGACGGCAGGCAGTGTGGTTCTCGTTGGGACGCAGGTCAAAGCGACACATCTTGCAGCTGTAGGTGTCTGACTGGTACTGGTAGCCGTTGCAGCGCTCGCAGTGCCAGCAGCAAGGGATGCCCTTCACTATCTTCTTGCGCTCTCCAGCCTGGCAGGGGTGGCTGCAGATGGAGTAAGGGATCTGACGACCTCCACCTGGCCAGTGCATTGCTCGGATCTGAGGGGGGGTGGAGAGGAGATGAGGGGTACAGTCAAACACTTCACAAATAACTAACACTGTAACCCATAAACAGTCTCTTCTTGCTTAATAGCAATTACCACTGGCATACAGTTAGTTTTCGGGCTTCTTTCTCCTCTCCATTAAAAAGTCTATTACACATAATCACTATTTGTCTTATTGAAAGGATATATTTAGTGTTATGTTATTAACTTTTTTTTGCCATCAATGGTGGTTGTTAAATTCATAGGCGGAAAACGCATCCCCAAATGTGTATTTAATTAACAGCTATAAGAATCCTATTAAACTAAAAGCTCCTTTGGAAAGAGAATTGGCGCACACCACAGGACTAGCATTTACACCACATTTACAATAACATTCACTGTCTTCCACCATTCACACAGCGTTGAGGTACAGACCCAGGTCGACTCCATGGAAACAAATTTATTTTTTCTTTCAATCTTTCTTTGCCCAAGGCCATCTCTTCATATTCCATTCAAACATTATTTGCAGGGCCGGCTTCATGTAATTCATTGTTATAGATTTGTAAGCTCCTGTGTCCACAACTCCACCATATTGTTTCACCAAGACAGTGGATGGTATCTGTTTTTAAGCTCTTATTGTTTTCTTTTCATCCCAGTCACTTGTTGTTAATCATTAAAGCACCCTCTGGATGTTTGCACCATTGAAGACATGTGCACAAAGCCGTAGCTAATGGTTAAGGAGGAATTACTGAGCAAAGGAAGCACTAAAGTAGAACCAACAGATAACTATATTCCATCAAAGTTTCTTTGGGAGCAGAACCACTGACACCAAATGGTGAAACAGGTAAAGGTCATTTGGAGAGCATACGTCTGATAATATAACTAAAGTACTGTATCTGCATATTAAATATATAAAAAATAAATGCTTACGTTCAGATAGAGCTGTTCGGTCCAGTGGCCGATGATTTTGTACTCAGCTGTTCTGTTTCTGATCTGGTACTGATAAATCTCATAGCGACCAGGGGCGTCTCCATTCTCATTGAAGAGCACTGGGTTGCCAGCTATTCCTGAAGGACAGAGGAGAGAGAGAGTGAAAGCATTAGTTTGAATTGTAATATATATATATGTATATATATTACAATATATATATACACTGCTCAACAAAAATAAAGGGAACACTTCAACAACACAATGTAACTCCAAGTCAATCACACTTCTGTGAAATCAAACTGTCCACTTAGGAAGCAACACTGATTGACAATAAATTTCACATGCCGTTGTGCAAATGGAATAGACAACAGGTGGAAATTATAGGCAATTAGCAAGACACCCCCAATAAAGGAGTGGTTCTGCAGGTGGTGACCACAGACCACTTCTCAGTTCCTATGCTTCCTGGCTGATGTTTTGGTCACTTTTGAATGCTGGCGAAGCTTTCATTCTAGTGGTAGCATGAGACGGAGTCTACAACCCACACAAGTGGCTCAGGTAGTGCAGCTCATCCAGGATGGCACATCAATGCGAGCTGTGGCAAGAAGGTTTGCTGTGTCCGTCAGTGTAGTGTCCAGAGCATGGAGGCGCTACCAGGAGACAGGCCAGTGCATCATGAGACGTGGGGGAGGCCGTAGGAGGGCAACAACCCATCAGCAGGACCGCTACCTCCGCCTTTGTGCAAGGAGGAGAATGAGGAGCACTGCCAGAGCCCTGCAAAATGACCTCCAGCAGGCCACAAATGTGCATGTGTCTGCTCAAACGGTCAGAAACAGACTCCATGAGGCTGGTATGAGGGCCCGACGTCCACAGGTGGGGGTTGTGCTTACAGCCCAACACCGTGCAGGACGTTTGGCATTTGCCAGAGAACACCAAGATTGGCAAATTTGCCACTGGCGCCCTGTGCTCTTCACAGATGAAAGCAGGTTCACACTGAGCACATGTGACAGAGGTGACAGGGTCTGGAGATGCCGTGGAGAACGTTCTGCTGCCTGCAACATTCTCCAGCATGACCGGTTTGGCGGTGGGTCAGTCATGGTGTGGGGTGGCATTTCTTTGGGGATTCGCACAGCCCTCCATGTGCTTGCCAGAGGTAGTCTGACTGCCATTAGGTACGGAGATGAGATCCTCAGACCTCTTGGGAGACCATATGCTGGTGCGGTTGGCCCTGGGTTCCTCCTAATGCAAGACAATGCTAGACCTCATGTGGCTGGAGTGTGTCAGCAGTTCCTGCAAGAGGAAGGCATTGATGCTATGGACTGGCCCGCCCATTCCCCAGACCTGAATCCAATTGAGCACATCTGGGACATCATGTCTCGCTCCATCCACCAACAGACTGTCCAGGAGTTGGCGGATGCTTTAGTCCAGGTCTGGGAGGAGATCCCTCAGGAGACCATCCGCCACCTCATCAGGAGCATGCCCAGGCATTGTAGGGAGGTCATACAGGCATGTGGAGGCCACAGACACTACTGAGCCTCATTTTGACTTGTTTTAAGGACATTACATCAAAGCTGGATCAGCCTGTAGTGTGGTCTTCCACTTTAATTTAGAGTGTGACTCCAAAATCCAGACCTCCATGGGTTGATAAATTTGATTTCCATTGATAATTTTAGTGTGATTTTGTTGTCAGCACATTCAACTATGTAAAGAAAGAAGTATTTAATAAGAATATTTCATTCATTCAGATCTAGGATGTGTTATTTTAGTGTTCCCTTTATTTTTTGGAGCAGTGTATATATATGCATACACACACAAGTACCAGTCAAAAGTTTGGACACACTCATTCAAGGGTTTTTCTTTATTTTTACTATTTTCTACATTGTAGAATAATATTGAAGACATCACAACTATGAAATAACAAATATGGAATCATATAGTAACCAAAAATCTGTTAAACAAATAAAAATATATATATATATTTGAGATTCTTCAAAGTAGCCACACTTTGTCTTGATGACAGCTTTGCACACTCATGGCATTCTATCAACCAGCTTCACCTGGAATGCTTTTCCAACTGTCTTGAAGGAGTTCCCACATATGCTGGGCACTTGTTGGCTCCTTTTCCTTCACTCTGTGGTTCAACTCATCCCAAACCCTCTCAACTGATTGTGGATACCAAGTCGTCTGATGCAGCACACCATCACTCTCCTTCTTGGTCAAATAGCCCTTAATCAGCCTGGTGGTGGGTCATTGTCCTGTTGGAAAACAAATGATTCTCCCACTAAGTGCAAACCAGATGGGATGGTGTATCACTACAGAATTCTGTGGTAGCCATGCTGATTAAGTGTGCTTTGAATTCTAAACAAATCACAGACAGTGTCACCAGCAAAGCAACCCACACCAACACACCTCCTCCTCCATGCTTCACGGTGGGAACCACACATGCAGAGATCATCCGTTCACCTAGTTTGTGTCTCACAAAGACACGGCGGTTGGAACCAAAATGCGCAAATTTGGACACATGAGACCAAAGGACAGATTCCCACTGGTCTAATGCCCATTGCTTGTGTTTCTTGGCACAAGCAAGTCTCTTCTTATTATTGGTGTCCTGTAGTAGTAGTGGTTTCTTTGCAGAAATTCAACCATCAAGGCCTGATTCACGCAGTCTCCTCTGAACAGTTGACTTTGAGATGTGTCTCTTACTTGAACTCTATGAAGCATTTATTTGGGCTGCAATTTTTGAGGCTGGTAACTCTAATGAACTTAGTATCATAGTGCTTGATGGTTTTTGCAACTGCACTTGAAGAAACTTTCACCATTTTTTAAACTTTTCTGGAATGACTGATCTTCCTGTTTTAAAGCAATGATGGACTGTCATTTCTCTTTGCCTTTTTGAGCTGCTCTTACCATAATATGAACTTCTACCTTCTCACAAACCAACCTTCTCACAACACAACCCTTTTGCTCAGCCTCATTAAGAAGGAAAGAAATTCCACAATTTAACTTTTAACAAGGCACACCTATTAATTTAAATGGATTCCATGTGACTACCTCATGAAGCTGGTTGAGAGAATGCCAAGAGTGTGCAAAGCTGTCATCACAGCAAAGGGTGGCTACTTTGAAGAATCTCAAATATATTTTGATTTGTTTAACACTTTTTTCAAACACCCCTACTGTATGCATATATATATATAAAAAAAGATATACAAAAAAGTCAAAGCAGAATATGCAAATGTAGGCAGGTAACCAAAATAAATATGAAAATTCAACTTCTCTATTCAAGAAAGTTTGAAATGTAACTTGTGGGGTGAGGAGAGAATAAGTGGCATATGCTGATTGTATATTCTCTCTCTGGTCTGTTCTGTCTAGGGGTTTCTGCCTAGTCAAATCATCTCTTCAGTCATCTATTAAAATGTTTTCTTCCATTCTCTAAGTGAGAACTGTGGGTGGGGGGATTTTGGGAAACAGCTTTTGTGAGAATAATGTCAAACTACAATGTGTTACTGTGTAGTGTTATCGCACACTGAAATTCTTTGTTAATGTTTTTCCCCACTATGTTTTGCCATTCGAGCTATAGTAATGGTATGTCACATGACTTAGAAGCCAAATGTCTGCAGATTCTCACCATCAACAAAACAGTCCCCACTACACAACAAACAATACACAACGACATATTTTCCTGAGATTCTCCTTTGTGACATTATAAATTATTTAAACTACACAACAACATTTACTTCCCAAAGAAGCCCCTTTGAATATATTAAGTATAGCATCACTGCTCTCTGCTGAGGATGCAAAGAGTACGTCCCTATCGACTTCCACTTCAAAACTCAAGTTTGAACATGCAGCAGTACACCGCCATCCACTGATGGAAGGCGTAAGGCGCTGGCATTTCTCTTTTCATGCCTGGCTTATCAACAAGTCTCCCCAAGCACAATGGGTGTCCCATCTTACAAACAAGGGGGAAAGCCTGGATGATCTCGGCGGTTCGGATTTCTGCTGAAGAGTATGCTTTTTCCTTGTCTTTGTTTAGCGTCAGGCGGAAGACGTACGCAGCAGCCTAATCCACATCTCGATGAGCCAGCCCCTCTGGATTAAGGATTTACTGTGAGCTCAGCCGTGCCTCAGCGACAATGCAGCCCCACATCTCACAGCAAAAGAAGCAGATGAGAGGGATTACAGCAGATGTTATTTATGAAGGAGATATGTTTAAAAAACACTCTCCATGAGTGTAATCATTTGTATCATTTCTATCTGGGATTATAATCATAGTATTTTTCCATTACAATTTCTTTTTTTTACAAAAAGACATAGCTTTCCCACTGGCTCAGTTGGAGCTGTGTATTAGGGCGTGTTAAGGCTTTGAGGCCGTAGCCCATCACATGGCACTGGCACCATGCTGTCACTGTGAAAGGAAAATGGATCCTGACTGCCACATTGGTGCTTTCAGACACTAATGTGGCACCACAGCCTGCCACTGCAGATCTAATTACATTTAACAGTTTACGGTCTTTTGGTCATGCTTGCTGCTCCAATCTGAGGTTGGCCCAGAGATTATTGGCATCTCTTAACCAGGCTGTTCTCTAGATGGACTGTATGTTCATGGCATGCCTTCTGGCATGCATGTCCTCATATATGTATGAGTTTTAGCCAACTTCTCAGACTATCGTTGTCATGCAGGCATGCCGTTGCAATACTGTCTTGTCATACATGGCATGACAACGATAGTAAGAGAAGCTGGTTGAAGATCACACAGATTTAGGGACAGGCTATAGTACAGGCTATAGTACAGGCTATAGTACAGGCTATAGTACAGGCTATAGTACAGGCTACAGTACAGACTACAGTACAGGCTACAGTACAGGCTACAGTACAGGCCACAGTACAGGCCACAGTACAGGCTACAGTACAGGCCACAGTACAGGCTAAAGGAAAAGGCCACAGTACAGGCTACAGTACAGGCTACAGTAAAGGCCACAGTACAGGCCACAGTACAGGCTACAGTACAGGCCACAGTACAGGCTACAGTACAGGCAACAGTACAGGCTACAGTACAGGCCACAGTACAGGCTACAGTACAAGCTACAGTACAGGCTACAGTACAGGCCACAGAACAGGCTACAGTACAGGCCACAGTACAGGCTACAGTACAGACCACAGTACAGGCCACAGTACAGGCCACAGTACAGGCTACAGTACAGACCACAGTACAGGCCACAGTACAGGCCACAGTACAGGCCACAGAACAGGCTACAGTACAGGCTACAGTACAGGTCTGCAGATGCATGTCAGAAACATTACAGTCCAGACTTAAGGCTCAGACAAATGTTTGTGCATTGTATGTTACTTTTTAGTACCATTGTTCTCCAGAGCTACATTTAAAAGGCTTTTGGTTTGACATTATGGCTAGGGAGTAAAGTTTTTCCTGGTTAAGTTATGTAGTAAGGAAACCTCGGAGTACTAATGGAAACTGAGTATCCGAAAGGTGTATCCTCACAGCAGACTGACATAGTGATAGTGAACCACTTTAGAGTATACCATTCCAGAGCCTAAACTGAGGGCATTGTATGATACCATAAGCAAAAATCTATATATCCTCTTGCAGTACCACAGCAAAACCCTGAAGACTTGAAATTAGCTAAATATTTTCATAACTTTTATTCAGAAGTTTCCTGAAGCATATTTTCGACTACAGAAACAAGGTCCTGAGAGCAATCTTCAAAATTGCAGCCATTTTTCAGTCCTGAAAATGAAATTGAATGCACTCTCGGCGCATTGTTTAGTTTCTCTTTATGCAGTCCATTGTCCTCGGAGTCATTTCCTATTCAGGAGCCGAGCTGAGCCGTCTAACAGTTGCCACACTCACACTCACACTTCCATGCACTTAGCCTACAGACTCACTCACCCTCCAAGTGTGATATTATCTGAAGAGAAGTTCAGCAATGAATGAGCAGGGCATTTTTCCTGCTATTTTATGGTTGATTTGTCTCTCGTGATTCAACCTCTCATTATTTTTTACAATCAAGAAACATGAATAGTATGTGATTGGACTGAATACGAAAGTTGAGTCTCTCTCTGGAGAGCTCAGATAGACACGATAAGCTGATTAAACTTGATAGAGGTACAGTATATGAATCTTGTGTGATTTTAATGTTCACAACGGCGCAAAAAAATAAATGCTGTATTGTCATGTACACCGGATAGGTCAAATATGTTGTTTTACAGGGTCAGCCATAGTAGTATGGCACTGCTGGAGCAAATTAGGGTTAAATGCCTTGCTCGAGGGCAAACCTACACATTTTTTCACCTTGATAGCTCGGGTTTTCGAACTAGAGAACTTTAGGTTACTGGCCCAAAGCTCTAACCGCTAGGCTACCTGCCACCTGCAATTTAGGAAAAGGTTAAGATTATTTCAACAGAGGATTCGTGGACCGAAGGAAAAAAAATGTTCTGTCTAGGTCTCTGTTTTCTAAATGTTTCACACCAGCACTGCCATGTACTCTAGTATGTTCAGTGTTAAATGACACTATTCTGTTGGCATGTGATTGAGGAAAGAGAAGGCTGATACACATTCATACTCATCCTAGCATAACAATTATCCTCAACAATCACTAGTCATCATCCTAGCATAACAATTATCCTCAACAATCGCTACTCATCATCCTAACATAACAATTATCCTCAACAATCACAACTCATCATCCTAGCGTAACAATTATCCTCAACAATCACTAGTCATCATCCTAGCATAACAATTATCCTCAACAATCACAACTCATCATCCTAGCATAACAATTATCCTCAGCAATCACAACTCATCATCCTAGCATAACAAGTATCCTCAACAATCACTCTCTATTTGCCACATTTTCAAACCCATTACGAATTCTCTAACCAAGTAGGGCACAGTTTAACATTGCAGTCCAAGAGCCAGCTACATCCACAGAGGGATAGACTGTATGGATTATGAAGAAACTAGACAGATCCACAGGAATCATGCGGTGACACAAGTTATCTGAACAAGGATGGTGAGCTTCATTTTTAAGACCCATTGACATTTGATAAAGGTCATTATGATTGACAACAACAACAAAAAACATTATTTCGGTGAGCGAGTACATTAGAAAGTGTATGGATGATGTCATTCCCATAGCAACGATTAATACATTCCCAAACCAGAAACCGTGGATTGATGGCAGCATTTGAGTGAAACTGAAAGTGTGAACCACTGCTTTTAACCAGGGAAAGGTGACCGGAAACATGACTGAATACAGACCGAATACAAATAGTGTAGCTATTCCCTCCGCAAGGCAATCAAACAAGCTAAGCGTCAGTATAGATATATATATAGTATAGTATAGACAACGGCCAGGTCGTAGTTGCAAATGAGAACTTGTTCTCAACTAGCCTACCTGGTTAAATAAAGGTGAAATAGAGAGAAAGTAGAGTCACAATTCAACGGCTCAGACACAAGAGGTATGTGGCAGGGTCTACAGTCAATCACGGATTACAAAAAGAAAACCAAACCCATCTCGGACCAGAATGTCTTGCTCCCAGGCAGACTAAATAACTGTTTTGCCCGCTTTGAGGACAATACAGTGCCACTGACACGGCCTGCAAACAAAACCTGCGGACTCTCCTTCACTGCAGCCGAAGTGAGTAAAACATTTAAACGTGTTAACCGTCGCAAGGCTGCAGGCCCAGACGGCATCCCCAGCCGTGCCCTCAGAGCATGCGCGGACCAGCTGGCTGGTGTGTTTACGGACATATTCAACCAATCATTATCCCAGTCTGCTGTTCCCACATGCTTCAAGAGGGCCACCATTGTCCCTGTTCCCAAGAAACCTAAGGTAACTGAGCTAAATGACTACCGCCCCGTAGTACTCACTTCCGTCATCATGAAGTGCTTTGAGAGACTAGTCAAGGACCATATCACCTCCACCCTACTTGACACACTAGACCCACTCCAATTTGCTTACCGCACAAATAGGTCCACAGACGATGCAATCTCAGCCACACTGCACACTGCCCTAACCCATCTGGACAAGAAGAATACCTATGTGAGAATGCTGTTCATCGACTACATCTCAGCATTTAACACCATAGTACCTTCCAAACTTGTCATCAAGTTCGAGACCCTGGGTCTCGACCCCCTCCCTGCGCAACTGGGTACTGAACTTCCTGACGGGCCTCCCCCAGGTGGTGAGGGTAGGTAACAACATCTCCACCCCGCTGATCCTCTACACTGGGGCCCCACAAGGGTGCGTTCTGAGCCCTCTCCTGTACTCCCTGTTCACCCACGACTGCGTGGCCATGCATGCCTCCAACTCAATCATCAAGTTTGATGACGACACTACAGTGGTAGGCTTGAATGCCAACAACGACGAGACGGCCTACAGGGAGGAGGTGAGGTTCCTCGGAGTGAGGTGTCAGGAAAATAACCTCACACTCAATGTCAAAAAAACAAAGGAGATGAGGAGATGACAGCAGAGGGAGCACCCCCCTATCCACATCGATGGGACAGTAGTGGAGAGGGTAGTAAGTTTTAAGTTCCTCGGCGTACACATCACGGACAAACTGAATTGGTCCACCCACACAGACAGCGTCGTGAAGAAGGCGCAGCACCGCCTCTTCAACAACAGGAGGCTGAAGAAATTTGGCTTGTCACCAAAAGCACTCACAAAATTCTACAGATGCACAATCGAGAGCATCCTGTCGGGCTGTATCACTACCTGGTACGGCAACTGCTCCCACCACAACCGTAAGGCTCTCCAGAGGGTAGTGAGGTCTGCACAACGCATCACCGGGGGCAAACTATCTGCCCTCCAGGACACCTACACCACCCGATGTCACAGGAAGGCCATAAAGATCAAGGACAACAACCACCCGAGCCACTGCCTGTTCACCCCGCTATCATCCAGAAGGCGAGGTCAGTACAGGTGCATCAAAGCTGGGACCGAGGACTGAAAAACAGCTTCTATCTCAAGGCCATCAGACTGTTAAACAGCCACCACTAACATTGAGTGGCTGCTGTCAACACAGACTCAACTCCAGCCACTTTAATAATGGGAATTGATGGAAATTGATGTAAAATATATCACTAGCCACTTTAATTAAACAATGCTACTTCATATAATGTTTACATACCCTACATTACTCATCTCATATGTATATGTATTTACCTCCCCCTAATATCATCTACTACATCTTTATGTAATACATGTATCACTAGCCACTTTAAACTATGCCACTTTTCTTTACATACCCTACATTACTTCTCATATGTATATACTGTACTCGATACCATCTACTGCATCTTGCCTATGCCGTTCTGTACCATCACTCATTCATATATCTTTATGTACATATTCTTTTTCCCTTTACACTTGTGTGTATAAGGTAGTAGTTTTGGAATTGTTAGGTTAGATTACTCGTTGGTTATTACTGCATTGTCGGAACTAGAAGCACAAGCATTTCACTACACTCACATTAACATCTGCTAACCGTGTGTATGTGACAAATACATTTGATTTGATTTTTTTAAACTGGATGCTGATTGGCTGACAGCTGTAGTATATCAGACCATATACCACAGGTATGACCAAACATTTATTTGTATTTCTCTAATTACATTCGTAACCAGTTTATAATAGCAATAAGGCACCTCAGATGTTTGTTGTATATGGCCAATATACCATGGCTAAGGGCTGGGTCCAGGCAATCTATGTTTTGTCATGCTTAAAAATAGCCCTTTGCCGTGATATATTGGCCATATACAACACCTCGTCGGGCCTCAATGCTTAAGTATATTCCATTCTATATTCCATTCCATTTTCAATATCTAGATAGAAAATACATTTCAGTAGATAAAGAGGCATCATTGGTGCAGCCATGTATTTACAGACTATTGGCGCTATTCCACCTCAGTTCTCCAGGTGTGTTCTTTGTCCAGCTGTCCATTTCAACTAGTTGTAAGTAACAGCATGCTGAGGCTGCCTGGTCAAGGCCTGTGTTGAGGGTGAGCGATTAGGCTTGTCATGTGGCACACATTGCATGTCTAAATGGGGCCTATCTGTGTCAGGGGCCTAATGAGGGCCCTTAGTGGACTCCGTTGGCACATATGCACACACACATACGCCCACATGCACACAAACATGCCCGTACACACACACACACACACACACACGCGCACACACACACACACAGACACACACACACACACACAAGACTACATTACAGTGATGGAGCGATCATGCAGTACATTGTAACTCAGGCTTATTCGCTCCACTGAAACACTACTCTTGAGATGACTGAAAGTCAGGCCTATTTGTTCTACTGAAACACTACTCTTGAGATGACTGAAACTCAGGCCTGTTCGCTCCACTGAATGCTTTTTCGAGTTAATGGATTATCAGAAATGTGTGAAATGGGAAATAAAGAGAGGAAGAAAATGGACATGGTGTTGTGAGGATCACTAAAGGATTTCCCTGGGAATAGTCATAATAAAGGAAAGAGAGAAGACCACACAGAGATGCAGCGAGGGCCTCCAAGGGCCCAACAGAACAGATACAGTATAATGGTGATGCTCCATCTTGTCGGCCATGACAGACAAGGCCAACACTTCCCCCCTGGCAGAGACCGGAGAGGATATGATGTGGTATGAGACTTCTCGTCCGGTTGTTTACATTGCAGATTTACTCTCTCAATTCAATACAATTTCAATTTAAGGGGCTTTATTGGCATTGGAAACATATGTTTACTTTTCCAAAGAAAGTGAAATAGATAATAAACATTAATGAAATGTACAGTAAACATTACACTCAAAAGTTTGAAAAGAATTAAGACATTTCAAATGTCATATTATTTCTATATACAGTGTTCTAATGATGTGCAAATAGTTAAAGTACAAAAGGGAAAATAAATAAACATAATTAAAGGTTGTATTTACAATAGTGTTCACTGGTTGCCCTTTTCTTGTGGCAACAGGTCACAATATTGCTGCTGTGATTGCACACTGTGGTATTTCACCCAATAGATATGGGATTTTATCAAAATTGGATTTGTTTTCAAATCTTTGTGGGTCTGTGTATTCTGAGAGAAATATTTCTCTCTAATATGGTAATATATTTGCCAGGTGGTTAGGAAATGCAGCTCATCTTCCACCTCATTTTGTGGGCAGTGCACATAGCCCGTTTTCTCTTGAGATCCAGGTCTGCATTCAGCGGCCTTTCTCAATAGCAAGGCTATGCTCACTGAGTCTGTACATAGTCAAAGATTTCCTTAATTTTGGGTCAGTCACTTTGGCCAGGTATTCTGCTCTGTTTTCTTGTAAATTCTTTCCAATGTGTCAAGTAATTATCTTTTTGTTTTCTTAAGGTTTGGTTGGGTCTAATTGTGTTGCTGTCCTGAGGCTCTGTAGTGTCTATCTGTTTTTGTGAACAGAGCCCAAGGATCAGCTTGCTTAGGGGGTTCTTCTCCAGGTTAATTTCTCTGTAGGTGATGACTTTGTTATGGAAGATTTGAGAATCACTTCCTTTTAGGTGGTTGTAGAATTTAACAGCTCTTTTCTGGATTTTGATCATTAGCGGGTATCGGCCTAATTCTGCTCTGTATGCATTATTTGGTGTTTTACGACGTACACAGAGGATATTTTTGCATAATTATGAATGCAGAGTCTCAATTTGGTGTTTGGCCCATTTAGTGAATTCTTGGTTGGTGAGCAGACCCCGCCCTCACAACCATAAAGGGGAATGGGTTCTAATAACTATTCAAGTATTTTTAGACAGATCTAATACCTAATTGGTATGTCATATTTGATGTTCCTTTGTATGGCAGAGAAGGCCCTTCTTGCCTTGTCTCTCAGATCGTTCACAGCTTTGTTGACGTTACCTGTGGCGCTGATGTTTAGGCCGAGGTATGTATTGTTTTTTTGTGTGCTCTACGGCAATGGTGTCTAGATGGAATTTGTATTCATGGTTCTGGCAACTAGACCTTTTTTGGAACACCATTATTTTGTCTTACTGAGATTTACTGTCAGAGCCCATGACTGACGTAATCTGTGCAGAAGATCTAGGTGCGCTGTAGACTCTCCTTAGTTGTGGAAGGAAGCACCAGATCATCAGCAAACAGTAGACATTTGACTTCAGATTCTAGTAGGGTGAGGCCGGGTGTTGCAGACTGTGTCCCCTCGTCAATTCGTTGATATAAACTCAGGAAAAAAAGAAACGTCCCTTTTTCAAGGCCCTGTCTTTCAAAGAGAATTTGTAAAAATCCAAATAACTTCACAGATCTTCATTGTGAAGGTTTTAAACACTGTTTCCCATGCTTGTTCAATGAACCATAGATAATTAATGAACATGCACCTGTGGAAAGGTCGTTAAGACACTAACAGCTTACAGACGGTAGGCAATTAAGGTCACAGTTATGAAAACTTAGGACAATGAAGAGGCCTTTCTACTGACTCTGAAAAACACCAAAAGGAAGATGCTCAGGGTCCCTGCTCATCTGCATGAACATGCCTTAGGCATGCTGCAAGGAGCCATGAGGGCTGCAAATGTGGCCAGGTCAATAAATTGCAATGTCCGTACTGTGAGACGCCAAAGACAGCGCTACAGGGAGACAGGACAGACAGCTGATCGTCCTCGCAGTGGCAGACCACGTGTAACAACACCTGAACAGGATTGGTACATCCTAACATCACACCTGTGGGACAAGTACAGGATGGCAACAACAACTGCCAGAGTTACACCAGGAATGCACAATCCCTCCCTCAGTGCTCAGACTGTCCGCAATAGGCTGAGAGAGGCTGGACTGAGGGCAAACCCACCGTCGTTGGACCAGACAGGACTGGCAAAAAGTGCTCTTCATGGTCTGGGTCATCGGACTGAGCTTGTTGTCATTGCAGGCAATCTCAACGCTATGCATTACAGGGAAGACATCCTCCTTCCTCATGTGGTACCCTTCCTGCAGGCTCATCCTGACATGACCCTCCAGCATGACAATGCCACCAGCCATACTGCTCGTTCTGTGCATGATTTCCTGCAAGACAGGAATGCCAGGGTTCTGCCATGACCAGCGAAGAGTCAGGATCTCAATCCCATTGAGCACGTCTGGGACTTGTTGCATTGGAGGGTGAGCGCTAGGGTCATTCCCCCCAGAAATGTACTTGCAGGTGCCTTGGTGGAAGAGTGGGGTAACATCTCACAGAAAAAAACGGGCAAATCTGGTGCAGTCCATTAGGGGGAGATGCACTGCAGTACTTAATGCAGCTGGTGGCCACAGATGTTGAATCTTGTTATGTTTATACAAATATTTACACATGTTAAGTTTGCTGAAAATAAACGCAGTTGACAGAGAGGATGTTACTTTTTTTGCTGAGTTTATATGTTGAAGAGGCTGCATCCCTATCATCCCTTAAGCTGCATCCCTATCTCCCAATGGCCCTGTGGAAAGAAGTGTGGTTTTACCGATTTTAACCGCACACTTGCTGTTTGTGTACAAGGATTTAAAAATGTTGTATGTTTCTCCTCCAACACCATTTTCCATCAATTTGTATAGCAGACCCTCATGGCATATTGAGTCAAAAGCTTTTTTTTAAATCAACAAAGCATGAGACTTTGCCTTTGTTTTGGGTTGCTTGTTTGTCAATTAGGGTGTGCAGGGTGAATATGTGGTCTGTCGTACAGTAATTTGGTAAAAAGCCAATTTGACATTTGCTCAGTACATTTGCTGAGGAATTGTACGAGCCTGCTGTTAATGATAATGCAGAGGATTTTCCTAAGGTTGCTGTTGAACGGCAGTTATTGGGGTCAAATTTGTCTCCACTTTTGTGGATTGGGGAATATGTCAGATGGTAAAGAGTTTAAATATAGCCAATTGGAATTTGTGGTCTGAATATTTTATCATTTCATTTAGGATACCATCAACCCTACAGGCCTTTGTGGGTTGGAGGGTCTGTATTTTGTCCTGTAGTTCATTCAATGGAATTGAAGAATCCAGTGGGGTCTGGTAGTCTTTAATAGTTGATTCTAAGATTTGTATTTGATCATGTATATGTTTTTGCTGTTTGTTCTTTGTTATAGAGCCAAAAATATTGGAGAAGTGGTGTATCCATACATCTTCATTTTGAGTAGATAACTCTTTGTGTTGTTGTTTGTTTAGAGTTTCCCAGAAGTGGTTAGATTATAAGGATTCTTGACAGATTTCTGACTTCTTTTTCCCTAGTGTATTTCTGTATTGTTTTAAGGTTTTTGGTTGGATAGGTTTCAAAAGAAATTATTAGGTTTTTGCATTCTTCATCAAACCATTTGCCATTGTTGTTAATTTTCTTAGCTTGTCTGCTTGAACGTTTTAGATTTGCTAGGGAAGCTGAGAGGTCAGGTTTATGTTTACTACTGCCGAGTTTACACTTTCAAAATCACAGTAAAACCTTTTGCCCAGGAAATTGTCTAGAAGGGATTGAATTTGTTTTTGCCTAATTGTTTTTTGGCAGATTTCCACACCCTTTTCCTTCCATCTATAGCATTTCTTAATATTATTCCATTCCTTTAGCTTTGATCACTCATGATTGAGCACAGCTCTGTTCAAGAAGAGTGTGATTTGTTGTGATCTGATAGGGGTGTCAGTGGACTGACTGTGAACACTCTGAGAGACTCGGGGTTGAGGTCAGTGATAAAGTAGTCTACAGTACAACTGCCAGGAGATGAGCTATAGGTTACCTACCATAGGTGTCCACTCAAAGCCTACCATTGACTATGTACATACCCAGCGCCAGACAGAGCTGCAGGAGCTGTGACCCGTTTTTGTTGTCGTAGTTGTGTCTAGGGGGGCATATGGGGGAGGGAATGCTGTCACCCCTGTGTGCTGAGGGTTCCAGTTATTGTCCAGTTCTTGTCCAGTTCTGGCATTTAGGTCTCCACAGACTGGTACATGTCCTTGAGCCCGGAAATTGTTGATCTCCCCCTCTAGGATGGAGAAGCTGTTAAAGTTAAAGTATGGGGATTCTATTGGGGAGATATAGGTAGCACACAAGGATATTTTCCTCTGTTGAGATCATTTCCCTATTCATTTCTAGACAGATATAAAATGTTCCTGTTTTGATGAATTTAATAGAGTGGGTTAGCCCTGCTCTATACCAAATTAGCACATCCCCTGAGTCTCTTCCCTGTTTCACACCTGGTAGTTTGGTGGATGGGACTACCAGCTATCTGTAACCTAGAGGGCAACCAGTGGGTCCGTCTCCTTTATACCATGTTTCTTGTAGGATGGCAATGCCTGTATTTCCAATATTCTTTGATTAGGTCTGGGTTTATGCTCTTTAGGCCAAAGGCAGATGACCTCAGATCTTGTATATTCCAGGATCAGATAGTAAAAGCTTTCTGTTCCATAGTGTCTAATGTTGTTTTTGTGTGGTTTAGACCGGGACCATCACAGTAGGTGTGAGCAGAGCATATTGAGCATCTGATACATACCTCTTAGGTCACAGGATGGGGCTTGGGCGGATGTAATAGTGGGGGTTGGGCCTGTTGCTCTTCTCACGGCTTGGGCAATATGTCCTGCTGTCATGTTGAGGTCCTCTTTCTCTCTCTCTACTACTTTTCACTAAATTAACCTTTGCTATCTTCTCTAGTACTCTCAAGCTGGCTATCATACCCATAGACCATACTCATGAAAGAAGTGGACACCAGTTAATGTCCTCAGAGTTCACCTATTAGAATAAAAATGTTGATGTACTCATGATACAGTATTTAATGTACCTTGCCATGTAATTTAGAAACAATATGAGGTAGGAACTAGTTCAGATTACATTTTTTTAAACTAATATTTACATTCCTGTTTCCCCATTTGTAATTATAAGCCAGCAATATAGGTATGTACTGTATGTTTAGTGTACAGTCATTGTGTTACGATCAACTAGGAGTGGTGGGTGGAATCAGGAGCAGAGAGCAGGGTTCAGTCTTTCTTTCAAATTTATTCCCCAGCGCAACAAAACAGTCGCGCCAACACACAGGGCGTATATAAGTTGCCAGTCCAAACAACAGGACAAAATAGTCCGGAGAATAAATACACGAATAACTCACACCATCAAACACAGAGTAACACAAACAAGCCAAGTGCCTAGTGCCCTTAAATACCCTACAAACAAACCCTAATACAAAACAGGTGTACCCAATTACCCAATAACCCAAAACAAACGGAAAGGGAATCGATGGTAGCTAATAGGCCGGCGACGACGACCGCCGAGCACCGCCCGAACAGGAAGAGGCACCATCTTCGGCAAGGTTCGTGACAGTACCCCCCCCCCCCCCCTGACGCGCGGCTCCCGTAGCGCGCCGACCCCGGCCTTGAGGACGACCCGGAGGACGAGGCGCAGGGCGATCCGGGTGGAGGCGATGGAAATCCCTCAAGAGGGAAGGATCTAAAATGTCCCTCCCCGGTACCCAGCACCTCTCCTCCGGACCGTACCCCTCCCAGTCCACGAGGTACTGCAGGCCCCTCACCCGGCGTCTCGAGTCCAGAATAGCTCGTACTGTGTACGCCGGGGACCCCTCGATGTCCAGAGGGGGTGGAGGGACCTCCGGTACCTCACTGTCTTGTAGGGGACCAGCTACCGCCGGCCTGAGGAGAGACACATGAAACGAGGGGTTAATACGATAATAAGAGGGAAGTTGCAATCTATAACACACCTCGTTTATCCTCCTCAGGACTTTAAATGGCCCCACACACTGCGGCCGCAGCTTCCGGCAGGGCAGGCGGAGGGGCAGGTTTCGGGTCGAAAGCCAGACCCTGTCCCCTGGTGCGAACACCGGGGCCTCGCTGCGGTGGCGGTCAGCGTCTCTCTTCTGCCGTTCACTGGCCTGCCTGAGAGAATCCTGGACTGCCCGCCAGGTCTCTCTAGAGCGCTGTACCCACTCCTCCACCGCAGGAGCCTCAGTCTGACTCTGATGCCACGGAGCCAGGACTGGCTGGTAGCCCAGTACGCATTCGAATGGCGACATATTCGTGGACGAATGCCGAAGAGAGTTCTGGGCTAACTCTGCCCACGGGACGTACCTCGCCCATTCTCCTCGCCGGTCCTAGCCAATACGACCTCAGAAACCTGCCCACTTCCTGGTTTACTCTCTCCACCTGCCCATTACTTTCGGGGTGATAACCAGAGGTAAGGCTGACCGAGATCCCCAGACGCTCCATAAACGCCTTCCAAACCCGAGACGTGAACTGGGGACCCCGATCGGAGACGATATCCTCTGGAACCCCATAGTGCCGGAAGACGTGGGTAAATAGAGACTCTGCAGTCTGTAGGGCCGTAGGGAGACCAGGCAATGGGAGGAGACGGCAGGACTTAGAGAACCGATCCACAACGACCAGAACGGTAGTGTTCCCCTGAGATGGGGGAAGATCAGTAAGGAAATCTACCGAGAGATGGGACCATGGCCGTTGTGGAACCGGGAGGGGCTGTAACTTCCCTCTAGGAAGGTGCCTAGGAGCCTTACTCTGGGCGCATACCGAACAGGAAGAGACATAGAGCCTCACATCCCTAGCTAAGGTGGGCCACCAGTATTCCCCCTAAGACCCCGCACTGTCCTATCAATCCCCGGATGACCCGCAGACGGTAGTGTGTGGGCCCACCGAATCAACTTATCACGGACACCAAGCGGTACGTAACTTCTACCAGTCGGACACTGTGTAGGCGCAGGTTCAACCCTCAACGCCCGCTTGATGTCCGCGTCCACCTCCCATACCACTGGGGCCACCAGCCGAGAGGCTGGAAGGAGGGGAGTGGGTTCAATGGACCGGTCCTCGGTGTCATAGAGACGGGACAGCGCGTCGGCCTTAGTGTTGAGGGAACCTGGTCTGTAAGAGATCGTAAATCTAAAACGTGTAAAGAACATGACCCACTTAGCCTGACGTGGATTCAGTCTCCTCGCTGCTCGAATATACTCCAGATTACGGTGGTCAGTCCAGATGAGAAAAGGGTGTTTAGCCCCCTCTAGCCAGTGTCTCCACACCTTCAGGGCTTTTACCATAGCTAGTAACTCCCGGTCCCCCACATCATAGTTCCGCGCCGCCGGACCCAGCTTCTTAGAAAAGAAAGCGCAGGGACGGAGCTTCGGTGGCGTGCCCGAGCGCTGAGACAGCACGGCTCCAACCCCAGCCTCGAACGCATCCACCTCCACTATGAATGCTAACGAAGGGTCCGGATGCGCCAACACGGGAGCCCCAGTGAACAGTGCCTTCAACTGGTTGAAGGCTCCATCAGCCTCTGCTGACCACCGCAAACGCACCGCCCCCCCCCCCTTCAGCAGTGAGGTAATGGGCGCCGCTACTTGGCCAAAACCCCGTATAAACCTCCGGTAGTAATTGGCAAACCCTAAAACCCGCTGCACCTCCTTTACCGTGGTCGGAGTCGGCCAATTACGCACGGCGTTAACGCGGTCACACTCCATCATCATCCCCGAGCTGGAAATGCGATAACCCAGGAAGGAAACGGCTGGTTTGGAGAACACACATTTCTCAGCCTTGACGTATAGGTCATGCTCCAGCAGTCGCCCAAGAACCCTGCGCACCAGGGAAACATGCGCGGCGCATGTGGTAGAATAAATCAAGATGTCATCAATATAGACTACCACACCCTGCCCGTGCAAGTCCCTGGGAATCTCATCTACAAAGGATTGGAAGACGGCTGGAGCATTCTTCAACCCATACAGCATGACGAGGTACTCATAGTGGCCTGATGTGGTACTAAACGCTGTTTTCCACTCGTCTCCTCCCCGAATACGCACCAGATTATACGCGCTCCTGAGGTCCAGTTTTGTGAAGAAACGCGCTCCGTGGAATGATTCCACCGCCGTAGCGATGAGAGGTAGCGGATAACTAAAACCCACTGTGATCGAATTGAGACCTCGATAATCAATGCACGGACGCAGACCTCCCTCCTTTTTCCTCACAAAAAAGAAACTCGAGGAGACGGGTGACATGGAGGGCCGAATGTACCCCTGTCTCAGAGCTTCCGTGACATATGTTTCCATAGCCAGCGTCTCCTCCTGTGACAGCGGGTACACATGACTCCGGGGAAGTGCAGCGTTCTCCTGGAGGTTTATCACGCAATCCCACCGTCGATGGGGTGGTAATTTGGTCGCCCTCTTCTTACTAAAAGCGATAGCCAAATCCGCATATTCTGGGGGAATGCGCACGGTGGAAACCTGGTCTCTCCACCGTCGTGGCACCGATGGAAACTCCTATACACCTCTCTGAACACTCGTCTGACCACCCCTTAAGAGCCCCCTGTTTCCAGGAAATAAGGGGATTGTGAATAGCCAGCCAGGGAACCCCCAACACCACCGGAAACCCAGGTGAATCAATAAGGTAGAAACTGATCCTCTCCCTATGATTCCCCTGCGTTACCATGTCCAGCGGAATCGTGGCCTCTCTGACCAGCCCTGACCCTAACGGTCGGCTATCTAAGGAGTGCACGGGGACAGTTGGGTCTATCTGCACTAACGGAATACCCAATTTACGGGCGAGTCCACGATCCATAAAACTCCCAGCTGCGCCTGAATCGACTAGCGCCTTATGCTGAAGAGAGGGGAAAAACGCAGGGAAAAAAATTAACAAAAACATGTGACCAACAGGGAGCTCTGGGTGAGTTCGGTGCTTACTCACCTGGGGTGGCCGAGGAGTGTTCCGCCGACCCTCTCGACTCCCAGAGGGACTCCTCCAACACCGGTCCGAAGTGTGTCCTCTCCGTCCACAATAGGAGCAGGAGGAGCCCCCTCTGATCCCCCTAGATGCAGCTCCTCCCAACTCCATCGGAGTGGGAGTGGGAGAGCTGGAAGGTGGAATTAACAGGACCCCTTCTGAACGCCCGCGGGCAGCTAACAGGTTGTCCAATCGAATAGACATGTCTATTAGTTCATCCAGGGAGAGAGTTGTGTCCCTGCAAGCTAGCTCCCAGCGGACGTCCTCCCGGAGACTACACCGGTAATGGTCCATCAGGGCCCTGTCATTCCACCCAGCACCAGCAGCTAGGGTCCTAAACTCCAACGCGAAGTCCTGTGCGCTCCTCGTCTCCTGTCTGAGGTGGAACAGTCGCTCACCCGCCGCTTTACCCTCTGGTGGATGATCGAACACAGCTCAGAAACGGCGGGTGAACTCCAGGTAGTTGTCCCGAGCTGAGTCTGGACTGTTCCAGACCGCGTTAGCCCAGTCCAGCGTCCTGCCCGTTAAACAGGAGACGAGGAGGCTCACACTCTCCTCACCCGAGGGAGCCGGACGCACGGTAGCCAGGTAGAGCTCTAGCTGGAGCAAAAATCCCTGGCACCCAGCCGCCGCTCCATCGTACTCCCTCGGGGGGGAGAGACGCAGTGCGCCGGACACAGAGGACGACGTAGGTGGAGTAGGTGGTGTCGGCAGTGGGGGAGCTGGGGTAGACGTCGGTAGACCACTCCTCTCCCATCGTTCCATCCTCTCCATCATCTGGTCCATCGCGGTACCAATCCGATGGAGGACCGCTGTGTGGTGATGGACGCACTCCTCCATAGTGGGGAGAGGGGTGGTCGCTGCTCCTGCTGATTCCATTTCTGAAGGTGCGGGCTTCTGTTACGATCAACTAGGAGTGGTGGGTGGAATCAGGCGCAGAGAGCAGGGTTCAGTCTTTCTTTCAAAATTATTCCCCAGCGCAACAAAACAGTCACGCCAACACACAGGGCGTATATAAGTTGCCAGTCCAAACAACAGGACAAAATAGTCTGGAGAATAAATACACGAATAACTCACACCATCAAACACAGAGTAACACAAACAAGCCCGCACAAATACCCAGCGGGCCTAGTGCCCTTAACCTCTTCAGTCGACCCTCTACTTTTTTGAACATTCTGTTAAAAATCGCGCAACATTTCAGCGCCCTGCTACTCATGCCAGGAATATAGTATATGCATTTGCTTAGTCTGTGTGGATAGAAAACACTCAGACGTTTAAAAAACTGGTTAAATCACTGCTGTGCCTTTACCAGAACGGCATTTACATCGAAAAGCACAGGAAAAACTGATCACTGAAAATGGGAAAATATATCCATGCGCTACTTGATCCCATTGATAAAGGTGAACCACAATTAATTGACTGAGGTTGCAGTACCTACAGCTTCCACACGGTGTCTAGAGTCTTGTCATTTCCCTTCGAGTTTTTTCTTGGTCAAACACATGCAGGACACCGTATCTAATCCGGTCTAGGACCGGATATTTTCGTTGAGTTTCTAGCCGGACATTTTTCCAGACGGACAGCTAATGATCTTTACATCGCCTCCTGATGAATTTTATCGCTTATTAACGTTTACTAATACCTAAAGTTGCATTACAAACGTATTTCGAAGTGTTTTGTGAAAGTTTATCGTCGACTTTTTGAATTTTAAAAAATGACGTTACGTTTTGAAACAATGTTTTTTTTGTTTATCACACAGTCTACATATAACGATATCTAGGCTTTATATGGACCGATTTAATCGAAATAAAGACCCAAATAGTGTTTATGGGACATCTAGGAGTGCCAACAAAGAAGATGGTGAAAGGTAATGAATGTTTTCTATTTTATTGTGCGGTTTGTGTAACGCCGAAATGCTAATTATTTTGTTTACGTCCCCTGTGGGTCTTTTGGGGTGTTGCATGCTATCAGATAATAGCTTCTCATGCTTTCGCCGAAAAGCATTTTAAAAATCTGACTTGTTGCCTGGATTCACAACGAGTGTAGCTTTAATTCGATACCCTGCATGTGTATTTTAATGAACTTTTGAGTTTTAACTAATACTATTAGCATTTAGCGTAGCGCATTTGCATTTCCAGAGCTCTAGTTGGGACGCAAGCGTCCCGAGTAGAAGCAACAGGTTAAATACCCTACAAACAAACCCTAATACAAAACAGGTGTACCCAATTACCCAATAACCCAAAACAAACGGAAAGGGAATCGATGGTAGCTAATAGGCCGGCGACGACGACCGCCGAGCACCGCCCGAACAGGAAGAGGCACATTCTTCGGCAAGGTTCGTGACACATTGGCTGACTTCGATGCTGTGTGTAAAGCTTTCTTTTTTATGCGCCTTAACTGACGTGAAGCCTTGTTCTTCAAGTTCATGTAAAAAAAAAGAGAACATCTGATGGCATGCAGATTTTTTTTTACAATTTCAATTGGCAGTGTCTGAGACACACAACAATGAAGAATTGGCACTTCCCTGAGAAGAGGGGAAAAGAAGCACGCTGAGAGGGAAAAACCCACAGTGCTTTGCCTTTGTTCCATAGTCACAACTGCAGTGTCTGTGGAGACTGACAGTCGAAAGGCCCACTGCATTCTGTCTGCAGTAGAGTTAAAAGACAAAAAGAAAACACTGTTTCTCAGACGTGATAGCAGCAGACTCAGAACACTGATGGGAAGCTTCATTCAATCGCAGCTCATTGAAGTTTCATGCCAGTCTTTGGAGCATCAAAGGAAGAAGTGGGCACAAGATAGAAGAATGTGCTGGGAGAGGTTGGGACCAGGGGCTAGAGTGAGGTTGAAAAATGTTTGATACCTTTGCTTTGTATGTTGAGGCATTGACGGCTACTGAGCGAGCCAAAATTAAACATTTGAGAAGTGGATGTTTTAGAATAGACAAAAAAAAGTATCAGAGGATACATTGGGAAGGGTAAAGCACGAAGGTTAATGATTTATAGAAATATGCCCTCTGTCTTAGAACTGAGTGGCTGACATCAACACTATTGAATTTTGTATAATTGAAAAATACTTTCTACTAACTATTACAAATGTCTATGCCAGGTCTTAACCTCTGTCATACTGCTTGTGGTTTCTAGAAGAAGAAGCAGAGCAAGACATCAAAGAACCTACTTAGTACATCGTTTCTGAAATGGCAGAAGGATAAGCATCCTCACACTTGAACAAAGAGGGGTTCTCTCTGCTACTGTGAGAGTAGAGATGTAGCGATAGTCCACAGAGGCCAATATTCCTAAATAAGATTGGTGATGATTGTCAGCCTGCCACAGATACGGCCACCTCACTGTGACTAATTACACTCCCAATGCTTTGCTTTTGGGAGGCTGTTGACGTTTGACCTTTTTTGACGTTTGCACATTATCCTGGGTGCTTTAACCATAGTGTATAAGAGGATTGACACATTAGACCCTCTGCGGTTAAAACTGAGACTGGATTGTAATTAAATCTCAGCGGAGACCTTGAACCCAACAACAACAACCAACAGCACTGGCTGTGGCCTCTGGAATCATTCATTACAAGTGAAACAAAAAAAGCATTTTAAAATGCTCTCACCGATCTGTCATATGATTTTTGTTTGCAAGCGATTAAAAAAAAAAAGTATCCTTTGGAGGTATTTTGGTGAGTAATTTATGTATCTGGTGAGGAGATAAATATTATCTTTGATAAATGACCCTCCAGTCTGCTATTCCCATAGCCCCAGTGGGTTGCTTGTCCATGTTAAACATACTGATGTGTGCTGCTGATGATGCAACCGGAGGAAGTTGAGTGTAACCCAGAAGCAGCCCACTTGTGTCGCACAGTGTCTACAAACAGATCGGGCTACCTGCTACAACTGATCTTGTTGTTAGTGTAGTTGGTGTAGTTTTCCTTGGTGTCTTCAAATAAGCCAGGAAAAACACATGCAGTTGTTGGTTTCACATCTCCTCCTTAGGAGATACATGTTTCTCACATACACCATTGCATCTTTTGTAATAAATGTAATCAATAATAGTGTTTTCTTGGATGTTTTGCCAAACATTGATCCCAAAAATATTCCCAGGAGTATGTATTTCAATGGACTGCCCCCCTTCAAGGAGTTTTCTAGATTTTCCAGCAAGCAGCATTGTTCTCTTTCCGTTTAATCCATTTGAAATGAATCTCTGTAAAACCCCAAAAGATATTTCCTCTATTTCTTCAAGAGGCCCTCTCTTGACAATGTGTTACTCTGAATGGTTTTTAGTCTCCTCTCCTCTCCTCTCCTCTCCTCTCCTCTCCTCTCCTCTCCTCTCCTCTCCTCTCCTCTCCTCTCCTCTCCTCTCCTCTCCTCTCCTCTCCTCTCCTCTCCTCTCCTCTCCTCTCAGTTTAGAGATGTCTTCAATCGTGTGTAAATATTTCACATCGTGTAATTAATCCCATTTTATTAAATAATCATAGAAAAACATCACAAATCTGATAGAAATGGTGAGGTGGTGTGTGCTTGGGTGCTGGGTACCCTGTGTGTGTGTGTGTGTGTGTGTGTGTGTGTGTGTGTGTGTGTGTGTGTGTGTGTGTGTGTGTGTGTGTGTGTGTGTGTGTGTGTGTGTGTGTGTGTGTGTGTGTGTGTGTGTGTGTGTGTGTGTGTACAAAGTAGGTGGCTGACCTGCGAAGTTGAGCATGCGGATGTGTTTGAGCAGTAGAGTGCCATTGATGGGATCCATCCTGGAACAAAGGCCCACCTTCCCCAGACAGAGTTCCCTGTGCATGTTGTGCAGCGCGTGGGCCATGGAATAGACTGCATCGATAACAAACTGCACCTTCCCCTCTTGCTCATAGTTGGAGTCCTTCCCTATCCGCTCCTGATCTGTAGAGCAGAGCGACAACCAAGTTAGGTATCTGAGAAATGCAATACGTTATACCACTGGTCACCAACCCTAGTATCACCTTAAGATTAATAGAAAGGTGATCCCAAGCATATGAGCAATGTTACATGTGATAGTATAGGAAATAATACAGAAATACAATAACAGGTAGGCCTACACGTCTTGAATATTATGACGAATAACATGTTATGTTAAAATTGAGTTCCTATTGTGTTGATCCCAACAGTAGGTGATTATTACACTCAGGTGGTGACCACATGAGTAGCTTCCATACAGTGATGGTTCTTTGACTTGCAAATTAACTTATTTTTGCTGGTACTCAATTTCTCCATTGTTAGCTTTGTCAAGCACACACTACCATGAATGCTGCAAAGCAATCATTAGACCCAGATTGAATTGGATCTTCTAAATGTGTATTTGAAATGCTCGTCAATCTGGTACTACATGATTACTGATTGGTATTCCATCTGCTGTGGTGGCTTATCAAAATGAGTCCACTTTAAAGGGCAAAGTGGGTCCTTTGTTGGGGGGAAAAAAAGGCCTTACACGTATCTACTTAAACACTGTCATTGGTTTTGTGAGCTGTATGACCTATGGTTACTCCGGTGTGAAGATGGCTGATGAGAAGGTACAGAAAGAGACAGCAAGAGACCAACCTGGTCTCAAAATTCCATGCCACTCCATTTAGTATGACATGTTACTTTATGTTAAGTTACATTACATTGGCTACCAATGTGATAGCGGGCATACAATAAGAAAAATGGAAGGACGTTTCCTCGGTCTTTATCGCATTTGAACCATTTAGTATGATATATTACGTGCAACTGCTTTAGTAGGATATGCTATGTTAGGTTAGGGATTAATGTTAGGAGTTAGGTTAAAGGGTTATGGATAGGGGAAGGGTCAGCTAAGCAACCCTAGTAGTTGTAGCCACTACTTGCAACTACCTTGCAAGTAGTTGCAAAGTAGATAAAAAGTAGTAAGTAGTGGCAAATTTGCTAATTAGCTAAAATGCCTAAGTTGTCCGTGATGAGATTCGAACACGCAACCTTTGGGTCGCTAGACATTTGCATTACATGTTGCCTTAAGTATCCTACTGTCCATACCAAACGTAACATATGATACTAATTTGAAAGTCCCCGATTTACATTTACTATGTTACTTCTAGTCAATGTAATGTAACCTAATATAAAGTAACATATCATACTAAATGGAGTGGCATGGATTTGAGTAAAAACATAATATGTTTTGCTCTGAGAAGAGGCTGAAGAGACATACAGGCAGACAAAGACAGGAGGTAATGTTTGGAAAATACTTTATACCAATGTCTGTGTCCCAAATGGCACCTGATTACCTATAAAGTCTACTAGATAGGAATTAGGGCGCTTTTTGGGACAACCTGTGCCTATTTAATTACCACCAACTGGATTCTATGTACTGAGACTGTATGCTTTCACTATGGCAGGGTCCACAGTTATACTGCTAGTTCTTTGTCAATCTGAAATGCTAGGAACTTAGTGTAAAGTAAGTCAGCAAAGTTGAGTACGCGGCTAAGCCAGTTCTGTTTGAAGCACTTAAGAACAGTAGGACCTTGTAATGGAAGGCGTGGCAAAGGGCCAGGAGTCATAGAGAAAAATACATTACCCTTCCGTTAGGCTAGCGTCTTGGCCTTGATGCACTGACTGACTGGCCCCTCCTTCCTGATACTTCTCAAAATTAGCTGGAAGGTAAATGTTTAGCTAGACCACTGCAGAGGAGCCAATAAATTCCAATATGTGGAGTGTAAGGTCTTCTCCTCAGAGGAATCACTATTTTTCTTCTCTCTAGGAATACATGGATTATTGTTGTTCTTCACTTCCTGTTTGAAAAATGTCCAGTGACATATACAGTATAATATTTATGTGATGCATAAAAATGTCATATACAGTATATTACATAGAATTACATCTCATAAGTGATGTATAGGTAATAAAGTTACATAAGCAACAATTAATCAGATGTAATTATATGTAGGTTGCCTAGGAAGCAACCATTGCTTGTTTCTGTGTTTCTACAATACCATGTTGTGTTGGGTTGTTTGGGGGAGAATTGTTTTTGCTACAGAACAAGATTGACGCTCTTGTGTGTAAGCATAAATCTACTAGGGAAATTAGTCTCAGTATAAGGGGGTCTGTTTGGACAATAATGTAGTTTTGAGTTTTGATGCATTATGATCAAACCTCATGTACATGGAAATATATTGTATTTTCACCCATTGCAAACCTAATAGCTATGGACTTAAAGCATTCCAGCAGGAGAATACTGTAAAACATTTTCTTTATTAATTTCACATATAATCAAATCTAATTGTATTGGCCACGCCCACAGTTTACAGCAGGTATAAAAGGTGCAGCAAAATGCTTGTGTGCTAATAACTACCTTAACTATTGTAGTACAATAATCAATAATACAGACTCAGATAAAAATAACAAGTAATAGAAGAGGTACTATTCCTAGTAATAGAAGAGGTACTATGCCTAGTAATAGAATAGGTACTATGCCTAGTAATAGAATAGGTACTATGCCTAGTAATATAACAGGTGCTATGCCTAGTAATAAAATAGGTACAATGGCTAGTAATATAATAGGTACTATGCCTAGTAGTAGAATAGGTACTATGCCTAGTAATAGAATAGGTACTATGCAGAGTAATAGAATAGGTACTATGCAGAGTAATAGAATAGGTACTATGCCTAGTAATAGAATAGGTACTATGCCTAGTAATAGAATAGGTACTATGCCTAGTAATATAATAGGTACTATGCATAGTAATATCCTGATATGTACACTGTATGATATACAGTATAGATAAGGAATGTGCTATGTCAAGTATGTCGGTATTGAAACATATTTATTTGAAATTTTAGCTATTTTTTGCTATAGTTGCAGCTCTCTCTGGTAATTTGTTTCATGGAAAGAATTGATTCTTGATTTTCTCTGCAGAAACCGTGTTGCATCACTCTACTTCATTCCTCTTGCAACGCTGTCCTGATATTGGTGCCAGACAATTTTCTGATCTTAGCAGAACCACTTCAACTTAAAAGCTTGCTAGCACCAAATCGATAGCTCTCTTTCAGTCATCTTTCATCTACCATATATCAGTTTGCCACAGCAAAAAACTAAAGCTTATGCATCTATGAAATAAATAAAGAACCAGGTTACGGCTGTGATAATTGTGGTAAACTGTGGTAATTGAGCGCCACATGCACCAAAATTGGACAGACACATCGAAAGCTTAGGACTATAAGGTTCTATCTGCAAAAACTGTTGCGGCTGGCTTCTGGGTTATGTGGGCATTGTGTCAAGAAGCAGTGCGGCTTGGTTGAGTTGTGTTTCGCAGGACTTATGGCTCTCAACCTTCGCCTCTCCCGAGTCCGTACAGGAGTTGCAGCAATGAGACAAGATTGTAACTACCAATTGGATACCACGAAATTGGGGAGAAAAATGGTAAAAGTAAATAAATAGATGATTCTGAGATAATTGGCTTTGAAGTTCTGAACCCTCATTGGTTTGAATTGTTTTAGCCATTTCTATCGTGTATTATTTTGACCTTAACATGAAATGGTGTATAATATAGGTAGAGAACATTGAACAGAACAATGCTATGTCAATAAGTACATTTTTGACAAATATCCAGATAGAACCTTTTAGCCCCAAGTTCTCTAAATATTGCCACAGATTGGCTGATGCGGTTGGGCTGTGGGTCAGCCCAGGAGCGAGAGAGGGAGTGATATAGTATATCTCTCTCAGGCTGAGGTATGGTGGCCCACACACACACACTTGGTATTGCCTCTCTTTCCTAGCAAAGCCTCTCATCTCATTGCAGAGTCGGAGCACGCCCACGCACTCCCAAGGCTGGCTCGCTGCCTTCAGAGAAATCCTTTCAGACTAGGAGCAGCAGCACAGCAAGGTCGTGTCCCTCTACCAGGGTGCCACAGAGAGGAGTTAGTGATTCTGGGTCGGCTCTGACCCTGTTAACCTCTGCATGCTCGGGTTTGGCACCAGGCCACATCTCCCTTCATCGTCGATAAAAACATGAACTTCATCCATAGTCAATCTTCATCCATTTTTTTCACATGAGAACATCTCCCCCTATGTGTGCCTTGGGAAATGTAGGATGTTTAAGTTGATGAACATTCCCAATTCGTCTGTCCTGACTCTGCCATCTCAAAATCATCTGTCCTGAAGTTGCCAACTCAAAACCTGCAAGCTGGAACACATGGATAAAAAAACAGGATGTTGTAAACATTTTACAAACTGTTCATTAGAGACACGTGAGAGCATTTTGGATCTCATATGACGTAAGTTTGGTGAATTAAAACCATAACTTATTGTGGTAATATCACATGGTTATGGCAAAGGACAGCCATTGTGTCTGTGTTGCTATGCTGCTTGCTGTGTGTTGCTATGCTACATGCTGTTCTCCCCTGTAGTAATTAGACAGAGGCATCAAACCCCAGGAAAGGGAGCTGGGACCCGTTCTACCTTCCTGCTCCTCTCCACATTAATCAATATCAGCTGTGTATTTCACTCATTCACAGATAAAAGACTAGTCTACCAGTCACGCTCGCTCTCTCTTTGATCACTGTGAGCACACAGAGCCCTCCCAGGACATTGATTATTCTTCACTCATACCCCATGTGGTCTGCTTAGCACCTTGAAGACAGGTGCAAAGCCTTCGCCAGCACCACCAGAGGCACCTGGAGAATTCCTGAAACGTTGCACGTTGAGAGGGGATTGCAAAGCCAAAGAAGTTTATGACTTTCTGCTACGTCAACAAACTTCCACACAGCCTTAGAAAAACAACACCCCATCATATTTCTGGCAAACAGAGCTGTGCAGGCAAGGTATTTAACTCAGACTGTCACTCACATAAATCCTTCACAGCCTTTTCACATGGCAAAGCTCTTCATCAGATCTTCATCTTATCTGGATTTTTCTCCGCACATTTAGCTATTTTAGCATTTTGTTCACCCCAAGCAATGAGCAAAATGATCATTAATTTGGTTCTCTCAGGCACCTGAACTAGTTGGATGTGTCTATTTTTCCATATGTATTCATTAGTCCTGTACAATACTCATAGAAAGTGGATATTTTCTTTATTTAACTAGGCAAGTCAGTTAAGAACAAATTCTTATTTACAATGACAGCTTACCAGGGATCAGTGGGTTAACTGCCTTGTTCAGGGGCAGAACAATAGATTTTTACCTTGTCAGCTCAGGGATTCGATCCAGCAACTTTTCAGTTACTGGCCCAACGCTCAAAACACTAGGCTACCTGCCACCCTGATTAGGCATGAACGTGCCTCACAATGGGAAAATATAAACAACTAAAGACACATTATCATTTTTAGAGATAGGTTAGTGCTACTGTAGCTAGCAAAATGTGTAGAATCGATTCCTAACTAACTGTAAGCAATTTTAGGTAGCTAGCTAACCCTCTTGCTAAACGTGAGGTGAAACAATTGACCTATTTACTGTTAATTAGCTAGTGCAAATCTCTTTGCTAGCAAACGGGACAATGTCTCCAAAACTGCTGGGTGTCTATAGCAATGTTTACTTTTTGACATTCTTGATGTCTCCACTTTCCAAGCACATTGTAACTTTTTAGATGAAAAAGACAGGGCAGGCTTCCAACTGTCTTGTCATGACATCCATATGAGACCAAGGCTTCAGCCACAGGGAGCAATGCAGATGTCAAGAAGTGTCAAAGAATAACATTCTGGCACACATGATTTACCCACTCACAATAACATGCCTGTTGAGTTTGTATCACTATTCCAGAGCAGCTATGCCAGAATGTATGCGGTAAATGTGTAAATGGAATGCAGACTGTTCCATTGACCAGTCTGGTGCACATTCAACAAATCTGATCAAACAAAGTGGATATTTGTCAAATCCATCATGATTTATGTATTGTAACAGGCCCACAATGTTATTTTTTTTGCTGCATAACATTTAGAAGTTGTCCCTTTTCAGGTTTAGAGGAAGTTAAAGTATATACAAACTCCTGTTTGTATACATAAATTGTTGGTGGTAGTCAAAGTATTTTTTAACTGTAGGGCAGTTGATTGGTGATGATGACATTAACATATGTTGGGGTTGACAACCATACTAATTTTATATGCTGATTTTTACCTCATCATAGTGTGAAATACACATATAAACAATAGCCTAAATGCAGGCTAATTTTGTTGGGGGGCAATGAGGAGAATAGGGATCTTTCCCCATTGGCCCTTTCCCTCACACGTTTCCATGGCAATTCCATTGTTTTGGTCAGTCCGATTGACCTCTTTACTCCATCTACGCCTCAAGACCAATCTATCTCAGTGTGTAACGCCCATGCATGGATGAGTTGATGAGTCAATGAGCTGATGAGTCAAGGTTGATGTCCCAGTTCCCCAACCCTTCCTCCTCCAGGTCCTTCTAGTGAATGAAGTCATCAAGCAAGCTTAGTTCAACATTAAAAGACAATGTGACTGAGACTGACACAAAGCCTGTCCTTCAGTTTGCAATTTATATCTCTCCAATCCCTACTCAGATCGTTCAGCTTATTGCTGACTTGTCATAGTGGAAATTACAAACTTTAGAAGCCTTTTTAAACCTTGAATGGACTACTATTTGCATGTATTGCTGCAGAGGAAAAGTATCTGTGACAATAGTGATCAAATTAAGATAAAGATCTGTAGCTATATCCTTGGCTTTCTGAAAGGGGTTTTTCTTCTCCCAGATCTTTTCTTCACACGGAGCCAGTTCATCCATGAAAAAGCAAAGGAGTAGATAGTGGCACTGAGAGGATGTGACTGGCATTAGTCTTCTGTTTAGACTGATGATATTGATCTGTTGAAATCTTATTTTGCCATATTTTTCCCAATAGATACATAAGACATGTCTGCTTACTGACCTCACACCGTTGCTGATTTTTGAATTACTGGCCTGGGTGAGGAGAGATGGCCTCTAATCCACTTGTAGTTAGTTTCCAGTTGGATGCCTTGCTACACTCCCAGAAACAGCAGTGCTAGCCTAACGACTTAAAACCCAAACAGTACCTAATAGAAAACAAAAGGGAAGGAAATTCTTCTGTTCGTGCAGCCTTTGACAGTTTTGTAGTATATTGCGAGAATTTGATTGCTGTTCCATGTAGCAGTGTGATTAAACAAACACACATTTACAATGTATTCCGTTTGTTGGCTTCTACTGAAAGCCAATTAGAACATGACTATGAATTATGCTCGCTTCATGAATTTTAAGGATGTACATTTGCTACATGTGAATTGAATGTATGTGAATGCCTATTATATGATACAGTATGTTGTGTTCCGTCATACACTGTATTTATGTCAGTAACTGCATGTCCAAACCCAAGACAAAAAAAAACATGATTTGAGGGGATTTTCACAAAATGTAATCCATAGAATCGTCCTTTGGAGGAAGGATGTTTACATATATTTGACATGTCTATCTAAAAGCATACTTGAGTAATAATTCATCAAAGTTGGCATATTTACGACATTTTGGCCTTACCCAGGCCTCTTAAGACTCATTATATATGAACATATGACAACAGAAATCACAATAGGAATCATTTGATTTTAAACCCTTAGGGAATAATGAGACTATATTAGCATTTTGCTGTTAATTGCATTTCAGACCATTATCATACCACTAGCCTTATGTCACATACAGCTGGATTCTTAGAACACCTAGAGAGAAGGTATTGAGCTCCATGTCAAGATTGAACGCCTGGGGTGAATTTGTGACGATCAAACAATCTCCAGGACACTAAGACAGAACACACCAGGACACATCTGGATAGCATATGGCATTAATCCTGGAAGTAGAGATGTTTAACCACACAGACCTGCTACTACCCTGTTATGTTGCCATCTCCAGGTGGGAGGACAGGCAAACGGTCTACTCAGCCAAAACACAAGGCCCAAATAATACCTCATCATCATAATTTTTAATCTAGCTCATGTTGTACCTATAGCTTTCGATGGTGTACAAAATGTCATCATGTATCATAAGCCAAGGGCCACATCATTCTATGATAAGGACAGAGGGTTTTCCTGGTTCAGTCACATGGTCAGGAAAACAGCTGTTTCTACCTGTGAAACTTAACCATTTTCTAAAGATAGTTGAGATCAGTAGAGATGCAATGTGGGCCTGTAACCGAAAGTTTGAATCCCTGAATGGTTTGAATCCTTGAGCTGACAAGGTAAAAATCTGTCATTCTGCCCCTGAACAAGGCAGTTAACTCACTGTTCCCCTGTAAACCGTAATTGTAAATAAGAATTTGTTCTTAACTGACTTGCCTAGTTAAATAAAGGTAGAAAAGAAAAGGAAAGGAGAATTGTCTTACTTGTACATTTCTTCAGCCCGGACCCTTTCTTCAAAGCGTGTCGGCTCAACTTGCAGGCGAAGTTGTTCTCCCAGAACTCAGCAAACCAGATATTCCTCCTGTTGTTCTCCAGTGTGCGGCTGATGAAGTAACGATCAAACCCTGGAAGAGATCGATCACATCATTGTCATCATCAGTGCACTCACTCTGGCAACAGTGTCCTTGCCAATACAGTTATTGACATGTGGTGGAATGTAATGGAGCATTGGGGTAACATTTCTTTCTATTTCTTTAACAATGAGTGTATTGATAATGGCTGATTGTGTTATAGACCAGAGTTGTGGCTTGGCTGGCAGACTGAGTAGATCATGACAGAGGTCTGGACAAGGGGACTGATGCTAGCACAGGACAGTAAATGCTTTATATTTTACAACAGTTTATCGGGCTTGGAAGTGTCCTGTGTTAAAATGAACAAGATCTGGTGAGACTTGTTAACAGAGATATCTCTATGGCGGTATTTACACAAGAAACCCAATTTTGACATTTTTCCCAATTATTAGCAAAAGATCTGATTGGTCAAAAAACAAAATTAGTGAAGAAAAGATCAGAATTGGGATGCCTATGTACGCTGCCAGCTGCTGGCACAATAACGCACTACTGATCCATGTCAACGTCTCGTCTGTAAAATAAACATAATGCTAAATCCATTATTCTGTAATCTACAACAATTTAATTTATCTCAGTCCCTTTATCCTTGTACATTTAGGGAAAGCTACACAAGATCTACCAATCAATCAATCAAATCAATCAAAGCCAATCTAAAAGTTCATAGCAGCAACCTAAAAGCTTTCTGTCACGTTCTGACCTTTATTTCCTTTGTTTTGTATTTATTTAGTATGGTCAGGGCGTGAGTTCGGTGGGCAGTCTATGTTTGTTTTTCTAGGTTTTGGGTATTTCTATGTTTCGGCCTAGTATGGTTCTCAATCAGAGGCAGGTGTCATTAGTTGTCTCTGATTGAGAATCATACTTAGGTAGCCTGGGTTTCACTGTGTGTTTGTGGGTGATTGTTCCTGTCTCTGTGTTTGCACCAGATAGGACTGTTTAGGTTTTCGTACATTTATTGTTTTGTTAGTTATTTCATGTCTAGTTCCTTTATTAAAGAACATGAATAACCATCACGCTGCATTTTGGTCCGCTTCTCCTTCACCACAGGAAAACCCTTACACTTTCTTTGTTCACCTTACATCCCCCCCCCAACAATTAATTAATTAATCAAGCAAGCAATCATTCAGTCAATCAACCAAATCAATCTGCCAATCTAAAAGTTATCCCCAGCAACCTTAAAGATGTCTCTGTTCCCCCTCACCTCTGATGGACTGGCGTTTGGGCAGGATGGTGACTGCTCCCTCTGCCATCTCCTCCTGGTGTAACACTGGAGAGATCTTTGAGCCCCAGCTGTCTGAGCCCACCCAGATGAAATGGCCAGTCTGGTTGGCCTTCTTGGCTGCTTGGAGTAGCCGCCTGGTACAAGGGGATAAACACATTTAGTTACCAGTAATACATGTGATATTATGGTAACACTTTCTATGAACCAACTGTTATGGCTGTACTGCGTTAAGAACTACACAAACAACAATGACTTATATAGTACACTGCGTTCATGATTCAACTTGAATTCACTCATTCTTACATCTGTCCTATCCATAGTGAAGGTGAAAACTAATTTGGATCCCATTGTATTTGTCTGGCTGGTCTGATTAATACAGAATGTGATGTGTATGTATGGTCTGGTGTGTTGTGTGCCCAGAGAAATCAATTTTTTTTACCAGAAAATGTTAACAATAGAACTATAGCAAATACTTTCTCCAGGTTTTTTGTTTTTCACCTGAGTTAAATAAAAGCAGGTTTATGACAACATTAGTCATCCAAAGCTTATTGCACAGTGGCTGGTAACATTGACTGACGTAAGGACAACGAAAGGCTAAACGATTAAGATAATGTCCAAGTTTATCCTGTTGTCACTAAGATAATGGGTGGAAGCATATTAACATGAGTTACCGACGGAGAATCTAAAAGGGGGAATTATGACAGCGCTCGACCAAGGCACAATGCATCATTTAAATGTCAAGCTTTTTATTTCTGCCGATTGACTCTTCTCCCTTTGATAATATTTCATGCTGCGTATTTCTTATAATGAACATTTGTATGATTTTAGTATATTTCATATTCAACTTGTCAATGCTACGATGATAATACCCTTACCTGATATCATCCTCATTGGCGAAAATAATGACCACCCTTGCATTTGGGTTTTCTCTTAGTCTGCGAATGACCTTATCAAACTCTCCCTGTTTCGGCTCCCGGGGAATCTTGACCGACTGAGAGATGCACACACCTCCTACAACAGAGAGAAAGAAAACACAAAGCAGTTGAGTGGCAGGTTAAGTGCTGGATTGGAAGGTTTTCACTTTTCACAGAAGCTCAACTTGACCTATCAGTACACTCTTAGAAAAGAAGGTGCTATCTAGAACCTAAAAGGGTTCTTCGGCTGTCCCCATAGAAGAACCCTTTGAAGAACCCTTTTGGGTTCTATTTAGGACCATTTCCAAAGAGGGTTCTACCTGGAACCAAATATGTTTATCCTATGGGGAGAGCCAAAAAGTTTTTTTTTCTAAGAGTGTAGATCACCAGTAAGTGCAGAACTCTCAACAACATTGTTCTCTCTGAGGTTTGTGACTGTATGAATCCTTCGGCTTCACTAAATCCACCTGCTGTGAAAACATTTGCATCTGACGCTCAGTTACTGCCCAGTGGGGGTCGGAGAGGAAATCTGACACATAGGACTTCACTTGATCCATGTTCATTTTGAAGATACCCTTACCAAGGACATCTTTAATCAACACACTTAAACCACGGGGAGGAGAACAGCTTCAAATGAAATATGGAAATTAGAGACCCACTATACCAAAGCAGAAATACACACAAGGTGATGATGAAAGCAATGACAGACGTAACATATTAAAACAATATTTGCAAGTAGTAAATGTTATGGTAATTAGATAGCGGTAGGACAATAGGGTTAGAATCGGCGGCGTGTTTTCATGGATGCCAAAACACCCCCCAAGGGAGGCCAGCTTGGATTTGGCTTCACAACAACCAAATCATCTCCTAAGCAAAACTTCACCATTGTCAGAAAAATGTGTCTAGATATCGACCCTTTCCTAAACCATGGCTGGAGATGGGTATTAGAACTTGCGGTTTTGACTTAATTCTCTGTACAGGCCAAGGATTCTGACGTCGATTCTGATCTAACCATAAATTCATATGTTGCGCCACTGGCCTTAGGTGATAGAGGTTCGATATGTAGCCTGGATGTAGCCTAGTAGGCTCACGCTAGCTAGCTAACTTAGCTGGTTCATTGTTTCCCATGCGAGGATGTCAGGCTAGCAAGTATTTTAGCTAGGTAGCCTAAGAAAACTAAAACTAAAAGCGTATAGACCGTTTTGCCAACATGAAAGAGAATGGGACGGCATTGGTGTTCAACTATTCTACAAGTGTGTGCGCATGCACGCATACACACAGAGACAGACAGGAATCAGTATCATGGACAACCACAAGATATTTAGCATCATTGATTGGACTAAATAGTTTTGGGCATCTTACATTTTTTTGTACTGTGTATTAAACCAAGCATATATAGCCTTGTTGATTTGATTATGTTTAAATGTATACGTTGAAATGGTGTAGCGGAGGCAGTGCTCCTGTTTTGCTGACTTGGGGTAACTCTCTGTGGTTCTAAATCAGTAGTTGTTTAGTAAACTGTCGAAAACATTAACTGACCATGCTGTAGGTGATATAACTGTTTGTTACATGCAATATTTGCTTTGTGAACCTCACCGGACAGATGTTGTTCTCCGGTTTTGTGATGAAACAAACATATGCATAGTTGAATTTATTCCGCCACCATGAGACTGTTGTCTGTTTGTTGTCATAGCCTTATTGTATATCATGGTGGCATAAGAACAAATGGGTTATAGAACAAACAATGCAATTATCACAACGTAGGTTGTAATATGACTTTTTTACTGGCTTGGCTTCCCCAGTGATTTTACTCACGCACCGCTACTAGCTACCAAACGCCCTAACAAAAGAAGCTATTTGGGCATAAATGATGGACATTATCGAACAAAACAAATATTTATTGTGGAACTGTGAGTCCTGGGAGAGCATTCTGATGAAGATCATCAAATGTAAGTGAATATTTATAATGCTCATTATGTTGACTACCCAATATAGAGGATATCTTTTTGGCTGCTTTGTTGTCTGAACGCTCTACTCATATTATTGCACGGTTTGTTTTTGAAATCTGACACAGCGGTTGCATTAAGGACAAGTATATCTCTAATTCCATGTATAACACTTGTATTTTCATCAACATTTATAATGAGTATTTCTGTAAATAGATGTGGCTGTCTGCACAATCACCGCATGTTTTAGAACTACTGAACATAACGCGCCAACGTAAAATTAGATTTGTTTATATAAATATGCACTTTATCGAACAAAACATACATGTATTGTGTAACATGAAGTCCTATGAGTGTCATCTGATGAAGATCATCAAAGGTTAGTGATTCATTTTATCTCTATTTGTGCTCTTTGTGACTCTCTTTTGCTGGAAAAATGGCTGTGTTTTTCTGTGAGTTGGTGGTGACCTAACATAATCGATTGTGGTGCTTTCGCTGGATTAACGAGAATTTTATCTTTAAAATGATGTACAATACTTGTATGCTTGAGGAATTGTAATTATGAGATTTTTGTTGTTTTGAATTTGGCGCCCTGCACTTTCACTGGCTGTTGGCGAGGTGGGACGCTACCGTCCCACATATCCCAGAGAGGTTAAGATAACGCCAGGTGCAGATGAGACAGGATGAACCAAAAGTTGCTTATGATGCTCTTTGATCTGCCTGAGAGGGGTGAATCTAAGCATTCTTAGTGTCCTATACAAGATGTCTGTTGTTCATTGTTAGGGAAGCTCTCTACAACACAACTTTGAGTGTGAGGTTGACAGTTTCATTATTTCAATAATTAATTGATATGAAATAAAGATGATTGTTTGAAGAAATGACCAAGTCTCTCTCAGTACTGAATTTCCACAACATTAGTCAGTATGTGTTACACCTGTGCTGGATCCAGTTGTTGTTAATAGTCAACTTTCAGTGGATGAGTGTCTTTTCAGAACCCCTCCTATAATCCCACCTGTTTTGTTTGATTGTTGTCAGTGACTCTTTGTTCCCCCTTCTGTTTGAGCGACATTATTTGGATTTCTTGCTGGGGAACGTAACAGTTACGCTAACTGACTGACATTATTATGAAACGTAAAAGATCTCCTAAACCTGTGTTAATCTCAGACCTTTTTCTGGTGTTTATCCCAAAACCCTATACTTTCCCCATAGGAATGGCTGAACGAACCATAAGTAACTCATTTACGTTATTTAGGACTAAAAGATGGTGAGATCTATTAATCACAGGGGAATTTCCTCACCAAGAAAAGGGGAATTAGAATTGAATTGAAAATAGAATATCATTCATGTCAAAATAGTTTGTGCACCGAGCAACCTACTGTTAAGACATTCCATTACACAGAATCATTCCCATTCCCACTGAAATGCACTGCTGTGAGCAACTGCTTATGTTTTCATTCCATTTTCAGGACTCCAGAATTGCTTTGTGTATAATGTCACCCTTTTTTCCAGCACATAATGATCTACAGTTCTAATTGCATACAGTGAAACTACTGTTTCTTATTCTCAAAATGTTTGATGTCAGCAGCTGAAGTGAACAGTGAAAAGAAATGGGCTTAAATGAGGGCCTTCAGAAAGAATTCACATGTTTGTGTAACAGCCTAAATTTAAAATGGATGAACTTTACATTTTGTGGCCTACACACAATACCCCATAATGTCCCCATGAAGTGGAATTGTGTTTTTACAAATTAATTCAAAATGAAAAACTGAAATGTCTTGAGTCAGTAAGTATTCAACCCATTGGTTATGGCAAGCCTAAATATGTTCAGGATTACAAATGTGTTTAACAAGTCACATAAATACGTTTCATGGACTCTGTGTGCAATAATAGTGTTTAACATGATTTTGGAATAACTACCTCATCTCTGTACCCCACACAGTACATACAATTATCTGTAAGGTTCCTCAGTTGAGCAGTGAATTTCAAACACTGATTCAACCACAAAGACCAGGGAGTTATTCCAGTGCCTCACAAGGAAGGGCACCTATTAGTAGATGGGTAAACATTACAAATTTGACATTTAATATCCTTTGAGCATGGTGAAGTTATTAATTACACTTTGGATGGTGTATCAATACACCCAGTTACTACAAGGATATTAACTAAGCTGCCTGCCATCCAGGACCTCTACACCAGGCGGTGTCAGAGGAAGGCCCTAAACATTGTCAAAGACCCCAGCCACCCCAGTCATAGACTGTTCTCTCTACTACCACATGGCAAGCGTTAACGGAGTGCCAAGTCTAGGACAGAAAGGCTTCTCAACAGTTTTAACCCCCAAGCCATAAGACTCCTGAACAGGTAATAAAATGGCGACCCGGACTATTTGCATTGTGCGCCCCCCCCCAACCCCTCTTTTAGACTGCTGCTCTCTGTTTATCATATATGCCTAGTAACTTTAACTATACATTCATGTACATACTACCTAAATTGGCCCGGCCAACCAGCGCTCCCGCACATTGGATAACCGGGCTATCTGCATTGTGTCCCGCCACCCGCCACCCGCCAACCCCTCTTTTATGCTACTCCTACTCTCTGTTCATCATATATGCATAGTCACTTTAACCATATCTATATGTAAATACTACCTCAATCAGCCTGACTAACCGGTGTCTGTATGTAGCCTCGCTACTTTTATAGCCTCGCTACTGTATATAGCCTTGCTACTGTTTTTTCACTCTCTTTTTACTGTTGTTTTTATTTCTTTACTTACCTATTGTTCTACTAATACCTTTTTTGCACTATTGGTTAGAGCCTGTAAGTAAGCATTTCACTGTAAGGTCTACACCTGTTATATTCGGCGCACGTGAAAAATAAACTTTGATTTTGATTTGAACTCCGTTGATAGAGAGGAAGGCAACCAATCAGGGATTTCACTTTGAGGCAAATCGGTACTTTAATAAAACAGTTAGAGTTGAATGATTATAGCGGGCAAGAACTCTATAAACAAAGGGGCTGGAAGACAGGACCCCAACATCTGATAATGGTGATGAGTATAAAATAAAAGAGTTTTAAGGTCCAAGCAATGGTTTAATAGCTGTCATAGGAAACTGAGCATGGATCAACAACACTGTAGTTACTCCATAACACTAACCTTAATGACAGAGTGAAGAGAAGGAAGCCTGTAAAGAATAAACATATTCCAAAGCATGCATCATGTTTGCGATAAGGCACAAAAGTAAATCTGCAAAAAAATTGGCGAAGAAATCAGCTTTATGTCCTGAATACAAAGCATTATGTTTGGGGCTGCATCATGTTATGGGTATGCCTGTCATCAGCAAGGAGTACGTCGTTTTTTGTTGATAACAACAAACAGAATCGAGCTACGCACAGGCAAAATCCTAGAGGAAAACCTGCTTCAGTTTGCTTTCCAACAGACACTGGGAGACAAATGTACCTTTCAGCAGAACAACAACCTAAAACACAAGGCCAAATATACAATTGAGTTGCTTACCAAGATTACATGAAATGTTCCTTACTGGCCTAGTTACAGTTTAGACTTAAATTGGCTTGAAAATCTATGGCAAGACTTGAAAATGGCTGTCTAGCAATGATCAACAACCATTATTAAAAAAATATTATGTGCAAATATTGTACAATCCAGGAGTGCAAAGCTCTTAGAGGCTTACCCCGAAAGACTGCCAGGTGTAATTGCTGCCAAGGGTTATTCTAACATGTATTGACTTAGGGGTATGAATACTTATGTCAATTAGATATTTCTGAATTGCATTTCCAAAGAATTTGAAAAAATAAATGTGAAAAATATTCTATAAACTTGTTTTCACCTTGTCATTTAGGGGTATTGTTTGTAGATGGGTGAGACACTCTTTCATCCATTTTAAATGCAGTCTGTAACACAACCAAATGTAGAATAAGTCAAGGGGTAATACTTTCTGAAGCCTGAGTTTGCAAATAACAAAACAAATTGATACTTATTTAATTTAATTAACATAGCTATGCAACACCCAATTCCCCTGTGTGAAAAAGTAATTGTCCCTTTACACTTAATGCTTAATGCTAAATTATAATTATTTAGCCTCCATTACTCTTCTGCATTTGCACACACTATACATAGATTTTTCTCTTGTGTTATTGACTGGTTTGTTTATGTGTAACTCTGTGTTGCTGTTTTTGTCGTACTGCTTTGCTTTATCTTGGCCAGGTCGTAGTTGTAAATGACAACTTCTTCTAAACTGGCCTACCTGGTAAAATAAAGGTGAAATAACAAAATTAAAATAAATAAAAAACACTCAATAACTGATTGAGTGTAACCAAATGACAGCAACCAAATGCTGCCTGTAGTCGTTGATCAGTCATGCATAAGGCCTGGCATAATTTTCTATATAAAATAAATGAAATAAGTTTGTAATTGCTGTTATTTGTCCACTAAGGTTCCCTTTATCTAATATTAGATTTTGGTTGAAGATCTGACACCATTCATTATAAAAAATATGCGAAAGTAGAGAAAGTCAGAAAGGGGGCAGTACTTTTACACTGCAGTATATACAGCTTAATGTATGTGTATTGGAGTGATCCCTGAAACAGTAGAGCAAATTAGAAAGGGTGCAAATACTTTTTCATAGCACTGTACCCCAACAAAACTGTCTCAGACTTCAATTTATTTTTGTAAATGTGTACACGTATAGTCCTATGGTTGTGTTGAAGTGCAATGTGGCTTAAGGGTTCAAACTGACACAAAGCTATGTCTTTCCCATGCTGAATTCATGTTCATTAAATTTAAAAACACAATCATTGTTGCCCAGAAACCCAATTCGTTGTTGTACTGCTCCACTGAATTTCCTAATTGTAATTATTTCCGCTACTGTTTGGCCATCATTCATGTCTTTGTGGGCATTTAGCCTGTCTAGCCATTGGGGGATTAAACATTCTAGATTCCCATCTTTTGGGTGGGTGGGCTGGTACATTTAATCAAGTATTTTGTTATGGCCAGTGTCGTTTCAGTTTGGCCAATCATAGCATTGTCCACTTGCCCTCAGATCCTCAAAAAAAGTTATACAGCTGCACCATTGATAGCATCTTGACTGGCTGTATCACTGCTTGGAATGGCAACTGCTTGGCATCTGACCACAAGGCGCTACAGAGGGTAATGAGTACGGCCCAGTACATCAATGGGGCCGAGCTCCTTGCCATCCAGGATCTCTACACCAGGCCATGTCAGAGGAAGGCCCTAAAAATTGTCAGACTCCATCCACCCAAGTCAGACTGTTCTCTCTGCTAGCGCTTCTACACCCAAGACATAAGACTACATAAAACTTATTCTTGAGCCCCTTTAGAATCTGACCTTGCATCATGCCTTTGTGCCTTGGTGTACGACCCTGCCTCACACAGGAAGCGGCGCAGGTCCTAATCCAGGCACTTGTCATCTCCCGTCTGGATTACTGCAACTCGCTGTTGGCTGGGCTCCCTGCCTGTGCCATTAAACCCCTACAACTCATCCAGAACGCCGCAGCCCGTCTGGTGTTCAACCTTCCCAAGTTCTCTCACGTCACCCCGCTCCTCCGCTCTCTCCACTGGCTTCCAGTTGAAGCTCGCATCCGCTACAAGACCATGGTGCTTGCCTACGGAGCTGTGAGGGGAACGGCACCTCAGTACCTCCAGGCTCTGATCAGGCCCTACACCCAAACAAGGGCACTGCGTTCATCCACCTCTGGCCTGCTCGCCTCCCTACCACTGAGGAAGTACAGTTCCCGCTCAGCCCAGTCAAAACTGTTCGCTGCTCTGGCCCCCCAATGGTGGAACAAACTCCCTCACGACGCCAGGACAGCGGAGTCAATCACCACCTTCCGGAGACACCTGAAACCCCACCTCTTTAAGGAATACCTAGGATAGGATAAAGTAATCCTTCTCACCCCCCTCCCCCCTTAAAAGACCTAGATGCACTATTGTAAAGTGGCTGTTCCACTGGATGTCATAAGGTGAAAGCACCAATTTGTAAGTCGCTCTGGATAAGAGCGTCTGCTAAATGACTTAAATGTAAATGTAAATGGTGTCCCCTGAGCAAGGCAGTTAACGCCAACAACAATTGCTCCCCGGGAGCCGATGATGTCAATTAGGGCAGCCCCCCGCACTTCTCTGATGGGGTTAAATGCAGATGACACATTTCGGTTGAATGCATTCAGTTGTGCAACTGACTAGATATCCCCTTTCCCTTTCCCCTCAGGCAGTGTTTCACTCACTCCACAAGTATTCATTGGAAACAGTGTGTGTTGTCATGACGTTGGCCTGGTTTAAGACAGTCATAAATACCTCTTCCCCCCTTTTTCCTCTCTCTACCCTACTGATGTTACATTTGCAAAACCCTTGGTTAACATAGAAATTCTGGGAACATCAGTAGGTGGGGGGGAAATGAACTATATTCTGGTAATCCGAACAATTGAACATATGCGGTGGTACTTAATGAATATGATGTCAGTTCGGTTGTCATCTGAGAAATTCTCATCAATGATAAGATGACATAAACTCTACAGTGGAAAGTCTACACATCAGAGTTATCGGATTCACATGGAATTGTTGTTCAATGTTTGAATATGAAATAATTCGTGATGGGATGAAATGTGATTTTAGCTTTTAAAATGTGAGATTTGGGTTTTCATAAGATAGGGCTCTGCTCAATCAGTGGCCCGCCCCTGTGAAGGGATATGGGCTATAAAACTTTTTCAAAAACGCCCTCCTCTCCCTTCCTATAAAAGCCCTTGACAACAATATAACCTCCTGTTCTGAGGACGTGAGGACGACGGTCCGAAGTCAGAATGGTTCAGATAATAACTACAGAACGAAACCAACATCAGCGTGAGCTTTGGTTGCGAATGGTATGTACTTTGAACTCTTATTCACTACTGAAGTGATACCTCCTAGCCGTTGAGTTAGCAACAGCCATTGCAAACGAGGGTTAGGAAGGAACAGACAGAGTATCCCATCTACCACACAACGACGTTACCACAACGTATTCAATTTACCAGCAGAGACATTCTTCAAAGGACGAAGGACTCGGTTGGGCAACACGGCCTTCCATCTACCACCAACCTACCGAAGCGCAGCTCAGAGTCAATATTTATTGCATTTTCCTTTTCCAAATGGGCGGTAATTTAGAATGCATAAGATACTGTATTTACGATAGCACAGCTTTGCCCTTTGTTCCTCAGTCTTCCCGCTCTTTCACTCAAACCCAGCCCCTTTTCTTTTGTGTAACCAGCTGTCATATCTGTTCTGCCCGCTAGGGACGTTTTCCTTTATTACGTCATTTGTAATCAAGTTATGATTTAATTATGTGTATGTGTAATTCTGTGTGATTAGTTAGGTATTTAGTAAATAAATAATTAAACCCAATTTTGTATTGCTGGTTCAACTTGTTAGCCAGGGTTTGTGCAGATAACCAAGAATTTACAACTTTCAGATGAGACTGAATTAAGATCACGATTAATATTGACTGCTATTGATGTAAAATATTACTAGGTCTTTAAGAGTTTATTCGGAAGATAACAGCACTATAAATATTATTTTGTGGTGCCCGACTCTAGTTAATTACATTTACATGATTAGCTCAATCAGGTAATATTAATTACGGAGAAATTATTTTATAGAATAGCATGTCATATCACTTAATCCGGCATAGCCAAGGACCGACAGTGTGTTGAGTTTAATACCACACACTCAACTAGCTCTCCTCCCAGCTGAGTTTTCCCTGTATTTTACTTGACAATATTCTTTTGATAAAGTGATACATTAATTTGCTTAATTTCACTTAAAATGATTAGCTAGATACCTGTCTGTTTGTTTCATGTAAACAATTAGCCCAACAAAAATGACCTAATTAACTATTATTATTTTCACAAAACAGCAGATCCTCTTGCCCTGTTATTTTACAAATAGTAATTAGCATAATATGATACAAAATCATTTGAATTACGAATAAGTGGTTAGGCCGGGATGCAGGGCCTTGTGCGGGGTGAAGCACTTATCTCAACATCTTGTTAGCTCACCTGAGTGGATAGAATAACAGATCAGAACAAATGAACAAATCTGTTCCCTGCTCTTTTACCCAGTGTTAAATTTCCACCCAAAATAGCAGCATAAGTTTTCTGCCACAAAACCGTGTCACAATGCCCCTTCACTTTTATGAAGTGAACAACTCCAGTGGGACTGTGCAAATCTCTCCCATACAGACAAATTGGCACAAGCAGGGGGGAGGGAGGTTGACTAGTGTTTTTCATATCGATGTGAAGTTGTTGAATAATGTATTGGCAACACCGCAAGAGTTTTTTGTCTTGCATCTGATGCAGACTGGTTGAATGCTTACACATGACACATGTCATGACACATGTCATGGTGTTGTGGTTTATAAACACTTGGGGTGTGCATTGGAATAGGTGAACCACAAATTGCCAATTGAACCACATGCACTGCTATATTGATGCTGAAATCAGTGATTCAAAGCATATTATTGTGGCCTTGTTTAAGCCTATGTTGTTACTTTAAACGCTGTGGTAGTGTACTATAGATCAAACAGCTCAGTGCAGGGCTCACATAGACAACTGCACCTGGAAGGTCATTCTGAATCTTAAGCTAAACTGACCAGAGTTTTTGGACTCAGCACGCAACCCTGGGGCAGTGGCCCACACCTGACAGACTGAGAAAATGTAATGCCTAAAGGGACCAAGCTGCGTCGAGGGCAGAGGTTTCAATCAGAACAGTTGACTTCCTCCTGACCTCACTCAAACGTCTACAGCTGCCTTGGGCAGACTGTCGGTCCGCTTTGCAGTAATATGCAATCTATGTGAACAGCAAGCCTTTAGAATTGGAGTGATGGGAATTATTCAGATTTTTTTTTGTATTCCTTAAAATTTGTTGTGGTTTTAGTAATATATAGAACATCTGCTACATTTTTACCATTTACAGACATGCAGATTAAGTCCCAGCTCAGGCTTTTAAACTATAAAACTATACATCTATAATGTTTAGAACAAAACACAACTCCCATGTAGCGGACAGTGTATCAAGCACACCTCCCTTTGACTACCTTACATCTGAAGCAAGCTGAGCCAATAGCTCTCTGATTTGGTTCAAGAAACGTATGGAAACCATGCACCACAACACCATGTTTGCTTGTTGAGATAAATTCTAGGTGTTTTCTTTGTCTCGAGGACTGGCAGGTAGGTTATGCTCGTTTGTTCTGTAGATTGAGAGCTTTTGGGGTTTGAGTCATTTATAAACTGTATTATGCGAGAGAATAGAACAACCCCTGCCAATTAAATCTGAACAGCTTGTAGATGCTCCTCCCTGGGAGAGCGTTTTGCACAGGTTTGACCTGTCCTTCCAGAAAAAGGGACCGCCTTTACCATCTACAGGCGTTAATTAAAAAGCGGAGGAAATGGACTGGGGTGCCATATGGAGGAGACTGCCTGACAGCAGGATCCTAGAGCCCTGGCACATCGCTCCACTGCCTTCGTATGTCACAGTGGAGACTGGGTCATCCGGAATGACAAGGTGTCTGTCTGTAGTCAGGAAGTAGTGGGCCTCGCTGGGCCAATGGAACGTTGTGCGGCAAATCACAATCACATTCATTTTCTGGGTCAGAACCAAAATAAAACAACCTTTTACTTTTGGACTGTGTGTGCTTTTAGTTTCCATGCGATATTGTATTATAACATTTCAAAGGAATGATTTAGTTTCTTAAAATGAATTCAGCTGTATGTTCTCTATTTGCTGTCTTCTCTTTAGACATATCTAGAAAATAAACTCTACGAAGTGTTACTCATTATTATTCCGGTTTGGAATAAGGTCGATAGCAGACAACTAGTTTGATGCATTAAGGGAAAGCCATTACTCATTATTCAGACAGTCTTGGTCAAACCAACCCCTTCCTCATGTTTTGCTTTACAATTCACAATTATTCTGACTGTTTATGGTCTAATGAGAAAGCTTTAAGTCAGTGGGAAGGAAAAGGCAGTTGGAACAAATATCCTCAACACAAGAGAATGTTGAACTCCCAGCTATGAATGCAGACTTTCTAAGACTTTATCTCAGCCTTTTTTCCCTCTATAGTTAACACACCACAAGCATCATCACCCATCATTAGTGAGACTTGTTGCCTGGGAGCAGTGGTGTAATGTACTTAAGTAAAAATACTTTAAAGTACTACTTTTACTCAAGTATGACAATTGGGTTCTTTTTCCACCACTGCCTGGGAGCAGAGTGGCTTCAGAGGAGAAAAATCCAAGCCCTTAAGATGCCAGGCGCGGAAGATAACAGAGCTCTGAAATCACACATGCAGAGATACGGGCAAAATAGGCCCACAATAAACAGGCATATATGCTGCCCATTCATTACACAGGGTAGTAAAAATGCTAATCAAACGTTCTGCTGTACACAATGAATACAGAACGGGAGAATATATTTGCATAAAAACACTGCAAAACAAGCTGTAACTGAAGAATAGTGGAATCTGATGACTGATGTGTGAAGTCATTTACATAAATATCCTCTTTGTGGATCTGTTTTAAACACTTTGGGTGGTAGTGATAAAAAGCCATTTAGATGGAACACTCCATCTGGAGAAGTTGAAGATATTTTTCTGATTTACTTAATCTCTTTTCAGAATATAAAATATGTTTCCTCAACTTCCCTAAAATGCCTAATATACTGTATCATCTGAAGTGTGTAAAAAAAAAGTGTTGAGTTCTGTGCATGGCCCTAAGATTAAGGATTAAAAAAAAGAACATTCCACCTACCCTATGATGTTCTTAAGTGCTGTGCTGCACCAAACCAATTTTGCATCAAAGAAGCAAAAGATGAAAAGAATTCAAAGGGACAATATCATTTTTTTCATTATGGAATCTAATGCAGCAATATTTTCATTATGGCTGTGTTCGTCTAAATTCTGATTTTTTTCCCCACTGGAATACACTTCTGCCAGCATAGATTTTTTTTATGATGCACTTACTGGTATGTGGCTTGAAGAAAAGATTACTCTGGCTGTGTCCTCTTACTGTCTATTTCATTTTAGAGTCCTGGAAGTGGTGGATAAACGACTTGGAGCCATCTGTGTGCATTTCACACAAATATGTGTATTTCAAAAACTACCTTATAGTTGTTGCAAGTGTACTGGAATGAGAAAGTACAGTTTCATTATTTATCTTCCTAATGCTAATCATAGTTGACTGATGTTGATGATGCCATGTAGGAGGAACCCAATTATGACTTTAGTGTAGTGTTCTGCAGTGGCATGTATTCATTGATGCCAAGGGAAGGCAGCACAAAAATACAAAACATATCATAAGGTATCTTTTGTATCTGCCGTCATAATGTTCCTTCAATTCACAAGAGGCTGAAAGTATCTCACCGGAGAAAGCATCCGAGCGAGCGAAACAGTGCCCCTCTGTTGGCCGTCTATCTGATGCTGTCTGGTCAAAAAGAGCTAAACTAAGGAAGCTCAACTGTTAATGGTCCAGGTGAACCAAAATAAAGGGAAGCCAGTTTGGATTTGGCTTCAATTCAATCACATCACAATGAGAGCAAAATGTCATTGACAGAAACAACTAGAATTGTTTCATCGCCTTGTTTTGTTGTTCTCCGGTGGTAGCTAGCTAGCTAAAATCAGCAAAGGATGGAGAGAGGGATTTGAACTTGTGGTTTTACTTAATTCTCAGTACGGATTTTAATGGCAATTCTGATCCAAATATACATTTATACATTGTGCCCTTGGCCTGAAAGAATGGAAGTTGACTCTGTAGCTACAGTTGACGTCGGAAGATTACATACACTGAGGTTGGAATAATTAAAGCTCATTTTTCAACCACTCCACAAATTTCTTGTTAATAACAAACTATAGTTTTGGCAAGTCGGTTAAGACATCTACTTTGTGACACAAGTAATTTTTCCAACAATTGTTTACAGACAGATTATTTTACTTACAATTCCCTAATTATATCACAGTTCCAGTGGGTCAGAAGTTTACATACACTAAGTTGACTGTGCCTTTAAACAGCTTGGAAAATTCCAGAAAATTACGTCATGGCTTTAGAAAATTCTGATAGGCTAATTGACATCATTGTAGTCAATTGGAGGTGTACCTGTGGATGTATTTCAAGGCCTACCTTCAAATTCAGTGCCTCTTTGCTTGACATCATGGGAAAATCAAAAGAAATCAGCCAAGACCTCAGAAAAAAAATTGTAGACCTCCACAAGTGTGGTGCATCCTTGGGAGCAATTGCCAAATGTCTGAAGGTACCACATTCATCTGTACAAATAATAGTATGCAAGTATAAACACCGTGGGATCACACAGGCGTCATACCGCTCAGGAAGGAGACTCATTCTGTCTCCGAGAGATGAACAAACTTTGGTGTGAAAAGTGCAAACCAATCCCAGAACAACAGCAAAGGACTTTGTGCAACTGCACATGAGGACAAAGATTGTACTTTTTGGAGAAAGGTCCTCTGGTCTGCTGAAACGAAAATATAACTTTTGGCCATAATGACGATAGTTATGTTTGGAGGAAAAAGGGGGAAGCTTGCAAGCCGAAGAACACCATCCCAACTGTGAAGCACGGGGGTGGCAGCATCATGTTGTGGGGGTGATTTGCTGCAGGAGGGACTGGTGCACTTCACAAAATAGATGGAATCATGGGGAAGGAAAATTACGTGGATATATTGAAGAAACATCTCAAGACATCAGTCAGGAAGTTAAAGCTTGGTCGCAAATGGGTCTTCCAAATGGACATTGACCCCAAGCATACTTCCAAAGTTGTGGCAAAATGGCTTAAGCACAACAAAGTCAAGGTATTAGAGTGGCCATCACAAAATACTGACCTCAATCCCATAGAAAATTTGTGGGCAGAACTGAAAATGTGTGCGCGAGCAAGGATGCTTAGAAACCTGACTCAGTTACACCAGCTCTGTCCGGAGGAATGGGCCAAAATTCACCCAACTTATTGTGGGAAGCTCGTGGAAGGCTACCCGAAACGTTTGACCCATGTTAAACAATTTAAAGGCAATGCTACCAAATACTAATTGAGTGTATGTAAACTTCTGACCCACTGGGAATGTGACGAAAGAAATAAAAGCTGACATTTCACATTCTCAAAATAAAGTGGTGATCCTAACTGACCTAAGAGATGTAATTTTTACTAGGATTAAATGTCAGGAATTGTAAAAACTGAGTTTAAATGTATTTGGCCAATGTGTATGTAAACTTCCGACTTCCACTGTATCACTGTGGCAAGGCATATGAACTAACAGGTTATAGAGCAAACAATACAATTATCACAACACAGGTTGTAATACAACTTTATTTTCTGTCTTCCCCATTGAATTTTACCCATGCACTGCTACTGGTGTCCTGGAAGCAACAGTTTCTATATCCATTCTCAATAGCGTGATAGTTGTGAGGTGTTAATAAGAAAAACATTGACATTTCTCCAATCATTTTTTTCTTCTTCTTCACAAGTAGGCTATGTTGTTAAATATTCTATATTGCAAAGATAAGCCTGTCTGACTCAGACACTGTTGTTGCTGCCAACAGCCATTAAACATAGCTGACTCCAAGGCCTATTTGTCTAACTTGTGTTTGCAGTAGGCAGTATCATTTGCCTAATGAGTTGCAGATTGCCAATTGTCAGTTGCAGTTCAAATAGTCCATGAAGAAGCCCATTAGTATTGATTTAGACATTTAGATACATCATTTTATCTAACAAACTACTAATAAATCATGCATTAGTTGATGCACCTTTTGAAATGAAAATGCAATTTCAGAAATTGTTTCTGTAATGTAGTTTGATTTGATTACATGCAGCGCTGCTGCAACTCTTCCGTACAGATAGGGTTTGTGGATTACTGTTGTTAACAAGTCATATTACTACCTAGAGCAAGGATAGCAATAGCTGCATACCCGGAGACTACTCTCAAAGGGATATTATTATATTTTCATAATTTGGGTGCATTAAAAAGGCAATAAATAGGATATGTAAGGTATTCCTGTAAGATTTTCCATAATGTGTGACGGAACATCTTGGAAGATGGCACTGTTCTGTGCCAGCTTTATCAAAAGTGTTGTCTAAATCGGGTCCCAGAAGAGAATTCAGAGAAGAGTGCACACATTGTTCAGCTCCCAGTTCCACAATAAAAGAGAACTTGACAGGGCACTCCAGGCCAACCAAAACATGGATAACAAATGAGTGCATCATTCGTATTGGCTTGGGCTAAATTACTTTTTAGAGTCTGTGCAGCAGGCTCTATGGCATAGAGTAATGAGCTATGCTACTTTATGTGTAGGGCTTGGTCTGTGGGTACTGTGTCAGGCTTATCCTCTTAAAAAGTGAATTTAATGAATTGCAATGCAGAGAAACCAACAGAATATCAAAGACACAAATTGCACCAAACATCTCTCAAAACTGAACGTCTTGTTAGGTAGTTTCAGACCAAGGCCTCTCTGTAGTGCTCTGAAAGTGAAGGAGAGAGAAAGAAGATAGAGGGGAGGGATCAGTCAGAGCTCTTTGTGATGCTAGTCATGTCTTGACTCCTCGCTCCTCGACACAGCTGACCCAAACATAGTAATCTGGGATTAAGCTCCAGACCATGTAGAACAGGCCGTGTCAATCAGGAGTGCACCTCCTACATGACTGTTGGTCATGAGTGGAGGAGGTGGAGGAGCCATGCTAAAGTGGGGATAATCCCTGAAACAGTTATGGTATCACAGGGCCAAGCCCAGGTCCTTCAACTCTAATGGGATAGTGAAAAGCACTGAAAAGCAAACGGGGAGGAGATAAACTGAGCGGAGCTCCTTCTTCAACAAGCCAAATTCATTAGCCTTGCCTTTTTATTCCGCAGACAGTGAAACATGATAATTCTCTTATCATTCTATTATTTCTGCAGCTTTTTAGCTTCTTTTTGTCCTCCTGATATAATGGAGTTCATGTCATCACTCTGTATTGACAGCAGTGAAGGCTGCTGAGGGGAGGACGGCTAATAATATTGTCTGGAACGGAGCGAATGGAATGGCATCAAACACATGGAAACCATGTTTGATGTATTTGATACAATTCCACTGATTTCACTCCAGCCATTACCACAAGCCCGTCCTCCCCAATTAAGGTGCCACCAACCACCTGTGATGCACACCGAATCAGAGTCTATGGTTGGTCGCTCATGCTGTTTTTTTCCCTTTCTATTCTCCAACTTGCATTCTTGATAACTCTGGTCTATCAGAGTTATCAACCAGTATTATTGAGTGTAGACCTGTTACACAACAGAGTCGAGCACAATGCAGTCGGACATCTCTGAATACCTCGAAATTAGGGGTATTGTGTATATATACACTGAGTGTAAAAAAACATTAAGGACACCTTCCTAATACTGAGTAGCATGCCCCGTTGAAAGGCACATACCATACCCTGTTCAAAGGCAGTTAAATCTTTCACCCTTTAAATGGCACACATACAGAAATCATGTCTCAACTGTTTCAAGGCTTAACAATCCTTTAACCTCATCTACACTGACTGAAGTGGATTTAACAAGTGATATCAATAAGGGATCATAGCTTTCATCTGATCAGTCTATCTCATGGAAAGAGAAGATGTGCTTAAGGTTTTGTACACTTTGAACGGGGTATGGTAGTAGGCATCAGGTGCACGGTTTGTATCAAAAACTGCAACGCTACCGGGTTTTTCAAGCTCAACAGTTTCCCGTGTGTATCAAGAATGGACCACCACCCAAAGGGACATCCAGCCAACTTGACATAACTGTGGCAAGCATTGGAGTCAACATGGGCCAACATCCCTGTGTAATGTTTTCAACCAGTTGTAGAGTCCATGCCCTGACGAATTGAGGAGGGCAAAGGGGGTGTCATTCAATAGCAGTATTTTCCTAATGTTTGGCATGCTCAGTGTATAAAATATTGCTAGCAGCCACAGAACAAATTTTAAATGACATACCTACTGTAGAAAATAGGAGAACATATTTCTAATAACTTTATTTCTCAACTACTAACATTGAGCCAGTTACACTCACTGGAGCCAATTACACTCACTGCAGCCAATTACACTCACTGGAGCCAATTACACTCATTTGAGCCAATTACACTCACTGGAGCCAATTACACTCACTGGAGCCAATTACACTCACTGGAGCCAATTACACTCAGTGGAGCCAATTACACTAATTTGAGCCAATTACACTCACTGGAGCCAATTATACTCATATGAGCCAATTACACTCATATGAGCAGATTACACTCACTGGAGCCAATTACACTCATTTGAGCCTATTACACTCACTGGAGCCAATTACACTCACTGGAGCCAATTACACTCATTTGAGCCAATTACACTCAATGGAGCCAATTACACTCACTGGAGCCAATTACACTCATTTGAGCCAATTACACTCACTGGAGTCAATTACACTCACTGGAGCCAATTACACTAATTTGAGCCAATTACACTCACTGGAGCCAATTACACTCACTGGAGCCAATTACACTCATTTGAGCCAATCACTCTCACTGGAGTCAATTACACTCACTGGAGTCAATTACACTCACTGGAGCCAATTACACTCACTGGAGCCAATTACACTCACTGGAGCCAATTACACTCACTGGAGCCAATTACACCATTCACCAAAAAAAACATACACCAAATCTATTCACTTTAAAATAATGATTACTTCTCCCTGCCATTATCATTCACCTGATAAGATAAGATGTGAAAATTTGCTAACGTATGATGGGGGTCTCCAGTTTGTCTGGGAGGAGGTCCCTGGGCAAGAAAAGGTTGAAGACCCCTGCTCTAAATAAATAAATAATTATATTGGACCTGGAGAGAGGGAGTTGTGCAAAACGCTGCCAGATTTTACACTATGACCCATGCTAGATAATGTGTGTATCCTGGCAGCCTTATCACATAATTGATGCCATCCATTTGTTGATTGTTTTTTTTCTTTGGAGGGGGGGGGGGGGGGGGAATTTAAGCCGCCAGATCATTGCTGAGAAAATCTGAGAAAAATGTTCACCTAGATGATTGATATGGGATTGAGGGCCGCAGGAGCTGGAGCAATGCCTAAATGCAAGTGGGTGTTTTTCTCTTTGCAAGCTTGGTGCCAAGCCATTAATAAACCCAGCAAATGATGATAGCTGCTATATTGATTTCAGTTGCGTGCCCTCCGTTCAACTAGCCCTCACTCTAACACTTTGCCTCAGTAAACACAATCTTTAAAATGATCTCCGGTGTTTTTCAAATATTTTTGACAGTACAAGAGCAAACTGTAAGGTCTTGAAGATTGACGGTATTCTTTGAGGTATCCATCCTACAGTAGGATCTTGTTTGACCACTCATTGACGAATACAGACCTTCCTGCAAATTTACCTTTGGTTCTTTTCACTAGCAAGATTATCTACCCTTATCTACCCAATATTTCCTTATGGGACAGTACACTGATCATTTCTCTAATCAATCCTCCTAGCTTCCCCTCTTTGTTATGGTAACGTCCTGCCAAAATCAATTCCAAAGTGCCAAGTCTCACAATGTTAGATGACTCCGAAAGTTAGAACTTTTTCTGTCTCTGCAACTTTCAACTCTCTCATTTAGCAACTCCTCTCCCTGTCCTTTTTTAGAAGGTTCTGTTCAGCACATTGTCACTGGTAAGGGGAATTACACGCCCTGAGTCAAAGTGACATTATGTCAAAATTGTACCCTGTGATTCCTGCCAGACTCAATCACTCTTGCCGCGCGCTTCATTCAAAATTAAATTGGAAACACTCTTGCAGAGCCTCCATAACTTAAAGGCTCCAGCATAATGTCTCCAATAACACTTAAATACTTGAACTCCAGCCAAGCCAGGCGTTCAGATTAATTTTGCAGAGAAAGTTGCATACCTCTCTAGCCACTTGCTACTTCGTCGACTGAATATCGATATTGGCAAAGAGAACAGGAGAAATGCACTCAACTTTTAAACAGCAACAAAGAAATTCATGTTAAGTTTCCCCTCTTGCCACTAAAACAGCTACGCCTGTATCTCTGTCTGTACTAGCAGAAAATATGACATTTTATAATGCTGCAACAGACTGCTGCTGCTTGTCTAGGAGGCTGATAGACAGCAACACATTCTCATAAAGCAGCGAGAGGTCCACTGTTTATATGAATCTGTTGTAGCGGAAACAGTCCCACATAAAAAAGGAGACTGTGATGCCTAAATCCAAAGGGGAACAATCAGAAATGCCTGGGTGCCAAGTTGGCTGCAGCTCCTCACAGCTAGGCTAACAGAAGGATGATGATGATTGCTGGGAAAGAAACAGGAAAGTATTCCATCAACACATTGTTGAATTAAGCATCTTGTTTGTTCCTGTTTTGAGGAAAAAGTCAACAATCTACCATGACTGCTTTTGTTGTGATGCTGAAATCCATCAACCTCTAATCCATCAACAGTAAATAGAATACTGCATATGTAAAAATAATTACTGTTTTCTTGCAGGTTCATCATTTTCACAATTGTTTAGAATTTGAGTGCAGGGTTCTACCAATGAAGGTGAAAGTGGGAATCCTTAAAGACAGCTCTAAACTAAAGCTGTTTTTTTCAAATCAATCCTCACTGTTGAGCCCCGAGTTCAAACATCAGCCCGACTTCATCAGCACTAATAGGCCAATCGCAAAACTATTTGTATCTCAGTGTGCAACCTATTACCTTATGGAAATCTTATTCATGAAGCAGCATTAAATGTGACTGTTTTTTTTCTTCAGAATCCAGTTTCCGTAATTAAGGTTTGAGTGATTTCAGATAGCTGTGTTGGAAGATTGCTCATCCACCAAGTTGTTTTGTGGCACCAGGCTACAATCTATCCTATGTGTCACATGTGACAGCAGCCTGTCTACCACGTCTCCCTCTCATCTCTTTGCTGGCTCCCCCGTCTCCACCAGTCTCCCCGCTGCCCCCTCCCTGGCTCCCCGCTGTCTCCCCCACTGCCCCCTCCCCTGCTGGCTCCCCCGTCTCCACCAGTCTCCCCACTGCCCCCTCCCCTGCTGGCTCCCCGTCTCCACCAGTCTCCCCACTGCCCCCCTCCCCTGCTGGCTCCCCCGTCTCCACCAGTCTCCCCACTGCCCCCCTCCCCTGCTGGCTCCCCCGTCTCCACCAGTCTCCCCGCTGCCACCCCTCCCGCACTGTGTCCCCCTGTCCCTCTTCCATGCTATTTCCAAATTGACCCTTCAAGGTCCTCATGCAGAAACAAAATTACATTTGTGCCCATTACATGAAGCCTGGGGATTTTGAAAATAGTTGGAAATGTCTGACAGTGGTGAACACTGCAGAATAATTATTATGTAAATTTGCCAAGCGGTCGGGTTCCCATTGTTGCGAGGGGCCAAGGACTCACATCAGGGTCTCTTAGTGAAGGTGTGAGCCATCTGCTTGTGACAATACTGCTCATGTTGATTCACTTCTCTCCAGATAGGCTACTGGAGACACTGATTAATGTGCTCAACCATAATGGGCTTCAGGTGTTCAACCATAATGGGCTTCAGGTGTTCAACCATAATGGGTTTCAGGTGTTCAACCATAATAGGTTTCAGGTGTTCAACCATAATGTGCTTCAGGTGTTCAACCATAGTGGGTTTCAGGTGTTCAACCATAATGGGTTTCAGGTGTTCAACCATAATGGGTTTCAGGTGTTCAACCATAATGGGCTTCAGGTGTTCAACCATAATGGATTTCAGGTGTTCAACCATAATGGGTTTCAGGTGTTCAACCATAATGGGTTTCAGGTGTTCAACCATAATGGGTTTCAGGTGTTCAACCATAATGGGTTTCAGGTGTTCAACCATAATGGGTTTCAGGTGCTCAACCATAATGGGCTTCAGGTGTTCACATTAATTCCATTTGTGTTTTGCTGCACAATGAGGTCCTGATAGATTGTTTGACTTGTTTTTCCTCCACTTAACAGGGGCTTTCATCCAGCCATACCTGATAAAGAGGAGATTGGGAATGTATGGTTATGGGTACGGCAGTAGTACTTATTTTTCTATTATAGACATTTTTGTGATGTATTTTTCATAATCCATTGAGGCCACTTGTTGCACCCGTCTCAGACCTTCAAAGCCCACTCACAATATAGTAGAGGTTTTGTCACACAGTGTGTGTGTGTGCGTGGAAGTAGATGCAGAATTTATCTTCACCCTGTAGGGATTATGCAGCAGGGTTAGGGTCAATCCCATTTCAATTTATTCCATTCAGGAGATGCATTGACATTCAATTCATGAATGGGAAAAAAATGCCATTTATCTTCAAAAAGGGTTTTTCAAAGCATGAATAGAATTTGAATTCCCTTCCTGTATTGACAGAACGGAATTGGAATGGAATTGATCCCAGACCTTGTTGTGTACTGTAGACAAATGATCTGTGTTCCAAGGTAATTCATGGCTATTCTGTGGCAGGCTGTATCAGCCCCATCCCCTCCTATATGGAAAGCAACAGAGGATGTGTGTTCCAAGGTAATTCATGGCTATTCTGTGGCAGGCTGTATCAGCCCCATCCCCTCCTATATGGAAAGCAACAGAGGATGTGTGTTCCAAGGTCTTTCATGGCTATTCTGTGGCAGGCTGTATCAGCCCCATCCCCTCCTATATGGAAAGCAACAGAGGATGTGTGTTCCAAGGTAATTCATGGCTATTCTGTGGCAGGCTGTATCGGCCCCATCCCCTCCTATATGGAAAGCAACAGAGGATGTGTGTTCCAAGGTCTTTCATGGCTATTCTGTGGCAGGCTGTATCAGCCCCATCCCCTCCTATATGGAAAGCAACAGAGGATGTGTGTTCCAAGGTCTTTCATGGCTATTCTGTGGCAGGCTGTATCAGCCCCATCCCCTCCTATATGGAAAGCAACAGAGGATGTGTGTTCCAAGGTCTTTCATGGCTATTCTGTGGCAGGCTGTATCGGCCCCATCCCCTCCTATATGGAAAGCAACAGAGGATGTGTGTTCCAAGGTCTTTCATGGCTATTCTGTGGCAGGCTGTATCAGCCCCATCCCCTCCTATATGGAAAGCAACAGAGGATGTGTGTTCCAAGGTCTTTCATGGCTATTCTGTGGCAGGCTGTATCAGCCCCATCCCCTCCTATATGGAAAGCAACAGAGGATGTGTGTTCCAAGGTAATTCATGGCTATTCTGTGGCAGGCTGTATCGGCCCCATCCCCTCCTATATGGAAAGCAACAGAGGATGTGTGTATGCCCTCTTCACCTTCTCAGCACTGAGAACATGTTGTTAATGTTGAATTACCATTTAAACAACCCAACTGAAACAAACTAAGTTATTGGAATGACTCAAACCAGTCTAATTTTTGGAGAAGTGTTTTGGCAGTGTTCAGGCTGGCAGTGTTCAGGCTGTATAGTAATTACATTTTCCACCAGTCAAGACCACCGTAAGAATTTCAATAACTTCACTGTCACGGCTGTTGTAAGGAGGAGACCAAGGTGCAGCGTGGTGAGCATACGCATTCTTTTTATTTAGAAAAGACACGAACAAAACAATAAACACTACAAAACAAACCGTGAAGCTAAAGGCTATGTGCCATAAACAGTCAGGTGGGTATACTAAATATACTATTTAGCTAATAGTATATTCTCAGATCAAATGTAGAGTAGTATTTCTGTAGAATTAAGGAATATTACCGAATATTTTGTTGGTATTATAGAATATTACATAATTTACTAAATGACACAAAAGATACAGATATCCTTTAAGTATTTCAGTTACATCATGTAAAAAAAGTTGAATAATAATACAAAAAATATCTGAATTGTCCTGCTTGATTAACGATATGAAGACTTTCGAAGTCGATTAGTGTATGCTCTAAATCTGATCCCGTTTACAAAAGTGCTCTAAATTTGTTCTAATGAGAAGCAGTTGGAACCGTATAATTGTAATCCAGATTAGCTGCATGAGTTGATCAATTTCCATAATCTTCTGATTCTGTTTCACAAAAACCTTTCCCTTTCTTAATGAGTTATTATTGCAATGGAAAACATTTAGTCACTTCCGCCTACAAACCACCCTCCCACAAAGACATGCGCATGCATCCATACTGTACAAATACACACGGACGCACACACACGCTCTACTCCAATTCTTGTTTCCATTCTCATTGTCCCAGTGGCCAGAGTCATATCACCATTCCATGTATGGATTGTCCAATTATCTCATACATTTTCGACCCTTTGATATGTTTCATTTTCTGCTCTTCCCCTCCAAATTGATTGCCTCTCCTGTTGGTAAATGCAATTTGGTAACCACAAATCGAATCAAAACTGGATTCCTCGGCACACGACGGAGCAGCCGAGTGATTGGGTGCCCGCTTAATGTTGATCTCTCCCACAGCCAGCCAGACTACCAACCAGCCACAGCCTATTTTCATCTCTTTTCCCAAAAATTATAGTCATATATTAGCTGACACTGACGTTAACCTTATCTATAGTAATTCACAACCTCTTTTGTGGCATATTTGTGCAGCCTCCTCACAGTACTTCAGGATAAATGTACCATTCTTTCGTCACCCAAACTTTCTCTGGGGCTTTCCCCATGTAGAACAAACTGTATTGCTTAATTTTTACAATTTTTACAATTTTCTATATTGAATAATAATAGTCAAAACTATGAAATGACACATGGAATCATGTATTAACTTAAAAATTGTTAAACAAACAAAAATATGTTTTATATTTGACATTCTCCAAAGTAGTCACACCTTGCTTTGACAACTTTGCACACTCTTGGCATTCTCTCAACCAGTAGTTCCCACATATGCTGAGAATATGTTGGCTGCTTTTCCTTCACTTTGCGGTCCAACTCATCCCAAACCATCTCAATTGGGTTGCGGTCGAGTGATTGCGGAGGTCAGGTCATCTGATGCAGCAATCCATCACTCTCCTCCTTGGTCGAATAGCCCTTACAAAGCCTGGAGATGTGTTGGTTCATTGTCATGTTAAAAAAACAAATGATAGTAAACCAGATGGGATGGCGTATCGCTGCAGAATGCTGTTGTAGCCATGCCAGTTAAGTGTGCCTTGAATTCTAAATACATCTTAGAGACAGTGTCACCAGCACAGCACAGCACAGCACAGCACAGCACAGCACAGCACAGCACAGCACAGCACAGCACAGCACACCATCACAACTCCTCCTCCTTGCTTCACGATGGGAACCACACATGCTCAGATCCGTTCCCCTTCGTCACACAAAGAAATGGCCGTTGGAACTCAAAATCTCATATTTGGATTCATCAGACCACTACAGATTTCCACAGGTCAAATGTCCATTGCTTGTGTTTCTTGGCCCAAACAAGTATCTTCTTATTTTTGGTGTCCTTTAGTAGTGGTTTCTTTGCAGCAATTTGACCACGAAGGCCTGATTTACACAGATGTGTCTGTTACTTGAACTCTGTGATGCATTTATTTGGGATAAAATCTGAGGTGCAGTTACCTCTAATGAAGTTATCCTCTACAGCAGAGGTATCTCTGGGTCTTGAATGTTTTTTGCGAATGCACTTGAAAAAACTTGAAAATTTTCCGGATTGACTTACCTTCATGTCATGATGGACTGTCATTTCTCTTAGCTTATTTGAGCTTTTCCTGCCATAATATGGACTTTGTCATTTTACAAATTAGGGCTCTCTTCTGTATACCACCCTACATTGTCACAACACAACTGATTGGCTCAAATGCATTAAGAAGGATATCAATTCCACAAACTAACTTTTAACCAGGCACACCTGTTAATTGTTAAATTAACTGTTAAATGCATTCCAGGTGACAACCTCATGAAGCTGGTTGAGAGAATACCAAGAGTTTGCAAAGCTGTCATCAAGGCAAAGGTTGGCTACTTTGAACAATCTCAAATATATTTTGATTTGTTTTAACTTTTTTTGTTACTACATGATTCCATGTGTTATTTCATAGTTTTGGTGTCTTGACTATTATTCTACAATTTAGAAAATAGTAAAAAAATATATATATAAAAAAACTGGAATGAGTAGGTGTGTCCGAACATTTGACTTTCTACAGTGGTAAATTTAAATTTCAAGGTTGTGGTAAATTTATTTTAAATTCCAATCAACTCAGAACGGAAACCAAACTCCAAATTCTTCTAATTGAAAAGCATGAATTGAATTGAATTGAGTCTGCTTTCTCAATTTACTGGAAATTAAATTGAATTGACCCCAAAACAATCCAGCTACTTGGTCTTCTACTGTGCCTCTACCGGCATGTCATAATATCTCTAGACACAGTCATTCACATTCATAGAAATGCCGGAGAGGCACGGTCATTCACTGTGCCATAGAGATGCCTGAGAGGCATGGTCATTCCCTGTGTCATAGAGTTGCCTGAGAAGCAAGTTCATTCACTGTGCCATAGAGATGCCTGTGCCATAGAGATGCCTGGTCATTCACTGTGCAATAGAGATGCCTGAGAGACGCGGTCAGGGTGGCTGTTCCGTCCGTCTGGCACAATTTAAGAACAGGCATGTAATTGTCTATATGAAATACAACAGGACACATCTGGAGGGTTAGACAGACAATTGTTTAATGTCTGACCGTAAATGAAGACATAAATGACCATAGCATCGGGTTTTTATTTTTTATTTAACCTTTATTTAACTAGGGTGAATGGTTGCAAGTAAAAGGTCATATGGAACATCTGCTGCTATCTGTTGTATGAATTTATAGTGGATTAAGTTACAGACTGCCTTGATAGTTAGAAACATCAGCGTCTGCAGCTATTTGTTGAATGGATTTATGGTGGATTAGGTTACAGAATGGCTCCATGGTTAGTTGCAGACTCTGATGTTCCTATCTGTTGTATGGATTCATGGTGGATTAGATTACAGACTGCATCGTTGGGTGATTTGTCTTCTAGGGAGTTATGAGGTGAACAGTTTAAATTATTTAAAAAAAATCATATTCAATGTTTACCGATTGACATTCAATGGGCAGTTCTGGGTTAATTTGATGTGAATACAATCCCTACAGTTTAAATAAAAATCCCCATATTGACCTCTATCAAAGTTTCAGTTGCTTATTAATGTTTCTATATACATTCTGGAAATGTTCTGAAAGAACCCTGGGCACAACGTTTGATTCTGCACGTTTGATTCTGCTTTTTTGAATTTTACTAACGACATGCCACTGACTTTGAGTAAAGCCAGAGATTCTACTGTATGCGGATGACTCAACGCTATACACGTCAACTACTACAGCGACTCAAATGACTGCAACACTCAACAAAGAGCTGTAGTTAGTTTCAGAGTGGGTGGCAAGGATTAAGATAGCCCTAAATATTTCTAAAACTAAAAGCATTGTTTTTGGAACAAAACACTCACTAAACCCTAAACCTCAACTAAATCTTGTAATAAATAATGTGGAAAATTGTCATGTTCTGACCTTAGTTATTTTGTTATGTATTTGTTTTAGGTTGGTCAGGGTGTGAGTTGGGGTGGGTTGTCTATGTTTGTTTTTCTATGTTGTGTTTTGCGTTTGGCCTGGTATGGTTCTCAATCAGAGGCAGGTGTCGTTAGTTGTCTCTGATTGAGAATCATACTTAGGTAGCCTTTTCCCACCTGTGTTTCGTGGGTGATTGTTTTCTGTCTTTGTGTATGTCACCAGACAGGACGGTTGCGTTTCGTGTCATTCTCTTGGTTATTTTTGTATTAGTGTTTTGTGTTTATAAATTCATCATGAACACATACCACGCTGCGCATTGGTCCTCCGATCCTTCATACTCCTCAGACGAGGACGACGAACGTTTCAGAAGCACCCACCGCCAAAGGAACAAGCAGCGTGGTATCGGGCAGCAGCAGAAATCTCGGGACTCATGGACATGGCAGGAGATTCTGGACGGCAAGGGACCCTGGGCACAGGCTGGGGAATATCGCCACCCCAAAGCAGAGCTGGAGGCAGCGAAAGCTGATCGGCGGTGGTATGAGGAGGCAGCACGGCAGCGCGGCTGGGACGAGAGGCAGCCCCAAAAATGTCTTGTGGGGGGCACACGGGGAGTGTGGCTAAGTCAGGTAGGAGACCTGAACCAACTCCCCGTGCTTACCGTGGAGAAAGGTGGACCGGGCAGACACCGTGTTATACCGTGAGGCGCAAGTTGTCCCCGGTGTGCAGGCATAGCCCAGTACGTTACATCACAGCGCCTCATATCGGCCGGGCTAGAGTGGGCATCGAGCCAGGTGCCATGAAGCCTGCTCAGCGCATCTGGTCTCCAGTGCGTCTCCTCGAGCCCGGGGTACATGGCACCAGCCCTACACATGGTGTCCCCGGTTCGCCAGCATAGCCCAGTGTGGTCTATTCCACATCGCCGCACTGGCCTGGCCACGGGGAGTATCCAGCCAGGTAGGGTTGTGCAGGCTCGGTGCTCGAGACCTCCAGTGCGCCTCCACGGTCCAGTCTATCCGGTGCCTCCTCCACGCACCAGGCCTCCAGTGGCAGCCCCCCGCACCAGGCTGTCTCTCCGTCTCTTCCCTACAGGTGCCCCCACCTGTCCAGCGCTGCCAGAGTCTCCCGCCTGTCCAGCGCTACCAGAGTCTCCCGCCTGTCCAGCGCTGCCAGAGTCTCCCGCCTGTCCAGCGCTGCCAGAGTCTCCCGCCTGTCCAGCGCTGCCAGAGTCTCCCGCCTGTCCAGCGCTGCCAGAGTCTCCCGCCTGTCCAGCGCTGCCAGAGTCTCCCGCCTGTCCAGCGCTGCCAGAGTCTCCCGCCTGTCCAGCGCTGCCAGAGTCTCCCGCCTGTCCTGAGCTGCCAGAGTCTCCCGCCTGTCCAGGGCTGCCAGAGTCTCCCGCCTGTCCAGGGCTGCCAGAGTCTCCCATCTATCCTGAGCTGCCAGAGTCTCCCGTCTGTCCTGAGCTGCCAGAGTCTCCCGTCTGTCCTGAGCTGCCAGTCTCCCGTCTGTCTTGAGCTGCCAGAGTCTCCCGTCTGTCCTGAGCTGCCAGAGTCTCCCGTCTGTCCTGAGCTGCCAGAGTCTCCCGTCTGTCCTGAGCTGCCAGAGTCTCCCGTCTGTCCTGAGCTGCCAGAGTCTCCCGTCTGTCCTGAGCTGCCAGAGCCGCCCGCCCGTCTGTCCTGAGCTGTCAGAGTCGCCCGTCTTTCCTGAGCTGCCAGAGCCGCCGGTCAGTCAGGAGCTGCCAGAGCTGCCGGTCAGTCAGGAGCTGCCAGAGCCACAGGTCAGTCAGGAGCTGCCAGAGCCGCCGGTCAGTCAGGTACTGCCAGAACCGCCAGTCAGTCAGGAGCTGCCAGAGCTGCCGGTCAGTCAGGAGCTGCCAGAGCCACAGGTCAGTCAGGAGCTGCCAGAGCCGCCGGTCAGTCAGGTACTGCCAGAGCCGCCGGTCAGTCAGGAGCTGCCAGAGTCTCCCGCCTGTCCGGTGCTGCCGGAATCTCCCGTCCATTCGGGACCCGTTGCTAGATTCCCCAGTCCGAGGTCGGCGGTGAGGGTCGCCGCTCGAAAGGCGCCAAGGAGGCGGGTTAAGAGGCGGAGAAAGACTATGGTGGAGTGGGGTCCAGACACCCACCCAGACCCTTCCCTATAGGTTCAGGTTTTGCAGCCGGAGTCCGCACCTTTGGGGGGGGTTATGTCACGTTCTAACCTTAGTTCTTTTGTTATGTCTCTGTTTTAGGTTAGTCAGGGCGTGAGTTGGGGTGGGTTGTCTATGTTCGTTTTCCTATGTTGTGTTTTGCGTTTGGCCTGGTATGGTTCTCAATCAGAGGCAGGTGTTTTGGTGTTGTCTCTGATTGAGAATCATACTTAGGTAGCCTTTTCCAACCTGTGTTTCGTAGGTGATTGTTTTCTGTCTTTGTGTATGTCACCAAACAGGACGGTTTTGTTTTGTGTCTTTCTATTTGTTATTTTTGTTTTAGTGTTCTGTGTTTAATAAATTCATCATGAACACGTACCACGCTGCGTATTGGTCCTCCGATCCTTCATACTCCTCAGACGAGGACTAAGAACGTTACAAAATTGAGCAAGTTGAAATGACTAAACTGCTTGGAGTAACATTCAATTGTAAACTGTCATGGTCAAAGCATATTGATGCAGTAGTAGCTAAGATGGGGAGAAGTCTGTCTATAATAAAGCAATGCTCTGCGTTAACAACACTATCAACGAGGCAGGTCCTACAAGCCCTAGTTTTGTTGACTACTGTTCAGTCGTGTGGTCAGGTGCCACAAAAAATGACTTAGGAAAATTGCAATTGGCTCAGAACAGGGTATCATGGCTGGCCCTTGGATGTACACAGAGAACTAATATTAATAATATGCATGTCATTCTCTTCTGGCTGAAAGTGGAGGAGAGATTGACTTCATCACTACTTTATGAGAGGTACTGACATGTTGAATGCAGCGAGCTGTCTGTCTAAACTACTGGCACGCAGCTCGGACACCCATGCATACCACAAGAGGTCTCTTCACAGTCCACAAGTCCAGAACAGACTATGGGAGGCACACAGAACTACATAGTGTGCCCTCGGGCCCCTGCTCCACCACTACCACATCGGGCCTCGAGGGCACACAGGGGCAGCAGGGTAGCCTAGTGGTTAGAGCGTTGGACTAGTAACCGAAAGGTTGCAAGTTCGAATCCCTGAGCTGCCTGTTCAGGGGCAGAATGACAGACTTGTACCTTGTCAGCTCGGGGATTTGAACTTGCAACCTTTCGGTTACTAGTCCAATGCTCTAACCACTAGGCTGTGTTCCCTGAGGCCCGTAGTGGTGGAACAGAGGCCCGAGGGCACACAGTGTGTTGTGAATGTATTGTAATGTTTTAAAACTGCCTTAATTTTGCTGGACCCTAGGAAGAGTAGCTATTGCTTTGGCAGCAGCTAATGGGGATCCATAATAAATACATATACACACACAGACAGTCAGGAGAGTTTCTCATGTTGATGTCAGACAACCTAATGGCTTGCTGGAATCTCGTTAGGGTCTTTATTGACATTGTGTTTCATTAACTTGATAGATGACATCTCTTAAGGCATGGTTCCACAGTAGTCAACAACTCTGCGCCAAAGCGAGTGTCTAGTCTGCGGTCAAAGATGGCTCTCAACAGGTTTGGCCCTAATAGCCTACAGTTTACTACCACTGCCATGCCCTGCCTGTGTCACAACATGTCTGCATTCTGTACATTTATTATATAATAAAAGCCTCTTAACAGCACCCCTCAATGACCCCCGGAATATGTGGGTGCACACACACACACACACACGCACACAGTGTTCTGCTCACTCTCTTGGCACATGATCCAGCTCAGGTCCATATGGGAAGTGTATTAGAAGAACCTATGACTGACCTTTATAAAGGTTCATACTTAGTTGAAAAGAAACAGACTTTGTTCAGAGTGAGAGGTATCTCAAATGTATCATCTATAGTTTCTATGAGATAATGATCCTGTAATGTATATGATTAGAAAGGTCTGCCAAAAGCCCAATCTACATGGGGATTAGTTACTAAAGCTAAAGATTCTCATCCATATCCCAGCCCCCAACTCGAGGGACAACTCTAATCATTGCGCCTGTCCTCATACAATGTTTTCCCAACAGCATGTGATGGCTACTACACATAAGGGGACATAATAATCTGGTTAACAGCCCTTGCAGTGCACAAAATTGCAAAGATCACTTCAAAAAAAAAGGGATGACACTTAATCCAAAACAAGTTCGGAATACTTAATCTCTCAGTTGCATCGCAGGAATCACAAATACTGTGTCCATTTCAATCTCCATGGATTATTTCAGCCTTGTCGTGGACGTCTTAAAAATAGGTTTTCATATACATTCCACTACATGTAGTCGGCAGTCATTTCGCAACATCTCAGTGAATTTTACCACAGTCAAAATGACACCCACATCCAGACTGTACCTGATTGGTGGGGTGGGTTGGGTGATTTAAAGTTTAGTCAAGGGGTTGAGTGTGATAGTAGGGTAAATTGAGGATGGGTACCTAAGGCCAAGTCTGTCTCAGTTCACCGCTGCCTGCCCAGCCAAGTGCAAGCCAGGGACAGGGACAGTCAGGGACATGACTAGGCCACCCCAAGGTCTCCTACATTTAATTTCCGTTCTGCTTAGTCAACCAAGTACAGTGAAACTCCTTGGAGGGACTGGGAGAGACTGACGGATTGGTGCGGAGGGGGAGAGAGGGAGACTGGAGGAGAAGAGGGAGCCCGAGAGAGAGACTGGAGGTGAGAAGTGGTGGGGCCAGAGAGAGAGAGAGAGAGAGAGAGAGAGAGAGAGAGAGAGAGAGAGAGAGAGAGAGAGAGAGAGAGGAGAGGATTTGTGAGGAGAGAGAGAGAGAGAGAGAGAGAGAGAGAGAGAGAGAGAGAGAGACTTTAGGAGAGGATTTGTGAGGAGAAAGACTTTAGGAGAGGATTTGTGAGGAGAGAGAGAGAGAGAGAGAGAGAGAGAGAGAGAGAGAGAGAGAGAGAGAGAGAGAGAGAGAGAGAGAGAGAGGGAGAGGGAGAGGGAGAGACTGGAGGAGAGGACTAGTAAGGAGAGAGAGACTGGAGGAGAGGAGTAGTGAGGAGGGAGTGCGAGAGTGCGAGAGAGAGACTGGAGGCGAGGAGTAGTGAGGAGGGAGTGCGAGAGAGAGACTGGAGGAGCGGAGTAATGAGGAGAGAGAGGGAGAGAGAGACTGGAGGAGCGGAGTAATGAGGAGAGAGAGGGAGAGATAGGGCTCTTAAGTTGACTCATGGCAGTCACTTTTCACTCGCGCTTCTTTTTATTGTTTTTATTGTAGTGATAAAAATGGTTTTGTGTCTAGCTTTTAATGTGTCATCTGTGTTACTATAGATGAAGACATCCCTATTTGTTTCTGTAGATGTTGAGCAGAACAATGTCTACACCTATAAACTGGGTTCTGTCAACCAAGCCAGCTTGTATGAACAACATTTTAGGCTTGATTGACTGAGATAAATGGCCAAGGGATTCCAACACAAAACTTAATCAACCTTTTCTGCTCAATAGTCATGACACAATCCTATAATTTCAGGGCAATTCTTCGCACAGAGAACAACATTGCACAGGTGTAACAGCTAGCCATAGTGAAAGGTACTGTCGCTATAAAAAAACATTGGCAATATGCTAAACCTACAGTATGTGAAAACCCATCAGACTGCCTTATTGATGCATTACGTAAAGTGTCTTCTTTGGGTTCTAAAAAAGCACTTTGTATATGCAATGTATTATAATGATAATATAATAGCATAATATACCTGTAATTCATTAGCATAATGTAGGCTACCTTATACTCAATCACATACTGTATCTGCAGTTGGTTAACCTGTTGCTTCTACCCGGGACGCTTGCGTCCCAACTAGAGCTCTGGAAATGCAAATGCGCTACGCTAAATGCTAATAGTATTAGTTAAAACTCAAAAGTTCATTAAAATACACATGCAGGGTATCGAATTAAAGCTACACTCGTTGTGAATCCAGGCAACAAGTCAGATTTTTAAAATGCTTTTCGGCGAAAGCATGAGAAGCTATTATCTGATAGCATGCAACACCCCAAAAGACCCACAGGGGACGTAAACAAAATAATTAGCATTTCGGCGTTACACAAACCGCACAATAAAATAGAAAACATTCATTACCTTTCACCATCTTCTTTGTTGGCACTCCTAGATGTCCCATAAACACTATTTGGGTCTTTATTTCGATTAAATCGGTCCATATAAAGCCTAGATATCGTTATATGTAGACTGTGTGATAAACGAAAAAAACATTGTTTCAAAACGTAACGTCATTTTTTTAAATTCAAAAAGTCGATGATAAACTTTCACAAAACACTACGAAATACGTTTGTAATGCAACTTTAGGTATTAGTAAACGTTAATAAGCGATAAAATTCATCAGGAGGCGATGTAAAGATTATTAGCTGTCCGTCTGGAAAAATGTCCGGCTAGAAACTCAACGAAAATATCCGGTCCTAGACCGGATTAGATACGGTGTCCTGTATGTGTTTGACCAAGAAAAAACTCGAAGGGAAATGACAAGACTCTAGACACCCTGTGGAAGCTGTAGGTACTGCAACCTCAGTCAATTAATTGTGGTTCACGTTTATCAATGGGTTCAAGTAGCGCATGGATATATTTTCCGCATTTTCAGTGATCAGTTTTTCCTGTGCTTTTCGATGTAAATGCCGTTCTGGTAAAGCCACAGCAGTGATTTAACCAGTTTTTTAAACGTCTGAGTGTTTTCTATCCACACAGACTAAGCAAATGCATATACTATATTCCTGGCATGAGTAGCAGGGCGCTGAAATGTTGCGCGATTTTTAACAGAATGTTCAAAAAAGTAGAGGGTCGACTGAAGAGGTTAAACACCTGGTTTGGATGTAGTGAAATGCCAGTGTTAGGACACTCCAATTTACCTTATTGCCTGCTCCCTTGTTCGCACTCCTCGAATGAAACCTAGTTTATTGATTCTGACTCCTTCTGTTTCTAATTCTTGAGGGGACTGTGTTTCTCTACTACACTGTCCCACAGAGATATCCAGATGATCTCTGTTTTCTGTGTTAATGGACTGTAGGGAAACAATAAAGCTTGTAGAACTTGCAGAGCTTGTACTCTGGTAGTTGAAAGTTGAATATAAAATGTTTTACCTCGACAAGTGTTGTTGTGCACAAGTGACAAAACGCTAATTTAATATTCAACTTACGGTTAGCTTTTGTAAACAGGTGGCTATGTGCAATGCTGTCAGAGTTGATTGTTACCGCCTACTTGAATGCAGAAATACACCCACATGTCTAGGAAAAGGCCTAGCTTTTATGTTTTTCTGGTTTTGATAAGTGGAGTTTGACGATCGAGTTGGTAAGAGACTATTGGCAGATTGTGTAATGCATTGCAAAGTTTGTCAATAAGCACACCCCTTCCTTGACAACTGTAAGGCAAGAACAATGGCAAAATGTAAAGTAGGTGTAGGCACTATTTAATTCATACTGTCGCCTATTTCTGACTCATCATAGAGTGAGGTTGGTGTGATTGACTTCAACACTTAACCTCAACACTCTCTTAGTGCTTTTGAGGCTGATGTGATTGACTACAACATTTAACCTCAACACTCTCACATGCTGGCCACACCAAAATAAATACATTTAAACATACATGTTATTCAATTATTGCACCCACACCGCTCGCGCTCGTCAACGAGCATCTGTGTTGCCAAGGGCTAAAATAGAAGTCAGTTCTATTGGTGACGCTGATCGCGGTGCAAGTCCTGCCTCTCCCATCTCCTCATTGGTTTATATAGAAGTAGATACCCATGTGCCATCTCCTCATTGGTTATACCCACGTGGGTGATTGAAAGATGAACTGGTTTGGTCAGTTATCATGGCAACTATGAGATGCCAATCACCATATAAAGTCCAAAGAAGAAAAAGCCTGGAAGGAGGAGAGATGACTAGAAACGATTCAGTTGACCGTTTTATGTGTGGATTAATTGTAGGAGTAGAGGAACTTGTGCATTTCAGGTAAAATAACAACTCACCATTTATATCCAAGGACAAATTAGCTAGCAACAGCAAGCAAGCTAGCTAAATTGCCATAAATGTTTAATGCTTTTCGACCTGTCCCCAATTAATATAATTGGTTTAGAGTTTGTTTTGATATTTTACCCTGCATGTCGTGATCAGGTTTGGCGTGGGGGAACAAAATCACGATAGCACATGCTCGCAGATGGTTTGGGTACGGTGTTAGTGCTTTTGAGGCTGATGTGATTGACTTCAACACTTAACCTCAACACTGTCTTAGTGCTTTTGAGGCTGATGTGATTGACTTCAACACTTAACCTCAACACTGTCTTAGTGCTTTTGAGGCTGATGTGGTTGATTTCAAAACTTGATTTCAACACTCTTAGTGCTTTTGAGGCAGATGCGGTTGACTTCAACACTTAACCTCAACACTCTCTTAGTGTTTTTTAGGCTGATGTGGTTGATTTCAAAACTTGATTTCAACACTCTTAGTGCTTTTGAGGCTGATGCGGTTGACTTCAACACTTAACCTCAACACTCTCTTAGTGTTTTTGAGGCTGATGTGGTTGATTTCAAAACTTGATTTCAACACTCTTAGTGCTTTTGAGGCTGATGTGGTTTACGTCAAAACTTAACCTCAACACGCTTTTGCAGATAAAAAGAAGAGAATAAATCAGGCAGTTGTATCGGATCAAGGTGAAAGGGCACTTGACACCTAAGCTCCTCTAAAAAGAAAAAGAGAAGTGCACCAGGTAGGTGCTCACTTTCAGAATGTCGGAGTACAAGGAAGGGGTTCTCTATATTCTGAATAGCCTTAATCTGCTAATTAATACACACACACCAACTTCTGAGCTTATTTTAGTCATGATGCATTCAAAACACCCTATAAGTGGACCATGGGTTATTACAAACTTACAGTATTTATTTATATATTGTGAGACCACATTCATACTATGCAACAGATTTATCTCTCTGGACAATTTAATTGTGTACTTGATATCCAGCAAATCCCCCGGTAGCCAAATATATACGTACCATATCACACATCAAGAATTGAATCAAATTAAATACTTATATTTCCAACCAACCATGGGGAATTGAAATGCAAAAGGAAATTGAAATGTAAAAGTAAGCCATGATGCATATCTCAAGTTTGGATTGAAGTTATATTTTCCATATGTCAATTTAGTATTTCACCCACCTCCAACGGTTTGTGAGAACGGTAATCAAAAGGTTGCTGGTTCGAATCCCTGAGCTGACAAGGAAAAAATCTGTTGTTAACCCACTGTGTCCTTGGAGGCTGTCACTGTCAATAAGACTTGCCTAGTTAAATAAAGTTAATAAATAACCATGTATTCGTGCAGATTGTTGTTTTGGGTGAGATGTGTACAGCATATGGACTCCTACTTTCAGAAGACAAACCCAAGGAAAATAGTTCAGCTCTACCACTAGGGGCCTTCTTCTATTGCATCATTCTCAGTTCATATGGCAAGAGGAATGATGAATGAACAGAACAAAAGCACAGAGAACCCACTAACCATCCTCTCGAGACTTCTGTATGAAGGCATCCACCCCGCTCTCTCCGTAGTTGCCCTCTGACGCCACGGTGGAGACGTAGTTCCAGCGCATGGCCTTGACGATGTCCACCATGGCCTGAGCCTGGTAGGTGTCTGGGGGCACCACGCGCGAGAAGAAGTCATAACGTGTGTTGTCGCTCAGCTCCGGGGCCGTGGAGGCATAACTCACCTGGGGGATCTAAGGAGAGAGAGAAGAAAGGATGAGTTAACATGGAGAAGAGGAGAAGAATTTGGAGGAGACAGGGAGGGTGGGTGGATGAGAGGAGAACAGCAAACAGTCAGTCTCAGAGGGACAGGAATGGTGATGGATCAGTTGGTAGAGCATGGTGCGTGCAATGCCAGCGTTGCGGGTTCGATTCCCACAGGGGACTAGTAAGAAAATGTATGCACTCATTGCTGTGGAAAGGAGTGTCTACTAACTGACCAAAATGTACAACTTGAAGAAGTATTTTCCTGGCTGTGATGTAGTGGGTGATATGACTAACTGTTCTGTTTTAGTGGGGTAGTGGGTGATATGACTAACTGTTCTGTTTTAGTGGGGTAGTGGGTGATATGACTAACTGTTCTGTTTTAGTGGGGTAGTGGGTGATATGACTAACTGTTCTGTTTTAGTGGGGAACCATGATTTTAATGCAAAAGCTTTCTTTCTCCACCACAGCTAGGTGGTTCATTATCATTGGGCAGCAAGCTCAGAGGCACAAACACTCTCTGGAAACACTCAATATTACATCTGACCCAATGCCATCCTGCTGCCAAGTTAGCACCCACCACAGATCCATACCAAAACAAATATCTGGGCTGGCAGTGGACTGACACAGACTCAGGATTGTGGCTCCCTATCCATTGGCACCACATCCTCTCCAGACCCTTGTCATGTTTTACCAATATTCAGTGTAAAACCTTAGAAGACAGTTACCTTTGATAGTTCAGTGGCCTTGTTGTTAATGTGTTGTCTCTGAGAATGGAAGTTTGGGGATTCGATCCCTGGTTTATTCATACCAAAGACTCTAAAAAAAAAGGGGTGTACTTGTCCTCACGCTAGAGGACCAGGAGATGGGTCATTGTGGCTCAGACAAGTTTACATACAGATGTAGGCTTTTCATTTTAACCAGTTTCTCAAAGCAGGAAAATAATTCATTGTAATTACAGATGTTGTTGTAGGGGTTTATACATTTTTAGTTATGACAAAACAAGTCCGACATTTTAAAGTGGACTTTTCATTTCAATCATGATGTTTTTACACAAATTTCCCTACCACTATTTTTAAAAGCAATGAAACAATTTAGTATGACACCAGTTCATCCATTTAAATCCTAAAACGACTCTCCATTTGCAGTCTCGCCATTTGAAATAGGACAAATATAACACCCACCAAATATATATATATTTTTTTCTCAGACAACACTTCGCTGTAATTTACCAGTAGCCATGGTCCTGGTTATTATTACGTTTTTTACTTTTCTATAATTTCTCTATTTTATTTCTCTCTGCATTGTTGGGAAGGGCCATTAAGTAAACATTTCACTGTTTGTCTACACCTGTTGTTTACGAAGCATGTGACGAATACAATTTGATTCGATTTGGTCAGTAGCTTTTACTGTTGTTCATTTACATTGAGCTGAGGCTAAGAGACAGTATGTAGCCTACGTTTTATTTTATTTATCTATATTTAATGAACCCTTATTTTACCAGGTAAGTTGACTGAGAACACATTGTCACGTTCTGACCTTAGTTCTTTTGTTATGTCTTTGTTTTAGTATGGTCAGGGCGTGAGTTGGGTGGGTTGTCTGTGTTTGTTTTTCTATGAGTTGGTATTTCTGTGTTTGGCCTGGTATGGTTCTCAATCAGAGGCAGCTGTCAAGCGTTGTCCCTGATTGAGAACCATACTTAGGCAGCCTGTTTTCACCCATGATTTGTGGTTGATTATTTTCTGTGTCTGTGTGTTCCACGCCGGAACTGTTTCGGTTTTTGTTATTTCATGTTGTTATTTTGTATTTTTCTGTGTTCTATTCTATAAGTATCATGATCACTTACCACGCTGCGCATTGGTCCTCCGATCCTTCCTACTACTCCTCGTCAGAGGAGGAAGAAGACCGTTACACACATTGTCATTTACAGCAATGGCCATGCTTCAGTTGTTAGGGAGCAGTGTAGCCTGCTCGATGATGCTGTTGTGTCTTTGGCATCATTAAAGTGAAGACTTATTTTTTCAAATCAATTCTCTGTAATTATTATTATGTGATTAAACTAATAATGTAAATGTAATTAACTAGGAAGTCGGGGCACCAAGAAAAATCTTCAGATTACAAAGTAATACTTTTCCTAATATAACTTTTCAGATATTTTCATATCTGATCAATTAGTCTTCTAATTAATGAATCATTCTTTACCTCACGTTAGTCTCATTCCGAACGTCGTAAATCATTGGTTATCTGCACAAACCCAGTCATCCATACATCAATTGTCTTAATCATTTATTTATTAACTAACTAAATAATCACATAAATGCATAACAAACAAACAAAGTAGATATGGTTACAAGGAAATGATAGGGGATGTGCCCTAGTGGGCTAAACCGGTATGACGATTTGGTAGACAAAGGGACTGAGAATGGCGCGAAAGACAAAAGACACTACACAGTTGATAATTATAATAATTGAAATGCTAATCCTTTGCGCATGAATGCTCACTCATTCGGGAATAATTGCAATCAATATATATATTTATGCTCAGTGTGTCGTTATGATCTCTGTTGGAATCGTCCGTCTTTCTGTTGGAAAGGTCATCTGAACTTCTCTTTGCATCGCTGAAGTCTCTGTCATTAGAAAGGATACTTCAGAGTTCCATTCAGAAATGTTCTTATAGAATAGATGTTTTGGCAGTTGTCGGTCTTCGCATTCAATGGTACATAATTCCTAGCTGCAGACTAGTAATTAGTGTCGAAGATTTGCTCTTATTCTGTCGGTATCGATAGTCTCAGAGTTTAACAATATGGTATAGTTAAGAATTCAGCAACCATTACAACCTTAGCTTGTCCTGAGGTTTTTCTGGTCTCTACCCAAACCTTAGCTCCCTCTGCTGACCGAGGTAGGCATGGTCTGAAGATGATTTCTCCAGGTGGGGGTTTTATTCGGAACTGTGGAAAAGCTGTCCCATGACGCCAGATCGATGTCTGTGCCCATGGGGGCAGGCCAATGACTTAGTGAAACTTTAAACATAAATACAATTCTCTCACATTAACAGTTTCAAATCACATTACATAATTTCACTAATAGTTTCATCTTTACTCATTCATTTTATACAATAATAAGATGCAAGCTTCAGAACTGAGGCTCCTGTATAAACAGAGTTATGGTTATGTGGCTGTATTGTCCTTCCTGAGGTCACAATCATAAAACAAAATGGCCCGGTTGTAGCTGGATTCTCCACCGACCGTTTTACACACTCACCAAAACATGGATATTGTTCAGTTCTCAAATTCTGTGATGTAGAAGAAGTTCCTTTGTTCTACTGTGAAACTCTCTCTGACTATACTGCCTGGCCATGAGGAGAGAGTCTCCTGTAGGAATTTACGACCTGAGATAACAGAACCTGGGTGTAAGAGGGAGAGCAGGGGAAGGCACTCATTATACTCAAAGAGGGTCACGTCATGACACAGCGCTACATGAAAATGCACAAATACATTTGAGCATTTCGATAACCCTTAAAATCTCTGCTCAGTTAAAGAAGATGTCATATGTTTGGGTAAAAAGCTACAGCATAACGCAGTAAAGAAAACACTTATATTTTCCTATCTCTTTATTTGCCTGTTTGGTAGCCTATGGTATAGTAGCTACAGTGCAGTAGGTCCATGGTGTTTGCTGTCCTATACCATAACCAGGCCTGTTTCAGTCCACTCAAGCCGTAGCTGGGTTTGAAAAGTATTCAAAGAGACAGGTTAGAGGCCAGAGTCCCTGAAGGGCTCCAGCATGACCCACAAGATGCTTTGACCCTCAGAGAGTTCTATTTCCCTGATGTAGTAGTTGCCTTGCCATGAAGTCCATAATAAGGGACATGAGTAGCCTGCATTCTTGTGCTTAATGTGGGTAGACTCAGGAAATAGAGTTGATAGTTTAAACACTTCAATGCTACTATAGTAGTTAGCAACAATAAAGGCTCATTTCGAATTCACAATAATAGGAAAGGTGAATGTTTCACACTAAATTTTTGAAGTTTTCCTTTATATAGTACATAATTGTATGAACAGATTCAGTCTTGATACATGGAAGTATTCTCAGCTCAATTTCACAGTATATGTAGTGTACAGAGTAGTGTTCCAGCCCCAAGGACAGTGATGCCTTTTAAATGCTCTTAATGATTTGTTGGTGAGTGTAACCTCGCATTAAGGGGGTGACTGCATGTAATGTTTTTCTAGTTAAAGAAGGAAATGAAACAGATTTTCCTCCACAGATAGGAGGAACCAATGTCCTGATCGGCAGTATAGCCCTACTGTTTGATACTTTGTCTTACCAAAATACAGTATATTAAAGAAAGAAAGCTGATGGTCACTAATTATACCAGCTAAATTAGCTAAGAGTGATTTATATTCTAAGAAATCTCTCTCTAAGAAATCCAAATGCAGTATAATTGTCTATGGAGTACACCTACAAAATGAAGGCACAGCGGGTTTTAGTCCACTAAGTGCCTTCATGTTAATGAAATTGAGAATGCCTCACAGGGAATGTGATGTGATACTATCAATAATAGAGAGTATCAAATTACATCATTCTCACAGGTATATCTAATTTGAGATGCTCAAAACATTAAGTGTTCTAATTCGGACCCAAATAAGACAAGATGTGTTAGTATATAGGCCAAGTAGGTATTGAGTTTAAAGGATCTTTGAACTTTGACCTTAGAGAGTTAATGGGGTGTGGCAGTGTTAAGACTATGGCATCAATAAATCAATATTTCTCCTAAAGCTGTATCCGATGGATTTAGTTGGATAAATGTTTAATCATGGCATACAAATGTAATGGTAGCTAGTATGAAACTGGAAACAGATTTTAAACGGTGACCATTGTGGATTACCATTGTTAACCAGATATTCCTTTGGGTGCTATTCCTGTTCAAGTGTAGCCATCTGAATGCCCACTGCATGTCTGTTATGTTGCTATTATGCATATTATAATTGGAATCTTGCGGTTTGGAGTTAACAACTGTTTAAGCACAATTAGCAAGTCAAGAACTTGAAATTCTCAGGCTTGCATTTTATCAAGCACTCTTTGGAATGTAAATTAAGTTGCGGGAAAGATCACAGCTAAAGCTGAAAGACATTGAGTGACTAAACCAGAAGGTGGTTTTTGTGCAGTTTTTTTATCAACCTGGCTAAGCACTGTAACTTCACTTCACACACAAAGTGTCAAAGAAAACATATGCACAGCGGATACGTATTGTCTGCCAAGCTTTATAATTGCTGTGATTGTATGGTTACTAAAGAACGCTTCCAGAAATAGCAGGTCTCTGTAAGAACTTCCACCCTATTAATCTGTTACTGAAAACATGGCAATTCATTGGATACTAAAGGAGACTTGCAAATTAAAAGCCATGCATCAATAACCAGTGTGAATTAAGTTATTTTAATAAATTGTATTCATAAAATGCTGTATGTGTTTGGCTGGGTGTTATCTTTCCTTATGCCTCCTGTTGTACTTCATCAACTGTTCATGTGGAGGAAAAAAATGTGTCATGGGCCCTCAGATCCTCAAAAAGTTCTACAGCTGTACCATTGAGAACATCTTGACTGGCTGCATCACTGCTTGGTATGGCAACTGCGAGGCACCGGACCGCAAGGCACTACAGGGGGTGGTGAGTACGGCCTAGTACATCACTGGGGCCAAGCTCCCTACCATCCAGGACCTCTATTTTTTTTATTTTACCTTTATTTAACTAGGCAAGTCAGTTAAGAACAAATTCTTATTTTCAATGACGGCCTAGGAACAGTGGGTTAACTGCCCAGGCAATGTTAGAGGAAGGCACAATGGATTGTCAAAGACTCCAGCCACCCAAGTCATAGACTGTTCTCTCTGCTACCTCTTCGCAAGCGGTACCACTGCACCAAGTCTGGAACCAACAGGACCCTGAACAGCTTCTTCCCCCAAGCAAGACTGCTAAACAAGATTGCTAAATAGCTAATCACCCATGTATTACAATAGTTTATGTGTCAGGGGATAGGGTCAGTCTGAATATCTGGAGTATTTCTCCTGTCTTATCCGGTGTCATGATATTGCCCTCTTCGGGTACAACAAGCCCCATCCCCCTCTCTCTGTGTCCTACACACAGGCTGCTGTGGTCAGAGAGAGGTCGTAAACTCCTGGAGGAGATGATCTCCTCATGGCCACAGAATAGAGACAAAGTTAATTTTCATACAGAACAAAGGAATTTCTTCCACCTCACAGAACTTGAGGTCCGAACAAGATTTATGTTCTGGAGAAGGTATAAAAGATCGATAAAGAATCTGGTCCGAACTGGTCCGTTTGGTACAATTTGGTGAAACTCATGGGAGACAATACAACCATATTACCATAACGCTGTTTATATAATAGCCTCAGATATGAGGTTTACATCTAATTGTTGTATAATATGAATGGGTGAGGATGATACTGTATGTAAAATTGTGTAATGTGATTTTGGACTGTTTAACCTAAAATAAAATTCTTGTTAATCCAGCCACAGTGTCTGATTTCAAAAAGGATTTAAACCGAAAGCACCACAAACGATTATGTTAGGTCACCACCAAGCCATAGAAAAACACAGCCATTTTTTCCAGCCAAAGAGAGGAGTCACAAAAAGCAGAAATAGAGATAAAATTCAACACTAACCTTTGATGATCTTCATCAGATGACACTCATAGGACATCATGTTACACAATACATGTATGTTTTGTTTGATAAAGTTCATATTTAGATTAAAAAATCTGACTTTACATTGGCGCATTACATTCAGTAGTTCTAAAACATGCTGTGATATTGCAGAGAGCCAAATCAATTTACAGAAATACTCATAATAAACATTGATAAACGTCTCCTTAATGCAACCGCTGTGTCAAATTTAAAAAAAAATACTTTACGGAGAAAGCAAACCATGAAATAATCTGAGTACAGCCTTTAGACAACAAAGCAGCCAAAAAGATACCCGCCATATTGTAGTCAACATTACTCAGAAATAGCATGTTAACCTTTTGTGACTAGGGGGCAGTATTTTCATTTTTGAAAAAATAACGTTCCCGTAATAAATGGGATATTTTGTCAGGACAAGATGCTAGAATATGCATATAATTGACAGTTTAGGATAGAAAACATTCTAAACTTTCCAAAACTGTAAAAATATTGTCTGTTAGTATAACAGAACTGATATTGCAGGCGAAAGCCTGAGAAAAATCCAATCCGGAAGTGCCTCATGTTTTGAAAGCGCTTAGTTCCACTTCGTCCCTATTGAGCAGTGAATGGGCTAGCAACCAGATTACTTTTTTCTCCGTATTCCCCATTACGCATTTATGTTGATGAATACCCATAAGCGGCTACATTGCGCAACTGGTCACCTAATGGCTCCCAGAGTGATTCTCGCATAAAATACAGAGGTAGCCATTATTCCAATCGGTCCTACTGGCTATATTATCGAATAGATATTTGAAAAACACATGAGGATTGATTATAAACAACGTTTGCCATGTTTCTGTCGATATTATGGAGCTAATTTGGAATATTTGTCGGCGTTAACGTGACTGCAATTTCCGGGCGATTTCTCAGCCAAACGTGAAGAACAAACGGAGCTATTTCGCCTACAAAAATAATATTTTGGGAAAAAAGGAACATTTGCTATGTAACTGGGAGTCTCGTGAGTGAAAACATCCGAAGCTCATCAAAGGTAAACGATTTAATTTGATTGCTTTTCTGATTTCCGTGACCAAGTTACCTGGTGCTAGCTGGACAAACTGCTATGCTAGGCTATCGATAAACTTACACAAATGCTTGTCTAGCTTTGGCTGTAAAGCATATCTTGAAAATCTGAGATGACAGGGTGATTAACAAAAGGCTAAGCTGTGTCTCAATATATTTCACTTATGATTTTCATGAATAGGAATATTTTCTAGGAATATTTATGTCCGTTGCGTTATGCTAATTAGTGTCAGTCGATGATTACACTCCCTCACGCGGGATGGGGAGTCATTAAAGGTTAAATATTCACTTACCTTTGATGATCTTCATCAGAATGCACTCCCAGGAATCCCAGTTCCACCATAAATGTTTGATTTGTTCGATAATGTCTGTCAGTTAAGTCCAAATATCTTCTTTTGTTAGGGCGTTTGGTAAACAAATCCAAAAGGGCGTTCAGGTCGCACCGAACGTCGGACGAAAAGTTCAAAAAGTTCCGTTACAGCCCGTAGAAACATGCCAAACTAAGTATGGAATAAATCTTTAGGATGTTTTTAACATAAAACGTCGTTAATGTTCCAACCGGACAATTCTGTTGTCTGTACAAATGAAGTGGAACGTAGCTACCTTTCACGTGAGCGCGCCAGACCGAGGCTGTGGCACTCTGCCAGACCACTCACTCAAAGAGCCCTTATGAGCCCCTCCTTTAGAGTAGAATCCTCAAAACAGGTTCTAAATACTGGTGACATCTAGTGGAAGCCTTGGGAAATGAAACATATCACCCTGTATCTTCAATGGAGGCTGAGTTTAAAAAACTACAAACCTCAGATTTCCCACTTCCTGGTTGAATTGTCTTCTCAGGGTTTTGCCTGCTATATGAGTTCTGTTATACTTACAGACATCATTCAAACAGTTTTAGAAACTTCAGAGTGTTTTCTGTCCAAATTAACTAATTATATGCATATTCTAGCTTTTACGGCTGAGTAGCAGGCAGCTTAATTTGGGCACATTTTTCATCCAAGCTACCTAATACTGCCCCCTACCCCAAAGAAGTTAACCTCTCTGGGATATGGCCAAAAGCCAGGGAAAAATGCAGAGCGCCAAATTCAAATAAATTACTATAAAAATAAAACTTTCATAAAATCACACATGTAAGATACCAAATTAAAGCTACACTTGTTGTGAATCCAGCCAACATGTCAGATTTCAAAAAGGCTTTTCGGCGAAAGCAAGCGATGCTATTATCTGAGAATAGCACCTCCGTATACAAAGAGAGAAAAGCATATTTCAACCCTGCAGGCGCGACACAAAACGCAGAAATAAAAATATAATTCATGCCTTCCCTTTGACCAGCTTCTTTAGTTGGCACTCCAATATGTCCCATAAACATCACAAATGGTCCTTTTGTTCGATTAATTCCGTCGATATATATCCAAAATGTAAATTTATTTGGCGCATTTGATCCAGAAAATCACCGGTTCCAACTTGTGCATATCTCAAAAGTTACCTGTAAACTTTGCCAAAACATTTCAAACTACTTTTGTAATACAACTTTAGGTATTTTTTTACGTAAATAATCGATAAAATTGAAGACGGGATGATCTGTGTTCAATACAGGAGGAAAACAAACTGTAGCTAACTTTCTGGTCACGCTCCTCTATCTAACAGTACACTACAAGTGACCCTCATTCTGAACAGGGCGACTTCTTGATTACACAAAGGAAAAACCTCAACCAAATTCTAAAGACTGGTGACATCCAGTGGAAGCGGTAGAAACTGCAAGAAGATCCCTTAAAAATCTGGATTCCCAATGAAAACATATTGAAAAGAGAGTGCCCTCGGGGTTTCATCTGCTAAATAAGTTCTGTTACACTGACAGACATGATTCAAACAGTTTAAGAAACTTTGGGGTGTTTCCTATCCAAATCTACTAATAATATGCATATATTATCTTCTGGGGATGAGTAGCAGGCAGTTGAATTTGGGCATGCATTTCATCCGGACGTTAAAATACTGCCTCCTGTCACCAAGAAGTTAATGAAGGAAACTCCAATTCCCTTTTGACTTTAACTAAATCAGAGGACCGCCCATGAGCCCAGTTAGGGTCGGGTATCCTGGGACAGGCCCTTTTCTGCAACTCCCGAATAAAAATCCCCACTTTGAGAATTTCTCAACAAACCATGTTTCTCTCAATTACGAGAGGACAAAGGTTGCAGACCAGCTTACCTTGATAACGAGAGGGCCAAGGTTGAGACCAGACTGCTGAATCTTTTTAACCATCCCACGTGGTTAAACTCTTAGACTATCGATACCGACAGATTAAGAATAAGTCTTTGATATTAATTACTAGTCTGCAGCTATTCGGTATCATTGAACGGGAAGACCGACAACCGCTGAAACATCGATTCTATAACGACAATGAATGAATGTCACTCTGAACTATCCATTCTAACCACGACAGAGAGAGAGAGGACGGACACTCTCCAACAGAAACAAACTTTTCAACAGAGACCGAAATACTGTATATATATTGATTGCAATTGTTCCCAAATGAGTGAGCGTTCATGTGCAAAGGATTAGCATTTCAATTGTTATAATTATCAACTGTGTGCTGTCTTATTTCAGTCGACCCCCACTTCCCTTTTGTACACCAAGCCGCGATGCCGGTTTATCCCACTAGAGAAACTCCATTATCATTTCCTTGTAACTATCTACGTTTTGTTTATGCATTTCTGTGAATTGCTTATTCACAGAAATGTGTCGGAGGAGGAAACATTTCAGTGGTTAACCACTGCGCCACCCAGGAGGCCACATAAATTGTCTTAAATAATTTATTTACTAACTAAGTAATTCACAGAAATGCCACCAGAGACCCTGGGTTCACGCCCAGGCTCTGTCGTAACCGACCGCGACCGGGAGGTCTTTGGGGTGACGCACAATTGGCCTGGCATCGTCCGCGATAGGGAGGGCTTGGCCGGTAGGGATATCCTTGTCTCATCGTGCACCAACGACTCCTGTGGCGGGCCGGCACAGTGCGAGCTAACCAAGGTTGGCAGGTGCACGGTGTTTCCTCCGACACATTGGTGCGGTTGGCTTCCAGGTTGGATGCGTGCTGTGTTAAGAAGCAGTGCGGCTCGGTTGGCTTGTGTATCGGAGGACGCATGACTTTCAACCTTCGTCTCTCCCGAGCCCGTACAGGAGTTGTAGCGATGAGACAAGATAGTAGGTACTAAAAACAATTGGATACCACGAAATTGGGGAGAAAAAGGGGTAAAATTTTATTAAATAAAAATGTTAAAAAAGACAATTGATGTATGGATGAGTCGTTATCGTGGTTATCGTGCAGATAACCAACCATTTACGACGTTTGAAATGAGGCTAATGTGAGATAAAATAAATAATGAATTAATCAGAAGACTATTGAAAATATGAAAATATGAAAATATCTGAAAAGTTATATTAGGAAAATTATAACTTTGTAATCTGAATATTTTCCTTGGTGCCCCGACTTCCAAATTAATTACACTTACATGATTAATTACTTGATCACGAACTGCTAATTACAGAGTATATTTGATAAAAACGAAAAGTCTTCATTTAATGATAGTAAAGACACAACACATATGACGCACCCGTGCGAGGAATCTAAAATAGAATTGGACTTTGCTGTGGAATTCTATATATCAATTGTGCAAACCGAATTGTACAATCAGACTGCTTTCTATACAAATTGGTTGTGTGTGTATTCCCATTTGAAGAGGCTACAGAGCGCCTTCGGTCGTTAGCGTCAGAGCAATGAGTGAAACATTGCAGATTTAGCCAGTTAGGCCAAACGGTACTATCTCTGTCGGTCAATATTAACTTCTAGAGCAAGGGCAGAGAGCCAGTAAGGTTAGAAATTAGAAGATATTTGTTCGGTGACCGAGCCAAAGTATTTTGTCCGCCTACCGCACTAAACCAGTGTGGGCAAACCACAGGCATATCTGTATTTATGTACCCTGTCGCTCCGGTCAACATAACACTATGCCGAATGGGTTATTGTGAGATGTCACTAGTAAACCCACCCTTTCCATGGTGAGAGGACCCTATTTTGTGCTTAGAAGTGATATTTCTGAACAACGTAGCTTGCACGGGATGCTAAGCTAACAAAGGGGGAACATGTTTCACTTCCTGTGTTCCGTTTAAATTCCTCCGCCTTGCGCGACGGAAGTCCTGCCCTTTGTACTTCCGTTTAATTTCAGCATTCTGCATCACTGGTGGTGAAGAATTGCAAGTACATCTCTTAAAAGAAGTGGTGGAAATCCAAAAGTGGATCACTTTAAGATTTTCCAGCAATCTCAATTGTTTGGGTATCATCGTCTCATTCAATTAATTTATTTAAATTGTCGAACATACCTTTCTAGGTTCTTCCAATTAAATGAGACACCTTAAAGTTTGCAACAGTAACCTGGATGAACCAACTTCACAGGTTATTTCAAAGTTTAATTCTCAGATAGCCTATCCAGGTATGATTAATCATTATCATTGATTAATTCAATTTGCTTTTGCAAATTCATTCACGTCCAACTTCCACAGTACTGTCCAGTACTGATGGTTCATCAATGTCTATAAATAGATTAAAATCGTCTTTGCAGTTCCCAATATATTCCAAAAGCAAACTTTGGAAAATTAGGAAAAACAATTTTCCTTTCGAATGTTCTAATAATGTGCAAGCTATCAAAGGGAGTAGTCCCCACTCGCCCGCTAATTAGTGAACCTCAACCCATAAATGGATTGATCTCTGACCTCAGCAGCGATACCAACCCTAATTATGCCATGAGCGAAAAAACAGCAGACAACAACGCTTTCCAAAATCAAACATCAGGCGCAGGCCTCGTAAAGGTTCTCTCCAGTCTAGCCCTGATGTCTTGCCACCCGAGATTGGCATCTATCCAATACCGTAATTCACAGCTGAATCACGAGCAGGTAATGGTAGACATAAAGGGACAGGTGGAGAGATCCGGGAAACCAATGACAAATGCAGAAAAGGGAAAAATTCTGCTAACTATGGAACAGCGCTTGAAACCTGAACAATTAAATGTAATTGCAAAAACGTATGATGATGAACAAGCACAAGCTCTTCAACAAAATTGTCTTCTACAGGAACAACATCAAATGCTATAGGAACAACTCGATTTAGCCAAAACTAAGTACGATGATGTCCACGCCAAACTAGATAATTCTGAAGAGTTATCTACAAACAGGAGCGCTCTACTTGATAACATGCATGCAGTTTTGTTGAACGTTACTCAAAGTAACACAGTTCTACTCAAAACGCTGCAGAACAAAGACGATCAGTTAATGAACACAATGACAAAGTTGGATGACAAATCAGCAGAACTCATTGAAGTCGCTGACCAAATGAATGATGAGAGAACTCAGGTGATGAAGATGGAAATATTGATTTCTAAGCAAGAGGAAGAAATCTCATCACTGAATCTCTCGCTCCGTACTCAAGACCTCTATCTGCAAACCATGACAGATAAGTTTGAGACCGAAAGGAGCAAGTGTGACACTCATGTGTCCAAAATCAGTACTCTAAGCGCTCAAGTGGACTCTGCAATGCAGCAGAATACCACCCTTAGGTTCCATCTGGAGGAAGTCCAGAATGGTCATGCCCTACGGTGTGACTACCAATCCAAGCAACCGGAGCCCTGTACTCACAGGAGTAAAGACAATACGTTTCAGACCTTGCCTCCCTAATGTGTCCCTCAGTCTTCTCCTCTTGGTCATTCGGCACTGAGTAATATAGCGCATCTTGGCCAACAACAACAAGGCTTGGCATCTCCTCTTGGCCTTTCGGCCCCAATCTCTCCACAGGATGAAGCAAACCCTCTCCGCCCGCTTGGCGCGGAATACCTTGACAAACTCATCAAGAATTTCCCCACCTTTGAACCCATTCCAGGTCAGCAAAATGATACTGAGGCGTTCCTAGCTGACATAGAGGATGCGTTGGATGGCTATCCAATTGCTACGGGTTCTGACAGGGTTAACCTGTTGAAGCGAACGTTGAAAAGACACGTGACAAGGTTCATTCGTCTACAACAGCAACACGTGCTAAATGACTACACTAAACTTGCCCAACTTTGAAATTAGAACTCAGTGGTTCTGCGACTCGCAAACACGATAGCTCACTGGCTAACACGTCAAACAAGTTTGGAGCGAACACCCACAAGCTTACTAGCATAGGCTCCATTCAGCTTACTTTGGCCTACTCACTGAAACAGGCATGGAATACCTGTTACCTTTTCAATAATTGTTCCTGTTGAACATGTATCCTACCTTCATTACCTACTTGGGCCCTGCCGCCCACGTTGGCTTGCCTATCTTACAACTCAGAGAGCTTGCAAGCTCAGCTTTTGAGGCATCAAAAGTTTACAACGCTAAGATCCCTGACCACTCGGTTTTGAAGTTTGACCAGGAGCACTCACTCCAGTTAGAGGGTGCATTATGAGGTATTGGAGCGTTGAGAGATGACGCACAACAACAGTTTCTACCACGAAACCATGATTCCAATAACCTCTGCAGTCGAAATAACTGTAAAGTGCGTCACCATCAACATGACTACCACTACAATCGACCTGTTCGCTACGTTCCTGCACCCAACCCACAAAGGTAACAAAGGATTGATGGACGATCAAAACATAGACCAATGTTCTCCAGAAGTTCCACTAAAGGAAAAAATAAAGTGAGAACAATTTGAGAAAAGGGTACAAGATAAGTCACAAGGACTAGACAAGGAATTACCGGACACCAGGTCCGCAGGAATTAACACCCATAGCAAGGACGTTAAAGTTCAAATTTTTCCCGCTCTCATTCAAGACCCTATCCAGGGCCCGCTTGATCAAGAAACAAGCCCACGGGCTTTGTCTATAGACTCTGATACAAAGGTGGAGAAGAAAAAGGTCAAACACTTTGTTAAAGCCAAGCCCACTCAAAATCTGAAATGTCAATCTGCTTCCACCTTGAACAGAAATGGCACATCACGTCGTTGCGAATGACCACTCCACTTTGTGGAGAATATGTCCACTAACCACGAATCTAAACGGCCATACCTGGAAACAGTCCTGGAGGACTGCTTAACTTGTCATGCGCTAATTGATTCGGGTGCAACAATATCACTCATCACTCAAACATTGTTAGATGATCTCAAAAGGGCTCTGAGGCCAACTAAACGTTGGTTGAAAGTGGAACGATGCGACACTACACTTCGAGTGGTCACTCAGACTACCTCGCCTCTTACATTGAGAGTCATGCTGAAACTACACTTCAAGGACGTATCGCTCATTCACCCTGTGTATGTTACCAGCCTCGAAACTGTACCCCTGCTACTTGGAGCAGACTTGATGGATCGGTTACTCCCATTGATGGATTGGAAAACCAACCAGGTATGGTCACAGGCCACCGTGCCTCCTCCACTGACCACACTGTCCTCCCCTAACGCTAGCTGCAACGCAGTCATTCACGAGGGGTGTCTGTACGTTTAGAAACCTCTTGGGGCAGAATCCGATTCAAGGAGATATTACGATATCTCGACACATTCCATCAGCCAACCTGATTGACCATTCTTTTCATGATTTCGAGCCAGCTGTCTGTTTCGAGCCAGCTGTGAATAAGCAACTTCCCTCCTCCTTGCAGTTGTGCAATACAGTAGTTGAGATGAATTCCTCTTGCCCTTCGGATACTTCCGCAAGCACTGCGGCCGTCTCAGCAAGAAAAACATTGATGCGCAGAGTATATTCTGCTTCCGATGATACACCTTCCACTTTGTTGGGGACTGTCACCCCTTACAATGACACAGATGGCATCATTCCAGCAACTAACCCGATGACTCCCACTGCTGAAACCCTTGCGATATCACAGACCGATATCCTCATCTCAGTTTGCAGGTACTGAAGAGGTTGCCACACGTGGACGCGGTGGTGACTGACATGCCTCGACAGCCACTGAGGGTGTTGAAGCACAAACACCAGGTGATTTGGTTGAAAGGTTACAGCCATTCTCATAACAATGCGGCCACTGACAACTCGTACATAGGGACCGACCTTTTCGTTTGATCCTCGTACACCAACACCACCCGCTGGTGGGGGGATCCTGAGACACAAAGTGGGGGAATAGTAGCCCAGACCCATGATGAGCCTCATCGAGGCCGGTGAGGGGGTCGAGACTACGGACAACACTGTACGAGGCCGCCAGAGCATAAATCAAATCTAGTTGAAAACTCCCCTATGAGAACAGCGAGGAGCAGACAGGCCCCCAGACAGGGATTATTTTAGAACACATCTAAGAGAGTACTGAGGTGTACCACACTGGTCATAAAGGAAGTCCAGTGGACTTGTCCACCTCCAAAACAAATGCAAACAATAATCATTCCTTGTCATGTGTAGGTTCAACTACAATACAACTAGTAAAATGCTCCAATCATGTGTTCCGGTAGTATAATATTTCAGAATAAATCGGTAGGATAACTGGTCCCTTTGAGCACCCGTACCAATACCAGTGACAGTCAGTCCAGCTACAATGAGTAAGAAGGTTAGAGACCTAACCAATCAAATTACCCTTGACAATAGCGACATAGGAGTCACTCAGAGTGCAACACGCGCATGGGAATCTTCAGTGCACTCTTCCAATGGTTAACACGCATGTCACTAATAAATAGAATCCTCCATTCAGGAGGAATATTATTAGAATAATTAACCATGATCACACCACGTACGACTGGTCCATTACTTAAAGAGTACTTTGGTCGTGAGGTTAGCTCCTCCGTCGATAACATAGCTATGAAATAGACTTCATACCTAACACCACTACAATAGTGGAAGACAGTGACTTGTAGTAAAAACTACTACAGACTCCCTCGACACCAATTCTGACTGGCCTCCAGGCATTACCTGAAAAATACCAGACTCATTATCAGACTCATTCTGAACAAGTTGTAATCTGCCAGGATACTTGGTTTTCTTCCGTTGACATGCGCGCTTGTGTAAGCATAAACGCACATGCACAATGGAACCTCCAATTAGTATTTATGCTAGGATCACTTAAGGATCCAAGCAAAATACCAGCCTTAGTAAAGTTGAACATTTACTTCTAGGCCTTTGACTCTACAGCACTCACCAGTTTTTTTTCCCAGAAGTCCATAGGTCATCCCTGTAGACTGACCAAAACTAGTACTTACAGCTCTAGATTTATATAGTTATCAACTTAGGATAGTGCCTAAGCAACACACCAAGTAGGAAAACCCTAGATATGGCATTAGAGACAATGCCATGATAGTCATTTTGCCAGAACATTGGACGTATGTAGAATACAGTCCAATTAGATGATTTTTGTGTGGGAACCATATTTTGTATATCTTTTGTTTATGCTTTCATTTATTTTCGGTTCAGTTCCTTTGACACTTAGGAAGTGATAGAGCAATAAACAAATTCCACGTACAACCATCACTTAGTGCCACAAAGCCGCTCATTGGAAATGAATGTAATTATATATATTTCATGAGTGTGTGTGCGTTGTTAACATCTGCCTAAGTTACTGCCCAGATCTTCCAGTCTGGACGAGGACCAGACGACAGATCCGGAACGGCGACCTCAAATCCGGACACCAACAGCCCATCCTTGTGGCAGCATGCCCCGCTGTCAGAGAGCCTACCAAGGTAAACCACCAGAGGTGGGAACCGCAACGGCGATCACCAACCAGGACATCTTCTGGCCCTTCATGGGGTACTTTGCAGCTTCCAGGGAACCTACCAAGGTAAACCACTAGAGGGGACCACAACGGCAATCACCAACCGGACATCAACTGCCCATTCTTGTGGTGGACTGCTCCGCTCTCAGAGAAGCCTACCAAGTTCAACCACCAGAGGGGATTGCAACGATGATCTACAAACAGGACATCATGTGGTCATAATTTTTTGTTGATTTTTAACTTGCATGACAAAGAAGTCGTATTTAAGACAATTAATGTATGGATGACTCATAGTGAAGACTGGGTTCGTGCAGAAAGCCAACAATTTACGACGTTTGGAATGAGACTAACGTGAGGTAAAATAAATAAATAATTAAATCAGAAGACAATTGATCAGATATGAAAATATCTGAAAAGTTATATTAGGAATATTATAACTTTGTAATCTGAATAGTTTCCTTGGTGCCCCGACTTCCTAATTACAGAGAATCTTTGATAAAAACTAAAAGTCTTCATTTAATGATAGTAAAGACACGACACAGTATCCTGTGTGAATATAATTATGCTCTCTAATTCTCTCTCCCTCTTTCTTTCTTTCTTTCTTTCTTTCTTTCTTTCTTTCTTTCTTTCTTTCTTTCTTTCTTTCTTTCTTTCTTTCTCTCAGAGGACCTGAGCGATAGGACCATGCCTCAGAACTACCTGGCCTGATAACTCCTTGCTGTCCCCAGTCCACCTGGTCGTGGTGCAGCTCCAGTTTCAACTGTTCTACCTGTGGCTATGGAACCCTGACCTGTTCACCGGACGTGCTACCTTGTCCCAGACCTGCTGTTTTCAACTCTTTAGAGACAGCAAGAGTGGTAGAGATACTCTGAATGATCGGCTATGAAAAACCAATTGACAATTACTCCTGAGGTTGCACCTTCAACAACCACTGTGATTATTATTATTTGACCCTGCTGGTCATTTATGAACATTTGAACATCTTGGCCATGTTCTGCTACAATCTCCATCCGGCACAGCCAAAAGAGGACTGGCCACCCCTCATAGCCTGAATCCTCTCCTGGTTTCTTATTAGGTTCCAGCCTTTCTAGGGAGTTTTTCCTAGCCACCGTGCTTCTACACTTGCATTGCTTGCTGTTTGGGGTTTTAGGCTGGGTTTCTGTACAGCACTTTGTGACATCAGCTGATGTAAGAAGGTCTTTATAAATGCATTTGATTGATTGATCCTTTTTTGAACTAACTCTCTTGCACTGATGCTATGCACACAGACTGGACTCTACCCACACAATCATACATACCTACACCCCAACACACACAAACACACATGCATACTGACGCCAAACACACACACACGCTGCTGCTACTGTCTTGTCTATCCTAGTCACTTTACCTCAATTACCTTGTACACATCGACTCGGTATTGGTACTCCCTGTATATAGCCATGTTATTTTGACTCGTTATTGTTATTCGTTGTTCACTGTGTGAATGTATTCCTTGTGTAAAAATGGTTTTATCTTTCACTCTGCATTCTTAGAAAAGGACCCGTAAGTAAGCATTTCACTGTTACTCTACAGTGTTGAACCGTATCAAACAGATGAAACTGTTTGACTCCGTTCCATTGATTCCATTCCAGTCATTACAATGAGCCCGTCCTCCTATAGCTCCTCCCACCAGCCTCCTCTGGTCTACACCTGTTGTTTACAAAGCATGTGACAAATAAAATGTGATTTGATTTGATCAGCTGGGGTGAAACAATACAGCCAAACAGAGATATGCTCACTTTGTCAATTAGTGACTTTATGAATCACTGCCAATAATAAACAGAATAACATGACTGTTGTTTAACACTACTGTTTATTAGCTGATACAAAGATGAATTACCTTGCAAGGTCTCTCAATGTGCTTTGTTTTCATTGAATTACACTCTGACTACAAGTCAATCTTGACACTTCATCAGAATTCATTGTCTCACAAGTGATTCTCCCTTTAATAATATGTATTACAGACTATTGCCTGTCTTTGGGGAGAGGGCTGATGAATGTAGATCCACATGATGCACCTCTCTGTTCCACCTGGAACTTCTCCTCAATCTGGATATCAACCTGACGGCCCATTCTCAAATTTCTCATTTACAATTCAAATAATGCCCTATGCCATCAAGACATTTAATGATAACATCTGTAAATGTCCTTAGATTAAATGAGATCTGAACAAGAGTCATCCGGACCTTAAGTAGACATGACTTTGCACTTATAGCAGCATCATTACAACACACTGACATTCTGATGCTTTCACATTTACCCATCAACTTTCATCTTGCCCCCAGTGGAGGTGAGGGTCAATCAATGACAATAATACAGTATATGTATTTTTGTAAATGAGACCAAAATCATGCATATGTTTGCATAAATGTATAAATATACATTAGTAATGTAAACTTAGACTCTGACCGATTTGTATAATGTGTAATTGTGCTAGTGCTTATTCACAGTAGAAACTTTATCGTTGTGTGGCCCAGCCACATTATGATGTGGACCAGGGATGACAAGTAATACGACCTCAATACCCCAAATCATTATTGGACCGTCCTTTCAATATGCAACGTGTCGAGCTCAAGGCGAACCATGCCAGAGAGAGTAGACAGAATACTTTTTTGATATCCAGGTTTGACAACAGATGACATCATCTCGACAGCAAGTTTATGATTGTCATCATTTCTCAATCTAGCCACAAAGTACTTTATGACTTAACTTAATTTTGCATCCACTGTCAAATTGCAGCAACATGTAGTCTACTGAGTACTGGCGCTGCTTCAACTGACAAACACTTGTGCATTAAATGGGTCAGGTCAGCAAGTTGAGACTTGTTGTATCCTTCTTGTCCTCTGTAGCTCAGTTGGTACAGAATTATGCTTGCTTCGCCAGGGCTGTGAGTTTCAATCCCGGGACCACCCATATCGTTTATTTTTTTATTTCACCTTTATTTAACCAGGTAGGCTAGTAGAGAACAAGTTCTCATTTACAACTGTGACCTGGTCAAGATAAAGCAAAGCAGTGCAACACAGACGACAACACAGAGTTACACATGGAATAAACAAACATACAGTAGAATAGAAAAAGAAAAATAGAAAATAATAGAAAAAGTCAATAGAAAAAGAATACAATAGAAAAAGTCTATATACAATGTGTGCAAATGAGGTAGGATAAGGGAGGTAAGGTAATAAATAGGCAATAGTGGCAAAATAATTACAAATATAGCTATTAAACACTGGAATGATAGATGTGCAGAAGATGAGTGTGCAAGTAGAGATACTGGGGTGCAATGGAGAAAAATTTATAAAATAAATAACAGTATGGGGATGAGGTAGTTGGATGGGCTATGTACAGGTGCAATGATCTGTGAGCTGCTCTGACAGCTGGTGCTTAAAGCTAGTGAGGGAGATATGAGTCTCCAGCTTCAGTGATTTTTGCAGTTCGTTCCAGTCATTGGCGGGAGAGAACTGGAAGGAAAGGCGGGCGAAGGAGGAATTAGCTTTGGGGGTGACCAGTGAAATATACCTGCTGGAGCGCGTGCTATGGGTGGGTGCTGCTATGGTGACCAGTGAGCTGAGATAAGGCAGGGCTTTACCTAGCAAAGACTTATCGATGGCCTGGAGCCAGTGGATTTGGCAATGAATATGAAGCGAGGGCCAGCCAACGAGAGCATACAGGTCGCAGTGGTGGGTTGTATATGGGGCTTTGGCGACAAAATGGATGGCACTGTGATAGCCTCCAACACTCTACTCAGCTAATTGGATGCAGGCTATTTTGTAAGTGACATCGCCAAAGTCAAGGATCGGTAGGATAGTCAGTTTTATGAGGGTATGTTTGGCAGCATGAGTGAAGGATGCTTTGTTGCCCTGTGGCACCCCCATAGAGACTGCCAGAGGTCCGGACAACAGGCCCTCCGATTTGACATACTGAACTCTGTCTGAGAAGTAGTTGGTGAACAAGGCGAGGCAGTCATTTGAGAAACCAAGGCTGTTGAGTCTGCCGATAAGAATGTGGTGGTTGACAGTGTTGAAAGCATTGTCTAGATCGAGGAATACAGCTGCATCGACTATGTGAAATGTATGCATGCATGACTAAGTCGCTTTGAATAGAAGTGTCTACTAAATGGCATATGTTATTCTGTACACAAATCTGAATCTGTGTGCTGGTGGCCCTCTAACCCTGGCCTCTACTGGAGAGAAAAAGATAGTGGCAGTTGAATTTCAGTTATGCAGTGACATGAAAGAATCTTATTAAAACATTTTTTCTGAATATTTAAATCAATTCGAAGAATATGGATGATAATTAACATATGTCATAATAGATGGACGATGATTGGTTACCCTCTTCCAGTGTATCATCACTGTTTTGAATATTTGAATCAGGTTGCTTTTCCCCACTAAATTCATAATAATTATGGGGATTTTGATAAATATAACAAAACAGGAAGTAGAATGCCTCTTTCAGGCAGATTAACTGTAATAAGAGAAAATCAAGGTCTTTGGTTTTACTTCTCCTCGTGGGTCCAGGTCTCTGTTCTTGTTTCTACTCTGTCTGTATTACCTTCCTCCAAAACTGTAAACCCTTTCACAACTGATACCCTGCTGGCTGTTGCCAAGCAAAGCCTGCATTCGTAATTGTTTCACCAGAAAAAAAATGTTTTTAGTATTCTAGCAGAGCAATGTAAAGTCTGCAGTTCTGTGCTCCAGTTTCGTGTGGATTTAATTTAGAATGCATAGCGTTTTGGCTGTATTTAAATATGTAGAGGTTACACTCTCTAGCCTACTTAGTACATATAGTACTGTGAGGCAACAACATACAGTAGTTACATTAAAACCACTTTTAGAAAGAAAAAACATCCACTAACAATGGTGTTTTTATTTTGTTATTGTTATTTTTATCATAGACTAGAGAAAGATTAGAATAACTAATTTAGCAGATGCATTGCATTGTGGTAGCCGATACCATTTAGCTGTGTCCAGAAAATGGTGAAGTATAGATCCAATGCACTGTGAGCATTTCATTCCATTTGAGTACAATTATAACATTTTCTGTCACCTTTAAGATCTGAAACAATTAGTTTTCTATCTAGTAAGTGGTGGTTATCTTAATTTGCAGCCAGATAGCACAATGAGTGCTGTGGGTAAACTCATTTTAGTGAACTGGCCCAGTTCTGTTTCCAATGCTTCTCTTCAATTGTTATCAGCTGGTGTTAACACTAAGACGGGATGGAAGTTTCCCTTTGTTACTGTCAAGCTAAGTGGAGCAGCAAATGGCTGAGTCTGAAGAATAGAAAAACAAAGGCTGCATAATGAGAGAACAAAACAGATTGCCACCACTCCGAGAAGGCGCAAACACTAACCAAGTGGATCTGTGACAGAGACAAAGAGCTGTCTCCACACTTCACATCATGTGATGTAGCTAATATGATGGATTTAAATGACACCTTTTTTTAATTAGAAGCTCACAAACAAAACTCTTGTCACTTTGACGCATCATTCAGATGTCACAGCACTGATGTATTGCCACTATAAAAGTATCAACATCAAATTTAGAACAGAATATAGAAGATTGAGGTTTTGAAACGTTGTTGCTGTCACGCCCTGGCCACAGAGAGAGTTTTATTCTCTATTTTGGTTTAGGCGAGGGTGTGACTAGGGTGGGCATTCTAGTTTCTTTATTTCTATGTTTTCTATTTCTTTGTGTTTGGCCGGGTGTGGTTCTCAGAGGCAGCTGTCTATCATTGTCTCTGATTGAGAACCATACTTAGGCAGCTGTTTCCCACCTGTGTTTTGTGGGTAGTTGTTTTCTGTTTCGTGTCTGCACCAGACAGAACTGTTTCGATTTGTTCCATTTCGTTATTTTGTCTCAGTGTTCAGTTTAAATAAATTATCATGAACACGTACCACGCTGCGCTTTGGTCCACTCCTTCTTCATCAGACGCGCGTTGCAGTTGCCATAGCTCCAGTATAGTATACAAGTATTAACGTGAAATTAGAGATAGAATAAATATTTTGAGATCGAGTGTCAACAATTTCGATTATTCATTGTGCCATTGTCTGGCCAATTTAAAACCCCTGTCCCAAGAGGCTGATAATACAGTCTCAAACCGTGCCTTAGACCTTTCATAATATTTCCATCTCTGAAATTTGACCTTTACAGTTTTGGCTCTCCATTGCAGTGAGGAAATGGCTGTTTCAATAATGCCCATCCCCTCATCGCCCAAAACAGATTGACATCATCATATGGCCCAATCACAATCATGCATATATTTTCAACAACTAGTCCAGTCTCTCTCCTCGGTTTTGGCTGCAGTAAAATTTTAAAAAATGTAAATTGTAAAACTGTCTCAATCTTTGTGAACTGGACTGAATCTGTGTAATGACTTCTCTCCAGAGATCTGTTATGTTGAAGGATAGGGTCTTAGAGATCCTGGTCAGGAAAAACAAATGGTCTTAAATGTGACTATTAAAATGAGAGAAACATGAGTTGATGGCTCATCAGGTCAGCAGGGTCTACCGTTTGAGGCCAGCAGAATCTATCATGTTTGTAATCCTTGTCCGAGCCAGAATGGACCATAACGGCATCTCTTTTCTGTATCATGAAGCAGCTTGATGTACAAGCACACCCTCTGGACAGGACACTAGTCTGTCACAGGGCATGCCATGTTGGAGGCCAATATAATGTCTGGTAGGGAGAACTCAGATGTGTCCATTAACTGTGCCTTGCTGTGGGATACAGGCATTAATAATCTTAGCTATTCGTCACATTATACTCTTCCTGTAGTGGCTGTGTTATCCCGCTTGTTTCCCCTAATGGAAACTGTTCCAGGTATTGATTGGTTTGTCTCACACTTGCTGTTTTGCAAACTCAGTCTGACACCAGTCTAGTTGACGTGATCGCTTGATGTCGTCATCTGGAATGAATGAGATGAGACACTCCCTGTTGCATTGTTTCACTCAGTACATTTCTGTAGGCAGATGGGGTGGGTCCAATTGGATATTCACATCATTCAAAGAATGGGGAAGACTATATTTGAACATATTCAAGCCATAATTTTTATAATCTTTATTTAACTAGGCAAGTCAGTTAAGAACAAATTCTTATTTACAATGACAGCCTAGAAACAGTGGGTTAATTGCCTTGTTCAGAGGCAGAACAACAGATTTTTACCTTGTCAGCTCTGGGATTTGATCTAGCGACCTTTCAGTTCCCGGCCCAAACCCCTAGGCTACCTGCCACATAATCAATCAATCATGTAGGTCTGAAGTTGTAATTGGGTGTAAAGACAGTAGGTATAAGTTACACCCTCCTCCCCTCTAAGTTTTAAAGGCCATAGCTGTTTATATAGTATGAATGCGTGTAGTTTGTAATTGAACCTAACACTGGCCTCAGTTTTTACCATAACTCAGATTGCTGATGACAGCAGATTCCTCTTTGTTAACGGCATCCCCATGGAGAGGGCTAGGCCCAGGAAGGCATGCTAAACATACTAATTGGCTGTCCATAACAAAGGCTTTGGTGTATTTTTTAAGGTTGTCTCTTTGAATGTATAACTTCATTACCCACGACTAGAGTAGGGGCCCTTGTGCATTTTGTGGCCTCTGACTTGGTTATGAGGTGTTATGAATGTAAAACTTCAAGTGACTTCCAATTATCTGCATGGAAATAGGCAATGGTTTGGCCCTATGCTGGATAATAATATTGTTTGGAAAGATCAGGAGACATCAAAATAAGACTTATTCCAACTTAAATATTGAGCATCTTCTATAATAAAAGGTCATTTGATCATTAACATTTACCTGTGATAATGTTACTTTATTGATGGATCATTAATTCATAAGCTCTGGTATTTTAATGTTATGTGACAGTTATTTGGTTTAAGCTGCTGCCAAATTGGGAACTAATGGCATCTTAATTCCTTATATGACAGCCTCACTAATGAACACTCCAATATGAAGGGTGCATTCATAAAGTGCCAGAGAGTGCTCAGATTGCGCTCTGGGCCATTCCTAAATTCAGAGTGTTGTCATATTGTCCATTTGTAAATTCAGAGCGTTTGGCTTGGAGCGTTTAGAGCGCACACTGGACGCTCTAGCTGAGGAATAGGGTTGATCTGAGGGTTCTGACCTCACAACGGCAGTTAAAGCACCCAAGCTAACTGGCTACGGTTAGCTAGCTTGCTATCTACTTCCAGACATAAATGAGAGAACACCTCACTCTGACCATTTTACTTGCCATAGCAGTGCTGGTTAGGCTGTTTTCATGTTATCCAGAGCGTTGGTGACTGTAACTGTGCTGCTGGCAATAATTTAATTACGCTTTTTTGCCGGCTTTTTTGCCGATGTTTACTGACACCGGCCATATTCAACGGGTGTTGAGCGTTAGTAAATTCATTATTATTTGACCATGCTGGTCATTTATTAACATTTGAACATCTTGGCAATGTTCTGTTATAATCTCCACCCGGCACAGCCAGAAGAGGACTGGCCACCCTTCATAGCCTGGTTCCTCTCTAGGTTTCTTCCTAGGTTTTGGCCTTTCTAGGGAGTATTTCCTAGCCACTGTGCTTCTACACCTGCATTGCTTGCTGTTTGGGGTTTTAGGCTGGGTTTCTGTACAGTCCTTTAATATATCAGCTGATGTAAGAAGGGATATATAAATACATTTGATTTGATTTGATCAGTTAATCTGCGCTACAAACGTGCTGATGGCTCATCATTAATTTCTATATGAATGTAAATTATTAAAGGGAAATGTCAGCGCTGCTCTTTGACTATATGTCCATCTATATGTTATTAACATATAATATGTGTCATAAAAATAGAGAATTTCCCCACTATGCACAAATACAAGCGTTTCTACATTTCACCATTAGAAATTGGCCAAATACATTTCCGGGTTATTTTATTTACTTAACCTGTATTTAACTAGGCAGGTCTGTTAAGAACAAATTCTTATTTACAATGATGGCCTACCAAAAGGCAAAAGGCCTCCTGCGGGACGGGGATAAATATATATATATATATTTATAAATGAGTTACGCCACAATACTAGCCTAATTGACAGAGTGAAAAGAAGGAAGCCTGAACAAACTAAACTATTCCAAAACATGCATCCTGTTTGAAACAAGGCACTACAGTAATACTGCAAAAGAATGTGGCATAGCAATTCACTTTCTGTCCTGAATAGAAAGTAGTATGTTTGGGGAAATCCAATACAAGACATTACTGAGTACCACTCTCCATATTTTCAAGCATAGTAGTCGTTGCATCATGGTATGGGTGTGCTTGTAGTCATTAAGGGGAGTTTAAGATAAATAAAATAAACGGAATGGAGCTAAGCAATTCTTGAAGAAAACCTGGTTCAGTCCGCTTTCCACCAGACACTGGAAGATGGAGATGAATTAACCTTTCAGCAGGACAATAACCTGGTTCAGTCTGCTTTCCACCAGACACTGGAAGATGGAGATGAATTAACCTTTCAGCAGGACAAATCTACACTGTAGTTGCTTACCAAGAAGATAGTGAATGTTCCTGAGTGGCCGAGTTACAATTTTGACTTAAATCTACTTGGAAATCTATGGCAAGACCTGGAAATGGTTGTCTAGCAATGATCAACAACCAATTTGACAGAGCTTGAAGAATATTTAAAAAGGATAATAGGTAAATGTTCCACAATTCAGGTGTGGAAAGCTCTTAGAGGCTTACCCAGAAATACACAGCTGTAATCACTGCCAAAGGTGCTTCTACACATTAACTCAGGGGTGTGAATACTTACTGTATGTAAATTAGATATTTCTGAATTTCATTTTCAATACTGTTAGGGCTGTTGTTGCTGCCCAAATTTCTACTAACATGTTTTAACGTCGTCATTATGCGGTATGTGTATAGATAGGTGAGAAAAAAAGATTTATTCAAGCCCTTTTGAATTCAGGCTGTAACACAACAACATGTGGAATAAGTCAAGGGGTCTGAACACTTTCTGAAAGCACTATATAATGGAGTTCGATCAAATTATTTAAATCATATGTTTTATGAGTGTACTGACAAGTGACTAATTGATTCCAGCCAATAACGAGTTGACTTCAATTCTGGATCAGTTCATTGTGATAGTTATGGCATGTATGTGTATGTAACTAGCTACAATCTTAATGCGAAAACAAATGATTCAGGGAGTTGGTGAATCCTTTCAACTTTAATTTGTTGGCAAGTAAATATGTTTCAACAAAACAGTCGATTAGTCTGTCAATGTAGCAAATTAGTAGACATATTGTATTCAAGCAAAGTTTATTTGCTCATGAGACCGAGGTGAGTTTACACAGCAGTACACAGGAACAGTTATGGCAATGTATGACATACATAACATACAGTAGAAGAAAAATATACTAATAACGCTTATAATAAATACTACAGTTCTACAAAGGGAATACTTGCATATGGGTGTAGTGAAGTGTTCGGAGTCACTTTGATACAAGGGGAGAATGCTGTTATGGACCTTTCACATCTCCTCTTGAGTCATCAACATACTTGTATCCAGCATACAGTCCATTGTGTGAGAGATAAATTGCTTGATTGGCCCCAACAACATACACAGTCAAGGTGATCCTGTGTCCTGTGCCTAGCTTCTCCCCATCTAGAACAAATGCCCAAAATATCCTGTTTTCCACCAAGCGGTATTGTCTGTAAGAGAATGACAAAAACTCTATTAGACGATCATTGGAAATCATTGTGTACTGCCTGTATTCCTACTGCAGCAGCACAATTCAGAATATTACACATCTCACATACACACATTAGCTAGCTAGCTACAACACACAGGTATAGTTAGTAAAAGAGTAATATGACTCATAAAGCAAAAGTAATTCCTTTACTTTCGTCATCGTTAGGGCTGTTGTTGCTGACTGTATGACCGCCACACTAGCGGTCACGAGTCATGAAGCAGTCAAACCGTCTAGTCATGTTAATTAGGCTTTTCCAAGCTCTGATGCTGTAGATGGTCATTAGTAGCCTACCAAATTTGCTAACTGCCTGGTATTCAGCACTCTATTGTCCCTCTTATCACTATGACATCAACGCAAATGTGTTCAAAATCTTTTCTAACACTTCATGAGAGCCCATGATCTCATGTTGCGCAACATTTCTATAGGCTATGCAATTGCATGAGAAAACAGAGTGATGGCCTCTAATAAAAAGAGGATCCCATCAGCTTTCTATAGGCTAGGCCTACTATGAAAAGTCCTCCATTCACTATTTAAGTCCATAGATGGCATGTATTTCCCACTGCCCCTGTTTCAAGACAGGTGTACGATAATGGTCCATTCTAAAGCAAAACAAATTTCACAAATATATTGGTATTTTTTTATATATCTTTTTTTTTAAGAATTTCACTTTTATTCAACCAGGTAGGCAAATTGAGAACAAGTTCTCATTTACAACTGCGACCTGGCCAAGATAAAGCAAAGCAGTTCGACACATAACAACAGAGTTACACATCGAGTAAAACAAACATACAGTCAATAATACAGTAGTAAATATTCAACGTGAGCAAATGAGGTGAGATAAGGTAGGTAAAGGCAATAAATAGGCAATGGTGGCAAAGTAAATACAATATAGCAATTACAACACTGGAATGGTAGATTTGACCGTAGATGAGTGTGCAAAGTAGAAATACTGGGGTGCAAAGGAGCAAAATAGATAAATGCATACAGTAGGGGAAGGGGTAGTTGTTTGGGCTATTTATATCTGGGCTATGTGCAGTGATCTGTGAGCTGCTCTGACAGCTGGTGCTTAAAGCTAGTGAGGGAGGTAAGTGTTTCCAGTTTCAGATATTTTTGTAGTTCTTTCCAGTCAATGGCAGCAGAGAACTGGAAGGAGAGGCGGCCAAAGGTGAAATTGGCTTTGGGGGTGACAAGTGAGATATACCTGCTGGAACGCGTGCTACGAGTGGGTGCTGCTATGGTGACCAGTGAGCAGAGATAAGGCAAAACTTTACCTAGCATTATACTGTATGTAAAGACAAAATTAAATCATGAATTGTCACGACCTGACCTATCCTTTTGTAGTTCCTTTTGTATGTTTCTATTTTAGGTTGGTCAGGGCGTGAGTTGGGGTGGGCATTCAATGTTTTTGTTCTATGTTGGGTATTTCTATGTGTTTTGCCTGGTATGGTTCCTAATCAGAGGCAGATGTCAATCGTTGCCTCTGATTGAGAACCATACTTTGGTAGCCTGTTTTCCCACTATTGTTTGTGGGTGGTTGTTTTCTGTTTAGTGTATGTCACCTTACAGAACGGTTTCGTTTCTTCTATTTCACTTTGTTATTTTGTTTTGTGCGTTCAGTCAATAAATTATGACGGACACTTACCACGCTAGATATTGGTCCGATCCTTCTTACTCTTCCTCAGACGAAGACAAGATTCGTTACAAGAATAGCCTGATGGGTGACAATATTAGCCTACCACTTGTGAATGATGCCCAGCTTAAGAAACATAGTTGCACACCTCATGTTGCCTAACCCATAGGCCTATATGTTTTGATAAGGTTTGTATCACAACTAAAGTGGCCAAATAACTTCTTAAAATTTAGCACATTGATCCGCTTTACAAGGGGTTTAGAGCCTAACTGGCACATATAAGCAGTGCATGAGTTTGAAGTTTGGGGAAGATCATTTTCACCATAAAAATATTCAAAATTAAACCATTACATTCATAATCGGTGTTCTCTCAGTAATGGAACATTTGTGCTTATTGCATATTGCCATGTGCTCATTGCTGTACTTATAATGTGAAGAAATAACCAAATAGTTTATCAACTCTTGAAGCTACAGTAAATGTTCTGATCTGTTGTGTCAGCCACGTTGCGTAAAAATACATTTTTTGATGCTAGTGGTTGTATTCATTTGGGATAAATTGCATCCCACAACTGTCCCAGACTATGTTTGGAATATTTATTTATTGCACAGAATAGGTCAACTTTTGTACTATGGGGGATAGTAGATTGACATAGGATAGTGCTTTTGCTGTTCGTTAGGCCTAGTCATCTTGTTGGCTGACTAAGAGTAAATATGGACAGTTCTTCCAACATTTTCTTCATATAATGCTTCTTTAGACCTGTCTAAAATAAATAATGGATTTATTGTGAAGGTGTAGGCTATATTACATTAGATGTATTAAATGTAGATGTTCCAAAGGTCTGCATCAGTGGCATGTAGGCTATGTGTGGAAGCCAGGAGATGTTAAATGTGTTTATGTTAATTAATGGTCAATTACTGTGAGACCGACAGTTATTTGCTTGACAAACACTGGCTGATGAAAATCTGTGACCACCACAGCTCTAGTAATCATCATACAAAAAATATACAAGATGCACTGAGGCTAGCTATGCTAGCTAGCTATAACATTAGGCAACAGTACATTTTGGGTATAGAAAACAAAGTTAGCTAGCTCAACTTGGATAGCTTAGCTTGTAGTGATACTAGTAAGCCTTGTTAAGGGCGAATTGATCACAAAATTATACTGTACTGAACAACACTGCCTTGTGTGATAAGACAGCTTATATTGCTAGCTAGATACCAACAGCAAAACAACTTACTCGTTTGTAATTTGCCTTCCTGGTCTAGGTTTCCGCCAACAGTTGATCATGGAGGTTCTGAAGAACGATGGTCACAGAAACATGATCCATGGGGTCTGCAGTGACCCTCTCTAGGTAAGAACTGTCCATGATATAATTTTATCATCACAAATATTCCTCTTCTGCCGGCATGGCTGGACAGCACCCTAATAGGCACTACCAGTTGGGGTCTGACTGTGGCTCCCCATCACTTCTTGCAATTCTTGTTCTCACTGTCTCAACTCCTCTTACAGTGTATTCCATCTCAAATGAATATGGCAGTATCAGTGGTGTAAAGTAGTTATGTAAAAATACTTTAAAGTACTACTTAAGTAGTTTGGGGTATATGTACTTTAATGTTTATATTTTTGACTACTTTTACTTCACTACATTCCTAAATAAATCATGTACTTTTTACTCCATACATTTTACCTGACACTCAAAAGTACTCGTTACATTTTGAATGCTTAGCAGGACAAGAAAATGGTCCTATTCACACACTTATCAAGAGAACACCCCTGGTCATCCCGATTGCCTCTGTTCTGACAGACTCACTACATATAACACATATGCATCTTTTGGAAATTATGTCTGAGTGTTGGAGTGTGCCCCTGGCTATCCGTAAATAAATACAAAACAAGAAAATGGTGCTGGATGTGGGATACTGTTGAGAGTGAAATATTTCCAGCAGCGTTGCAGTTCTTGACTCAAACCAGTCTGCCTGGCCAGGGTTGTAGGTCTTGAGACCACATATTGAGTGTCTCAAGATCAGATAGGACAGTGAGGACTTCTAATTTCTTCCGGAGACGACCAGCTGGTGCACAGTAAAAAACTCAAAATGATCAGTTTCCATTCAGTCAGCGCATAAAACTACTTAGCTAGGCCAAATATATACACTCCTTTCTTGAAACATTAATATCTTAACAGCCTTTAAATCTATTATAGACATGTTTGTTCAGTGGTGAACCTATAGGCCTTCAGTGTGTGACAGGTTCATGATTCTGAAAGAACAGCAACCGTAATACCAGCGCACTAATGTAGAAGAGTGCACTTTTTGTAAAACACAAAGTGCCAGTGCTCTAGTGGACGCTATATGCAGGTATAAGTTATGTAGACACTTTTTTTCAGTGGGCATTACATATACTCACTTCTTAATCCCTACTGATGTAGTGTAGTGGCAGTATACGACTTACCAATTATGTAGTACAATACAGATATCATATACAAAGTAGCCTACACAATTGCAAATCACGTGAAATATATTCACATGCCCAGGCAGCAAGATTTTTGGCATGGAGCAGCTCACAGAAGAATGACATTGGTAGCTGGTAGGGAAGAAAATAAGTTTCAACTTATATTTACCAGTAAATTGTTACGGTTTCCTTCTGGTGAAGGGGAGGAGGACCAAAATGCGAGCGTGGTTATCTTTATACATCTTTAATTAAAGATGAAAAATACAAACAACTTACAAATCAAGAAACATATGTGTGTGTGTGTGTGTGTGTGTGTGTGTGTGTGTGTGTGTGTGTGTGTGTGTGTGTGTGTGTGTGTGTGTGTGTGTGTGTGTGTGTGTGTGTGTGAGTGGACCCCAAAACAGTCCTACTTTGTGCAACAAACACAGAGACAAACACCTGCCTCTGATTGAGAACCACTCCAGGCAACCATAGACTTTTCTAGACAACTCCACTAACCACAATCCCATAACCTACAAAAAAAACTAGACAAAACCAACACATAATTCACCCATGTCACACCCTGGCCTGACCAAAATAATAAAGAAAATACAAAATACTAAGGCCAGGGCGTGACATAAATGCTAACTAAGGCAAGAATTGTCATCATGCACTGTTTGCATCAGGGTCGTAGACATGGATTGGCCTGGGTGGACAGAGGCCCACCTACTGGGGAGCTAGGCCCTGACAGGTCCCATCCAATCAGATTGATGTGGTTTAAGCATTGATGTGGACTTATTATAGCAGTACATTTTTGTAATTTTTGTAATTAAAAAAGTGATTTTTGAGAGTGAAATCTGATAAATCTATGGTAAAACTAATCGGAAAACATAGGATTTTTCAAACAGGGTGGCTTTCCTTTGCTGGGCGGGACGTTTGTGAACTTGTCGGCAAAATTTGAATATACCAATTTCTCCAAGCACCACTACACCGCTGCATAGGGCCAATGGAAAGACAGCAGTCACACACAGCATGATGTTAAAGGATAAAGCAGTCCATAAACTCGGACAAAATAAGCCAGTAGGACCCAATCTTAAGAATACAAAAACACAACCATTAAGCATTTCCCAATAGAAATGTACAACTATTACTTCCCATTGCAAACAAAAATAATTGCGTTTAACACACAAAGTAACCGTTGACCTAAAATTGAGTATGGAACAGACAGCGGAGCGTCTGTATCTCTGGTTCCAGAGAGACTCTACAAAGAAAAACTGAAAGAGTGCCCTCTTCAGCCCGCGTCCATCCGCCTTTCTTCATACACTGGTGACACTATTCCTGTGTTAGGGCAGATCCAGGTACCAGTCCGGTATGAGGGGAAGGAGTGGACGCTACCGCTTGTCATTGTTAAAGGAGAAAAATCAACCTTGCTAGGCAGAAACTGGCTACAAAAGATCAAGTTGAACTGGGGAGAAATCTTCAGTCTGAGAAATGACAAAGCAGTGAGTCAGGCTACACTCACTAACATGCTGGAGACGCACAAAGAACTTTTCAAAGATGGCTACGGTGAAATACAAGACTTCACAGCAAAAGTCAGAGTGCAAGAAGGAACCAAGCCTATCTTTCACAAACCCTGTCCGGTTCCCTATGCTCTTAAGGAAGCAGTAGAGAAGGAACTGGACCGCCTACAGAAGAATAACATAATCACGAAAGTAGCGAGGAGCGACTGGGCCGCTCCGATTGTTGTAGTTCCAAAGAAAGACAAGACCGTCAGAGTGTGTGGTGACTACAAGGTCACAGTAAATCGCTTCATACTACCAGAGGAATATCCACTATCAAACACTCAAGATCTGTTTGCCACTCTAGCTTGTGGGAAGGTTTTCAGTAGGCTGGACCTGGCATTCGCTTATCAGCAACTGAAGCTGGATCCGGAGTCAGAACAGTATCTGACCATCAATACACACAAGGGGCTATTCAGATTCAATCGCGTGGCCTATGGAATCTCGACAGCTCCAGCGATATTCCAACACACGATGGATCAGATCTTGGACGGTATAGACCATGTTGTGTGCTTCATGGACGACATCCTCGTGTCAGCACCAACCATTGGAGAGCAACTTGTAGTGCTGGACAAAGTGATGTCAAGACTGGAGAAATATGGAGTGAGAATGAAACGCAGCAAGTGTGAGTTCCTCCAGGACTCAGTGGATTATCTCGGATACAAGATTGATGCACAAGGCCTGCACCCAACCAACAGCAAGGTGGAAGCAATCGTAAACGCACCAGCACCCACAAATATCTCAGAGATGAGGTCATTTTTGGGGCTCCTGAACTATTACGGAAAGTTTGTGGCAAACTTGTCCACATTGTTGCATCCGCTTCACCAACTGCTGCAGGCCGATACAAAGTGGAATTGGTCCCCACAATGCGAAGAAGCATTTGAGACTTGCAAACAGCGTTGCTAAAGAGCAAGTGACTTGCCCACTACAACACAGAGATGAAGTTGAGACTCGCGTGTGATGCATCTCCATACGGAGTAGGAGCCGTCAGGTGAAGAACACCCTATTGCATTTGCATCACGGACTCTGTCACCAAGTGAGAAAAATTATGCTCAAATTGAGAAGGAAGCCCTGAGAATAATATTCGGAGTGAAGAAGTTTCACAAATACCTCTATGGAAGGAAGTTCCAACTGCTGATCACAAGCCTCTGTTGGCCATCCTTGAACCAAAATCAGCTATACCAACCCTTACTGCACTTCGAATGCAACGTTGGGCTCTGATATTGTTAGCCTACGACTAGGAGATTGAGTACAGACGATCCAGTGATCACGCAAATGCCGATGCACTATCGAGACTACCGTGCAATAGTGACTCTGACAGTGAAGATGATAGAGCAGTCTTCCAGATCTCACTCATTGATGAACTGCCCATATCTGCTTCAGACATAGCAGAGGAAACAAGGAAAGACCCAGTGCTTTCCAAAGTCTTGGACTTAACATTAGGCGGTTGGCCAACCTTCGTCCATTCATCGACAAGAAAGACCAGTTGTCCACTGATCAAGGGTGTGTTCTGTGGGGATCAAGGGTGGTGGTACCTCACAAATTCCAGAGGAGACTGCTATCTGACCTGCATGAGGGACATCCAGGGATCACTCGAATGAAAGCACTCGCTCGCAGTTATCTGTGGTGGCCTGGACTGGATCAGGACATTCAACAGCATGTAGGCCACTGCTCACCTTGTGAAGCTGTTCGCAACAAGCCTGCTGCTGCACCTCTTCATCCATGGTCCTGGGCTGCTACACCGTGGGAACGCATCCATGTGGATTACGCCGAAATTGAAAAGCAACATTTCCTTGTTGTCGTCGATGTCCATTCCAAGTGGATGGAAGTGTTCCCTACTCAACTGACCACAGCTGAGAAGACCATCAATCTTCTCAAACACCTGTTTGCATCCTTTGGACTAGTCAAGGAGCTCGTATCGGACAATGGCCCTCCGTTCACGTCAAACGATTTTGAAATGTTTCTCAAGAACAACGAAGTAAGTCACATCCTGTCACCACCTTACCATCGGGCATCAAACGGAGCAGTGGAGAGAGCCGTGCAAACCTTTAAGAAGGCCTGGACTAGACTCGAGGTTCAGTCTGTGCCCACCCACCAAAGGCTTCCCCGGTTCCTGTTTACTTACCGTAACACACCACACACAGTAACGGAATGTACACCAGCTGAACTATTTCTGAAACGCCAACCACGTACCCGCCTGACATTGTTGAAACCAGACTTGTCAAGCACTGTGGCAAAGCACCAGCTACAGCAGAAGAAAGCTCATGACAGACACTCAAAGACTGTCAGAGAATTCAAAGAGGAAGCGAGGGTGATGGTACGTGATTTCAGACACCCCAAGCGCCTGTGGAACTCAGGTGTGATCTTGCAACGCAGAGGACCTTTGACTTACCAAGTCCAAATTGGTCATCGCCAGGTCAACGTTCATGTGGATCATCTGCTACGGTCCAACGCCCCAGCAGAGACATGCCGAGAGAACAAGAACAATAATGACCCCCAGGACTATTCTCCTGACTGTGGACATACGGGAGAGATAGAGCCTGACCTCCCACCCGAACCTGGCCCACCACAGGAAGCCCAGGAGGAGCGGAGATATCCTATTCGACAGCAAAGGGCACCTCAAAAGCTTGACCTGTGAGTTGAGCTGGTTAAGGAGGTAACAGACAGTAAAACAAACACATTAATATGTCCTAGATAAAAGGAAAGAAAAAGGACATTACCTGGGTTAGTTATTAGGACACAAACTCCATCTTCGGGGCAGAATAATCCCCTGGATTTATGCTGGGCTCTGAAAAGTCTGCTTCATCCCAGTAGTTGAAAAATGTTTAAGAATGCATTGTTCAGATATTGCATTAGTAGTTACCTAACATATTTACCTTGTTCTCTGGGAGTTAAACACTATTGGGGAGAAGTATAGTATCTGGGATCTACATCTGTTTATATTAGTTACTGTGCTGTTACTAAGCAGTAATGCATTACGGCAGTGTTACGTTACTACACCTAATAGGAAATGCACATGCGCACTGGGGTGCCGGGAACTGTAGAGCACGAGGGGTTTTGACTAAACGAAAACTAACTGTACTCCCGTCTCCTGCCTGGTCATTTCTCCACAACACAAATATTACATTCATGTTTGTTGTTGTTGATGTGCATGAATGAGGGAGAGAGAGCCTACCTTTTCATGGTTCCTAAATGTAAGAGGGCTCCGGTGATGTTTACATATTTGCAGAAATCAATTCAGGTGCATTTTGTGGCTTTTGGCGAATGCTTCTTAAGATCTAAAGTCAGGCTGCTGCAACTGCCTGTAAACACACAGTCCAGTACAAAGTGAGTGATGGCAGGTCAGTGTGGCAAATGGCTTGTTTGTATAAAGGCCTACTTCAGCTCGGATTGGCTATTGCGTAACGGTCTGTGTAGACTCCGGTCCTGGACAAGACAGGTGTTTTTTTATTTGGTTTTATTTACTGCAGTGTCTATTAATTGTCCAAACGCACGGCTGTTTTCCTATTCTACATTGCTATAGAATTTTCACAAATTCCTTAGTATACGCAATTCCCAAACATTCTAAGAATTTCTTAAAACGTGAAACTGACCATATCGAAGTGGTCGCTTGTAAAAAAAGTTTTTTTTTTTTTTTTTATCAAATAAAAATAACAACCTCTAATTCTTCCTGGGGGTGTATATGAACAGATTTCATGTTTGCTAAAATGCCGTCAGTACCACTTTAGTTATTATTTTCAAAGAGATGGCTAACAACAGCAAGTATACTGCCATAAAAAACACAGTTCCACTCACCAGATGATGATCATTTGAAACGTACTGTAACTTCTTATTGAAAGTTTGTTTTTGAAAAGGGATTTATCAACAACATCCTCTTTGATATCACCCGCTGCAGCCTCTGCAAACTAGCCAACAACAAAAGCTAGCAGCTAGACCATGGGAAAACTACTTCACAGTGACATGTTTTTTTAAACATTTTTTGTCATTTAGCAGATGCTCTTATCCAAAGCACCTTACAGGAGTTAAGGCATACATTTTTATACCAGTCCCCAGTGAGAATCAAACTCACAATCCTTGCATATGCAAGCACAATGCTCTTCCAACTGAGCTACAAGAGACCTGTTGGCCAGTAAGAAGGCAGAGGTTTCCATGCGTTTTTGTAAAAAACAGTCCCGCCCATTAAGTGAAAATGTGATTGGTTGATTCTGCTGTCACTCCAAAATGTTGTCCTAATACAGTTGAATAGCAGATGCCTTTATCTAGCTTTTGATGGCCTAGTCAATGGCTGACTTAGCTAGCTAGATTTATCTCCCCAGAGACCAGCAAATAAAAATCCCAAATGGATATTTTTTTCTTGTCTGTGCTAACTGTGGCCTCCTGAGTGGCGCTGCAGTCTAAGGCACTGCATCTCAGTGCTATTGGTGCCACTACAGACCCTGGTTCCATCGTGGGCTGTATCACATCTGGCTGTAACTGGGACTCCGGTAGGGTGGTGCACAATTGGCACAGAGTGGTTAGATTCTGGCCGGGGCAGGCTGTCATTGTAAAACAAGAATTTGTTCTTAATTGACTTGCCGAGCTAAATAAAGCTTAATAAATATAATAACCCTTTATTGTCCAACACAAACTAAAGAGACAAATCAGAATATCTTTGAAAATAATAATGCAATTCTATATTATAATAATTATTTATAAATCCTTAGCCCTTGAAGGCGTAGAAGGCCCGTTGTTCCCCGCTGTGTTTGGGTTAGTAATATTTTGTAGATTTGCTCTATTTTCCCTCAGCATGCATTCTTTCACTATTTTGAATGTGTAAAGAACCTATATACTGTTCTGAATTATGAACACAGAAATACTGGATGTCTTATTATGGTGGGGATTTGATCAAATTGCAATCATGGTCTTGACTCGGACTCGATTTTCTCCGGTCTTGGTCTTGAATCGATCTCGCATTAGGTTGTCTCGAACACAACACTGGTAGGGACACCACAAATAGTGTCTGGCGGTGAAGTTTCCCTATAAGGAAACTGTAATACACACACACACACCAAAAAAATACTACTAAATAATAATGTGTGTGAGCACGTGCATCTATCAGTTACACATACATGTCAGTACATACACACAAAAATAAGGTCACAAGAGGGAGCTTTATCTGTTTTTGAAACCAAATATGATGTTTACTTATGCTATATGAGATGGAAGGGAGTTCCATAAAATCATAGCTCTATATAATACTGCACATTTTCTTGAATTTGTTCTGGACCTAGAGACTGTGAAGAGACCCCTGGTGGCATGTCCGTTAAGGGTAAGTATGTCTATCAGAGCTATATGTAAGTTGATTATGCAGGCAATTTGGAATTTTCAACGCATTAATATCTCTCACAAAACAAGACTTGATGCAGTCAATCTCTCCTCTACTTTTTGTCGAGAGAGACCGACATGCATATTGTTGATGTTAGCTCTCTGTGTACAACCATTCACAAAAAACACCTTGTTTCCCTATTTTTCCTTGTAACAAACTGGAACAATCTGGAAAGAGGCGTCTTCAATGACACTACCCCTGTTGCTCTCCTTCTGTTGTTTAATGAATAAAGGACTAAATTATTAATGATCCCCAGGACCATTAATTATTCAAATGTGCCTGTGGTTGAAAGCAGTGCTCTAGGTAAAAGGGGGTGATGTATCGTCTGAGAAAAATACCTCTTTCTTAATTGTGGTGATTAGCATTGGTCACCTAATGATATACCTCCCCTACCTGTTTGTGATGTCAGAGAACCTGATGTACTTAACAGGGTAGAATAAATAGCTTCATATGTGTTTTGGAGAAATGGTGTGGGAGGAGAAAATGTCTCACCACACTGAATTATGTCCATGCAGTGGCTTGTACAGTATATATGAATAACAGTTTAATAATATAACAGCTGGAATCCTTAGCTGCTGCATACATTTTTTTACTTTTATTAAATTCATTATATATACCCATTTATTCTTGAAGAATATAACATGTCAATTCCTCATGAGCTTAATTCCACTGTCTTAAGCCATCAGAGGTCAAAATAAGCTTGTTTTACACCGTTTGTATACCAAATCAATGTAAACAAACATTATATAGCCTCAAAACATGGTTAACACTATAATTTTGATATCATGAATGGTCAGTCCTTGCATCCATAGCTCTGTCTGTATAGTAATTTGAGAGTGGCTCAATTTCACCAACTGTCTGGTAGAAATGTGTGAAACATTGCTTCAGTTGTATATGAGAACTTCTCAGTTCAGCCCAACCAGTCTGTGTCTTCTTCCTGGATTCTATGAAGTAAACAAAAACCACTCTGTGATATTGTTGCCACTCAGAACATTAAAACATTTTCTATTAAGATTTTTTGACATATCCTTTTTATGATCCCCAAATGTAAACAGAGTCAGAATTTGTTATCCTAAATACTGTTGGTCCCACAGTTTGTTGGCCGGAGGCTAGGGTCAATATTTTCTGTTTATTTGATTTTTGTCACCTAAATGCATTAGAGCACCAGGCTGTATCAGGCTCTAGCGGCTTTGACAGGTAATTAGATTGGGGTGCCACCAAGGCAACAACGCATATTGACTCTCTTATGACACATCAGGCACCACTGCCCAAGCAGAAATAACCTAAATCTTTCATTCTCTGAGGGCAAAGAAAACAACACAAGACACACCACAGGAACAATACTAAAAAACACTAAAGCACCAACACCACCAAAACTAAAGCACAAACACCACAACAACACCACCAAAACTAAAGCACAAACACCACAACAACACCACCAAAACTAAAGCACAAACACCACAACAACACCACCAAAACTAAAGCACAAACACCACAACAACACCACCAAAACTAAGGCACCAACACCACAACAACACCACCAACAATAAAGTACCAACTCAATGTCAACAAACTAAGACCAAGGAGATAATTGTGGACTACAGGAAAAGGAGGACCGAGCACAACCCCATTCTAATCGAGGGGGCTGTAGTGGAGCAGGTTGAGAGCTTCAAGTTCCTTGGTGTCCACATCAACAACAAACTAGAATGGTCCAAACACACCAAGACAGTCGTGAAGAGGGCACGACAAAGCCTATTCCCCCTCAGGAAACTAAAAAGATTTGGCATGGGTCCTGAGATCCTCAAAAGGTTCTATAGCTGCAACATCGAGAGCATCACTGGTTGCATCACTGCCTGGTATGGCAATTGCTCGGCATCTGACCTCAAGGCATTACAGAGGATAGTGTGTACGGCCCAGTACATCACTGGCGCTAAGCTGCCTGCCATCCAGGACCTCTACACCAGGCGGTTTCAGAGGAAGGCCCTAAACATTCAAAGGGTCAAAGACCCCAGCCAACCCAGTCATAGACTGTTCTCTCTACTACCGCATGGCAAGTGGTACCGGAAACAAAGAACTTTCTTTTGAAACTCGTCAGTCTATTCTTGTTCCATGTGAGAAATTGCCAAGAAATTGAAGATCTCGTACAACGCTGTGTACTACTCCCTTCACGGAACGGTGCAAACTTGCTCTAACCAGAATATAAAGAGGAGTGTCTAGTTTGTGTCTAGAGTCTAGTTTGAGAAAGTGTCTAGAGTCTAGTTTGAGTGTCTAGTTTGAGAAACAGACACCTCAACTGGCAGCTTCATTCAATAGGACCCGCAAAACATCTCAATGTCAACAGTAAAGAGGTGACTCCGGGATGCTGGCCTTCCAGATACTCAACTAGTCTAAATATACTCTATTATTATGGTTGGAGATTATAATATGGCTTTAAATACCTTAATGGACTAAAATGGAAATCACACTACAAACTATCACCCTCATGCACATCACAAATATCATGGATATATTGGAACTAGTTGATATATCACCTGACCTAGCGAAATTTACAAGGCGGAGGCTCAACCAAGCTATTCTTCTTGACTACTTTCCTTTGACATTCTCACCGGCACCAAAAGTTTTTGAATAAAATTTTTTAAAAACTGTTGATAGGGCACCAAATAGTTGGAATACACATTACTCTTACAGAATTTCCACATGGGCGAGGATATTGGACATTTGACAACTTGTTTTTATCTGAGACAGAATAATTTATAACTGACTTTTTTCTTCGTAACACAGCTACAGTAGATCCCCTTATTGTGTGGGACACTTTCAAATGTGGCTTTAGAGGCCATGCAATTCAATAGTCATCTTTGAAACAAAAACAATGTAGGTCAAAAGAGCTCATATTAACAACGAAAAAATAGGAACAAACATTACAGGTAGATATCAACATTTGTACCATAGACGCACAGAATAAGTTAGAGGAAAAACAAAAATAACTGGAGTAACTTAAAAAATATATTGCGTGTAGTATAAATCAAAATGTTATTGGTCACTTACACCGAATACAACAGGTGTAGATCTTACAGTGAAATGCTTACTTACGAGCCCCTAACCAACAATGCAGTTTCAAAAAATACGGATAAGAATAAGAAATAAAAGTAACAAGTAATTAAGAGCAGCGGAAACAGGGCTAGGTCTGAGGACCCATAGCAAACCTTTTCAGTCTCCTGAGGGGGAATAGGTTTTGTCGTGCCCTTTTCACGACTGTCTTGGTGTGCTTGGAACATGTTCGTTTGTTGGTGATGTGGACATGAAAGAACTTGAACCCCTCAAACTGTTCCACTGCAGCCCGGTCAATGAGAATGGGGACGTGCTCTGTCCTCTTTTTCCTGCAGTCCACAATCATCTCCTTTCTCTTGATCATGTTGAGGGAGAGGTTGTTGTCCTGGCTCCACACGACCAGGTCTCTGACCTCCTTATAGGCTAACTCGTCGTTGTTGGTGATCAGGCCTACCACTGTTGTGTCATCGGCATATTTAATGATGGTGTTGGAGTCATGCCTAGCTGTGCAGTCATGATTGAACAGGGAGTACAGGAGTGGAATGAGCACGCACCCCTGAGGGGCCCCTGAGTTGAGGATCAGTGTGGCGGATGTGTTGTTACCTACCCTTATCACCTGGAGGTGGCCTGTCAGGAAGTCCAGGATCCAGTTGCAAAGGGAGGTGTTAGGTCCAGGGTCCTTAGCTTATTGATGAGCTTTGAAGGCACTATGGTGTTGAACGCTGAACTGTAGCCAATGAATAGCATTTTCACATAGATGTATGCAAATTGGAGTGGGTGTAGAGTTTCTGCGATAATCGTGTTGATGTGAGCAATGATCATCCTTTCAAAGCACTTCATGGTTACAGATGTGAGTGCTACAGGTCGGTAGTCATTTAGGAAGGATTACAACGCCAAACTTTTTTCCAAATTAACTCCATAATATCGACAGAAACATGGCAAACGTTGTTTAGAATCAATCCTCAAGGTGTTTTTCACATATCTATTCGATGATAAATCATTCGTGGCAGTTGGGTTTCTCCTCTGAAGCAAATGGAAAAATACACGCAACTGGAGATTACGCAATAATTTCGACAAAGGACACCAAGCGAGCACCTGGTAAATGTAGTCTCTTATGGTCAATCTTCCAATGATATGCCTACAAATACGTCACAATGCTGCAGACACCTTGGGGAAACGACAGAAAGTGTAAACTCATTCCTGGCGCATTCACAGCCATATAAGGAGACATTGGAACACAGCGCCTTCAAAATCTGGGGCATTTCCTGTTTGAAATTTCATCTTGGTTTCGCCTGTAGCATCAGTTCTGTGGCACTCACAGATAATATCTTTGCAGTTTTGGAAACGTCAGAGTGTTTTTTTTCCAAAGCTGTCAATTATATGCATAGTCGAGCATCTTTTCGTGACAAAATATCTTGTTTAAAACGGGAACGTTTTTTTATCCAAAAATTAAAAGAGCGCCCCCTATATCGAAGAAGTTAATGAGTTAATAATTGCTTGATTCAGTTAATAACGCAATTAGAAACTTTAATCATTCGATGAACAACAGTCGTCACATTAACTAATACAACATCACAACACAGACAATTACATTGATAGAACCCACAATCTATGTGCAATATTAAAGTTGATCTACCCACCCCCCCAAACCCAAAATCACCAACACAACAACTCCACCAATACTAAAGCACCAACGCATCACCACCAACACTAAAGCACCAACACTAAACACCAACACAACAACACCAGCAACACTAAACCAACATCACAACAACATTACCAGCAACACTAAACCAGCAAGACAACAACACCACCAACACTAAAGCACCAACACCAGCAACACTAAAGCACCAACACAAAAACATCACCAGCAACACTAAACCACCAATACAACAACACCACCAACACTAAAGCACCAACACTAAACACCAACACAACAACACCAGCAACACTAAACCAACATCACAACAACATTACCAGCAACACTAAACCAGCAACACAACACCACCAACACTAAAGCACCAACACCAGCAACACTAAACCAACATCACAACAACATTACCAGCAACACTAAACCACCAATACAACAACACCACCAACACCAACACACCAACATGACAACACCACCAACACTAAAGCAACAACACCAGCAACACTAAAGCACCTTGGAAGCAGTCAGGGAGGGATTTGGGAGGCTTGGATTTATCATGCTGTTTATGTGCGATTTGACATGACCCCCTTTGAGTTGAAATACACATCCTTTGATTGCTTCAGCCTCTGTGACATGCACTTTCAATCTGTCTCTTTCAGACCAATTCCCCAAGTAGGGTTTAGTCATCTATATTTTCTAAACTATTTGTGGATGTACAAGGCAAGATTGTGCCAAGCTCAGAAAATGGTCTGAATTACCTTTTTTTACCCTCCCCCTGCCTTGGGAAATGTGGTATCTTTGGGCCTCCTCCAGCAAACAAGTAAACACAGGTATGTGAATGGTGTGCGTTCATGTAATGTCATAACATATTTTGGGATTAATCAATATCCTGAACAAAGTTAGAATCAAATCTGATACTGTGTAATGCATTTTTTCAGTCAAAAAAACATGCTGTATGAATCATCTAAATCTTATCATAGATAACTGATGTGAAATTAACTATTTTATTTTCTACATTTTTTATTCAAGGTAGGCTATTGAAGTTAATTAAATGTACTATTAGATTTTACTGTCACAAGATTACGTACTGATGGTGAAATGTAGTGCCGCATACCCTCCTGGTGTGATTTTGGTTAAAACTCTTGACCGTGCATTTTCAGTAATTCATGTCTAAATTTAAATTTGCTAGAGACTAGAGAGAGAGGGAGAAAGAAGAAAAGCCATCTTAAACTGCAATTAAAGAGTATAGGAAGAGCCATGAATTCAGACGAGGCATGTTTAAGGTAGATAAGGTGAAACCAACTGACGGTCTTCCCCTATTCCAGTAGCAGCAGACATGTTATTGTTAAATAGTCTTCCCAGCCCTGATGAATGAGCCCGAGCACGACAACAGCTGGAGAAATGTGTTTGGTCACACAAGTCATTGGAAATGAAGGTTCTTTTAGCAGTGAGTTTCCTCCATGAAATGTTCCTTTCCCTTTTCAAGGAATCTCCCTCCCTAATGAAGGCTTTCCATCACAAGCACAAGTCTGTTAGGATTCACAATGTAATTCATAGGTCTCTTACATGCATGTATAGACATTTGTCAGGCTATATTTGTATAGGCATATGATGGGCTGGCTCGCTCCTAAAAATATATCCTAGTGTCAGGACAGTTAGTTAGTGTGACATGGATGTGAGATTTCACATGTTTTTGTGGGAGTATTATCGTTGTTCTTACAGGATGTCAGTCAAATGACTGAGGACATGTTATGAAGTTTCAAGTTTTAACTTTATTTGCCCCAGAGGGCAATTGGTTTTGGTTATGGTATATCATACAAACACATACGTATGAAACTAGGCAGACACTAAATACAGCAAACTAAAGTCCCTCTGATTTCCATGGAAAAACCAGATGGGCTCTAGGCACAGGAAGGTAATCAACCAGGTAGTGAACAGAGGTAATCTTAGCTCATTTCCTCTAAGCTGTGGTGGCTAACACAAGTATTTGGGGCTCAGGCAAGACTAATACTCATTCAAGCATTGGTTCTGCCAGGTCATGGCTGAAAATGGACCGTGGGTGGTTGAAGGATGGTTTGGAAAATATCCCAATACCAGCCAGATTCCTAAAACCCTGGATAGCGCTTGAGACTAGAGGCTCCATGAACATTTCCTCCCTGACACTTCAGTGGAAAGGGGGCATCTTGTCAAATAGGGGGAATAACAGTTCACAACTTGCCTTGAGTGGTTGAGTACCTTGCTTAAGCAGGTTGACTGACAGGTTTAAACACTGTGTCACCAACTGCTGTGGGGCAGCTCTGTTCCTGAAAACCACCAGATCCACTCACAGAGATACACTGGGGATAATCAGTTATGACAGACAGTTGAAAGTGAGTTAAAGTGTAATCTATTCATAATCAAGACGCTGGAATGAATATTGAATCTGACATGTAGCAGTGGAATCAGTCATGTCCAGAAATCACAAGGGCTATTCTAGTCAACTAACTATGATAACAAAATAGTTGCTAAGGTGCTGAGAAGCAACTGTAGAATGCATTGGGAAACCATGGAAATGGTGAGTTAATATATTTCCCAGAGAATAAATAAATCCTAATATTCCAGCTTGGGAAAGCATTCATGTGACATCCTATGAACACAATGTAAGTATTACTTAGCTATAGAGAGACAGAGAGAGAGCGACAGAGAGAGACAAAGAGAGAGAGAGAGAGAGAGAGAGAGAGAGAGAGAAAAAGACAAAGAGAGAGCGACAGAGAGAGAGTGACAGAGAGAGAGAGAGAGAGAGAGAGAGAGAGAGAGAGAGAGAGACCGAGAGAGAGAGACCGAGAGAGAGAGGGACAGAGAGAGACAGAGAGAGACAGAGGGGGACAGAGTGAGACAGAGAGACAGAGAGAGAATGGCCTCACCATTGGCAGTTATCTTAGCCGTTACAAAGAATAATGTACTGAAATCAAGCAAAGCGAGTATGTATCCGCACATTACATTTCAAATAACTCCGCTCTGGGTACGTTCATTAAGTATTGAAAGCTATTCTTGCCTCGAACTTTGGATTTCCATAAGCTCATTAGTGATCATATTGCTCCACAGATCATCAGGGTTGGGGCAAGAAATTACTCTGCTACAAACGACCAGAGAAGGCAGCTTCAGCTAGAAATATGGTAATTAATAATGTCTTTGTGGGTAGACTGATTAAAATTCCTGCAGGATAACAATGTACCAAATGGGTTTATGCCCACCCTGCTTTTCACCCATCAGCACCATATTGAGATTTTCCACCGAGAAGATTACAGTTATCAAAATGAACATTCAAATAATGGTTAGTACATCTGACCCTGATGAGTCCTTGTGGTTGGGGGCCAGGCCTATTACATTGCATACCTAGCTCCTAATAATCTGCTACATTCACACACCTCTTCTCCAAGGCCTGGGGGTTATTGCCAGGTCATGCTGGCAAAATAAGTTTCTAACCTCCAAGGGGCTTTCATGGTTGAATAAATAAATATTGATGTCAATCCGTTCATAATGATTTTTGACAAGTGGGATCTCCATACCTTGCAGGAAGACTAGTGACTCTCATTCAACTTTCCCTCCAGAGCGTCTACAGTGCCATCAGAAAGTATTCACACCCCTTGACTTTTTCCACATTTTGTTGTGTTTGGACCTGAATTTAAAATGGATTCAATTTAGATTTTTTTTGTCACTGGCCCACACATTATACCCCATAATGTCAAACTGGAATTATTTTTTGGGATAATTTTACAAAATAATTTAAAATGAAAGGCTGAAAAATCTTCAGTCAATAAGTTTGCTTCCTGCAACACTAACTCTAAAAAGTTTTGGGACACTGTAAAGTCCATGGAGAATAAGAACACCTCCTCCCAGCTGCCCACTGCACTGAAGATAGGAAACACTGTCACCACTGATAAATCCACCATAATTGAGAATTTCAATAAGCATTTTTCTACGGCTGGCCAGGCTTTCCACCTGGCAACTCCTACCCCGGTCAACAGCACTGCACCCCCAACAGCAACTCGCCCAAGCCTTCCCCATTTCTCCTTCTCCCAAATCCATTCAGCTGAAGTTCTGAAAGAGCTGAAAAATCTGGACCCCTACAAATCAGCCGGGCTAGACAATCTGGACCCTTTCTTTCTAAAATTATCTGCCAAAATTGTTGCCACCCCTATTACTAGCCTGTTCAACCTCTCTTTCGTGTCATCTGAGATTCCCAAAGATTGGAAAGCAGCTGCGGTCATCCCCCTCTTCAAAGGGGGGGACACTCTTGACCCAAACTGCTACAGACCTATATCTATTACATTTACATTTAAGTCATTTAGCAGACGCTCTTATCCATCTATCCTACCATGCCTTTCTAAGGTCTTCGAAAGCCAAGTCAACAAACAGATTACCGACCATTTCGAATCTCACCATACCTTCTCTGCTATGCAATCTGGTTTCAGAGCTGGTCATGGGTGCACCTCAGCCACGCTCAAGGTCCTAAACGATATCTTAACCGCCATCGATAAGAAACATTACTGTGCAGCCGTATTCATTGATCTGGCCAAGGCTTTCGACTCTGTCAACCACCACATCCTCATCGGCAGACTCGACAGCCTTGGTTTCTCAAATGATTTCCTCGCCTGGTTCACCAACTACTTCTCTGATAGAGTTCAGTGTGTCAAATCGGAGGGTCTGCTGTCCGGACCTCTGGCAGTCTCTATGGGGGTGCCACAGGGTTCAATTCTTGGACTGACTCTCTTCTCTGTATACATCAATGAGGTCGCTCTTGCTGCTGGTGAGTCTCTGATCCACCTCTACGCAGACGACACCATTCTGTATACTTCCGGCCCTTCTTTGGACACTGTGTTAACAACCCTCCAGGCAAGCTTCAATGCCATACAACTCTCCTTCCGTGGCCTCCAATTGCTCTTAAATACAAGTAAAACTAAATGCATGCTCTTCAACCGATCGCTACCTGCACCTACCCGCCTGTCCAACATCACTACTCTGAACGGCTCTGACTTAGAATACGTGGACAACTACAAATACTTAGGTGTCTGGTTAGACTGTAAACTCTCCTTCCAGACCCATATCAAACATCTCCAATCCAAAGTTAAATCTAGAATTGGCTTCCGATTTCGCAACAAAGCATCCTTCACTCATGCTGCCAAACATACCCTTGTAAAATTGACCATCCTACCAATCCTCGACTTTGGCGATGTCATTTAAAAAATAGCCTCCAATACCCTACTCAACAAATTGGATGCAGTCTATCACAGTGCTATCCGTTTTGTCACCAAAGCCCCATATACTACCCACCATTGCGACCTGTACGCTCTCGTTGGCTGGCCCTCGCTTCATACTCGTCGCCAAACCCACTGGCTCCATGTCATCTACAAGACCCTGCTAGGTAAAGTCCCCCCTTATCTCAGCTCGCTGGTCACCATAGCATCTCCCACCTGTAGCACACGCTCCAGCAGGTATATCTCTCTAGTCACCCCCAAAACCAATTCTTTCTTTGGCCGCCTCTCCTTCCAGTTCTCTGCTGCCAATGACTGGAACGAACTACAAAAATCTCTTAAATTGGAAACACTTATCTCCCTCACTAGCTTTAAGCACCAACTGTCAGAGCATCTTACAGATTACTGCACCTGTACATAGCCCACCTATAATTTAGCCCAAACAACTACCTCTTTCCCAACTGTATTTAATTTATTTATTTATTTTGCTCCTTTGCACCCCATTATTTTTATTTCTACTTTGCACATTCTTCCATTGCAAAACTACAATTCCAGTGTTTTACTTGCTATATTGTATTTACTTTGCCACCATGGCCTTTTTTGCCTTTACCTCCCTTCTCACCTAATTTGCTCACATTGTATATAGACTTGTTTTTTTTTTTTTTTTTTTTTTACTGTATGTTTGTTTTACTCCATGTGTAACTCTGTGTCGTTGTATGTGTCGAACTGCTTTGCTTTATCTTGGCCAGGTCGCAATTGTAAATGAGAACTTGTTCTCAACTTGCTTACCTGGTTAAATAAAGGTGAAATAAATAAATAAAATAAAAGTATTTAACCAGTAGAGGCTCTTGAGAGGAGGAAAGGGAGGACCATCCTTCTCAGTGAATTTCAGAAATGTTTTAATTGTAAAACATTTAAAAAGTTATCATTTTTACATGAAACAATACTAAATATAATCACGTCACCAAATAATTGATTAAAACACACAATTTTTCTAAGAAGATCTACAGTATCCTCAACAGCACTCTGTGGGGTAGCACCATGGTGTAGCCGGAGGACAGCTAGCTTCCATCCTCCTCTGGGTACATTGATTTCAATACAAAACCTAGGAGACTATTGGTTTTCACCCCCTTCCATACACTTACACAGTAATTATGGCAACTTCCGGAGGACGTCCTTCGGCCTATCAGAGCTCTTTCAGCATGAACAGACATGTTGTCCACCCAATCAAAGGATCAGATAATTAATCTAGTACTGAAAGCATAAGCTACAGCTACTAGCTAGCACTGCAGTGTATAAAATGTGGTGAGTAGTTGACTCAAAAACAGAAAGACAATAGTTTAACAGTTTTGAACAAATTATTTTCTTCCAAAGTGAAGGAGAATCAAGAGAGAAATAGAGAGATAAATTTTTTCTCTTTCAGTTTCACTAACATAGCTAGCAAATGCAGCTAGCAGGTTTACCCTGCTCAAACAGAGGGATGCTATGTTAGCTAGCTGGCTATGACTTTCCAACACAACACTGGAACTATTCCACGTCAAGGTATGCTTTTGGTATTACTAATTTATTGCCACTGGGCACGCCGTTGTAACTGCTTACTGACTGTACACTGTAACGGTACTGCATGATTGTAGCGGGTTTACTTAAGTGTTAGTTCTATTAGCCATGCTGACAACGATGTAGGCTGTGTGAAGCGGTATGGCATGGGAATGTTTTTTTCGGTTGGTCATATACAGCTGATGTGTTGTGCATTGAAGTCCACAAGCGAAGGGAAGAGGTGAGAGGAGTAAAGCGCATAGATGAATACAAAATGGATACTATAAAAGTGAACTGTGTTTATGCGTGATAAGGGGTGTATTCATTCCACCAATTGTGTTGAAACAATTTTGTGTAGATGGGTGAGATTAACCCAATGAGAGAAGGTCACAAGTGTTTCCATAAAAGGTGTCTGGGTTTAAACATATTTTTTTGTACATAAAGTGAATAGTTTAATCAGTTGATAGTGACAGAATTAGATTACTTCCCAATCAAAGTCAGCCTCTGAATGTCAAAGAAACTAAACAATGATACCCCATATCCATCGGAGTCACACATTTCCCAGGAATTTTACAGCTTGTTTCTAGCATGAAGCATTGTGCACCAAAACGCTGTTATAGATCACTTTATGTAATCGGATCCCTTTCATTTTCTTCAAAATGTTAAGCTAACAAGGGGTAGGCTGTGATTTTTTTGCCATTTTCTTTAATAAAGGTAGGCCTATAGTATACCCTCTCATTCCCCCTAAATTTGAGTATTGGTTTTAACTTAACAGCCTATTTAAAAAGTGCATGGTGAGTGAAGGAATTGACAAATCTATGGACATAGCAGCCTATAGCCAAATTTGGTCATTCAAACTGGTAGGCCGACCTCATTTCTTAAATAGGAAAAAATAGGCACCAACCCAAAGCCCTCTTGTTGTTAGCAATGTCTAATTAAAATGAAGTTTGTTTACATGAATTTGCATTCTTTCATCACCATTAGCTGTCCATTTCCGCAGCTGCTGCTTTAAGTTTCAGCACCAAAATGTAAGTTACTCGAATCTGGCTTATTGTGAAGTCAATAACTCTGATAAATACATCATGGGCAAGAAACATTTCATTAAATCTATTATAGTAGTAGCAAGCTATCAAAGTTGACCTCCAATCCTCCTTCTCATCTTTGCGCTCTCCTTCTCAAACTGAACAGATCATAGTGCATTTTTTGGAATAGGACTAATCGAAAATAATTTTCAGAAGAAACCTTTGACTCTCCTCCTGAACTGCCACAGCCCTTCACAGTATAGCATTTGGTTAAGCAGCACACAAAACTGTTTTTGATCAGCAAGAGCAGAGCAGCTGGGCACAGGGTTGGAAAATCCATTGCACTGTGTAATGCATCTTAGTTTTATTTGGGCACACATCAATATATAGCCTAATAAGCAACGTATTCTAAAACACTGAGAAATATTGAAATTTCAATGACAAATTACATGACCCTCCCATGGACTAGATTTAAAAAACTACTAAACCTTCCCCTTGGACTAGATTTAAAAAACTACTAAACCTTCCCCTTGGACTATATTTAAAAAACTACTAACCCTTCCCATTGGACTAGATTTAAAAAACGACTAAACCTTCCCCTTGGACTATATTTAAAAAACTACTAAACCTTCCCCTTGGACTAGATTTAAAAAACTACTAAACCTTCCCCTTGGACTATATTTAAAAAACTACTAAACCTTCCCCTTGGACTATATTTAAAAAACGACTAAACCTTCCCCTTGACTGAAATAGAACATTTCAATGCATCCCTTAGTGGAAAAGAAATCTGAATTGGGCTGCCGGTGTAAACACAGCCCATGAGACGCTGTCTCAACCAACTTCCTTAGGCTTCAATTCACATTTTACATAGCAATTAATGGTGTCATGTGATTGATGGCTTTGTCCATTCACATATACTGTAATTGATTCAAACCAATAACTCTGAAGACATGATTATATGACTCTTTGAATATTATGTATCAGGAGCTACTATCAAATTATCCAGATCTAGTCAAATTTTCAAGTCTTTCAGATTTTAATTGGTATTTTAGGCTACTTGTATTTCACTTGTTGTTTTTTTACTTGACAATATAATTGTATTGTCAGCTAAATTGAAACTGGAAGGGAATAATGTAATTACCACCACTGTAGTCTACCCTAAATCGGCCATAGCAGATGGTAGTTTCTATGCAACGTATCTTATTTAATTCCTGTGTAGCATCCCAGTTTTTGGTTCCTAGCTACACCCACACTAGACTAGTGTGAGAGAATCTCCTGAGATTGTGCTGAGAGGATAATAGGGAGGCACTTAGCCCTGTTCATACACTGCTCTTTCTCCACTCTACATTCTCATTCCTTCACAACAAAACTGCAGAGTAGGGAGGATCATATTACCACTATAGCATAGGCTCCGCTGGAGGCTGGTGAGAGGTCGGCTCAAAATAATGGTACCACCAGCTCCCTGTCATAGGGTCCTTCTGGGTAATTTTGATACATTTAAAGGCGATATCAATTAAAATCACCCTGACACTTTCTGGAGGACAGTGAGAGAGGAGGGTCTTTGTGAAGGTATCCACCAGGAAAACCAAAGAAGAAGAACCACTCACAACCACTGGCGTAAACTTACAGAAAACTTAGATTGTGCCTTTGCGCAAATGTTTTCTCATATATTTTTTGACTAAATGAGAAAACCATATGATGTCTCACTGTATTTTTTCAACATGTGTTTCCGTCACGTTATCTAATACTTTACATGACTATGTGTGCTGATGGAAGGAGAACGTCAGTGGCTGTGAACTCCTCTCCAGCTTCCACAGCTATGGTTGGGGGGCAGAGCCGTTGATCCAAGCCTGAACCTTTAAAAATGGAGAAGATCAATCAGAGTTATCAGATTGTATGAAATCTAATCAATAGGCACCTCTTGAGGAATACAGGGCTCTCTGCACCAGTGTAAGTCATCGATTGCCTTCTCAGGTTGCCGTTTCAATTAGACCGCTCTTATCAGTGGCCTGGTCTTTCTTTAAGGAACAACACAAGTCTGGATATATCAACATCTTGTTTTGCCTTGCAGTCCAATCTAACAGCACTTCAAAAACCAGGCTAGGACCTCCCGAGATTGTACACTATCTGTAATGCTTCCACCTCTCCCACATACATTTTATATCGCTTCCACCTCTCCCACATACATTTTATATCGCTTCCACCTCTCCCACATACATTTTATATCGCTTCCACCTCTCCCACATACATTTTATATCGCTTCCACCTCTCCCACATACATTTTATATCGCTTCCACCTCTCCCACATACATTTTATATCACTTCCACCTCTCCCACATACATTTTATATCGCTTCCACCTCTCCCACATACATTTTATATCGCTTCCACCTCTCCCACATACATTTTATATCGCTTCCACCTCTCCCACATACATTTTATATCACTTCCACCTCTCCCACATACATTTTATATCGCTTCCACCTCTCCCACATACATTTTATATCGCTTCCACCTCTCCCACATACATTTTATATCACTTCCACCTCTCCCACATACATTTTATATCGCTCTCCCACATACATTTTATATCACTTCCACCTCTCCCACATACATTTTATATCGCTTCCACCTCTCCCACATACATTTTATATCGCTTCCACCTCTCCCACATACATTTTATATCACTTCCACCTCTCCCACATACATTTTATATCACTTCCACCTCTCCCACATACATTTTATATCACTTCCACCTCTCCCACATACATTTTATATCGCTTCCACCTCTCCCACATACATTTTATATCGCTTCCACCTCTCCCACATACATTTTATATCGCTTCCACCTCTCCCACATACATTTTATATCGCTTCCACCTCTCCCACATACATTTTATATCGCTCCTCTCCCACATACATTTTATATCGCTTCCACCTCTCCCACATACATTTTATATCACTTCCACCTCTCCCACATACATTTTATATCGCTTCCACCTCTCCCACATACATTTTATATCGCTTCCACCTCTCCCACATACATTTTATATCGCTTCCACCTCTCCCACATACATTTTATATCACTTCCACCTCTCCCACATACATTTTATATCACTTCCACCTCTCCCACATACATTTTATATCGCTTCCACCTCTCCCACATACATTTTATATCGCCACCTCTCCCACATACATTTTATATCGCTTCCACCTCTCCCACATACATTTTATATCACTTCCACCTCTCCCACATACATTTTATATCACTTCCACCTCTCCCACATACATTTTATATCGCTTCCACCTCTCCCACATACATTTTATATCGCTTCCACCTCTCCCACATACATTTTATATCGCTTCCACCTCTCCCACATACATTTTATATCGCTTCCACCTCTCCCACATACATTTTATATCGCTTCCACCTCTCCCACATACATTTTATATCGCTTCCACCTCTCCCACATACATTTTATATCGCTTCCACCTCTCCCACATACATTTTATATCGCTTCCACCTCTCCCACATACATTTTATATCGCTTCCACCTCTCCCACATACATTTTATATCGCTTCCACCTCTCCCACATACATTTTATATCGCTTCCACCTCTCCCACATACATTTTATATCGCTTCCACCTCTCCCACATACATTTTATATCGCTTCCACCTCTCCCACATACATTTTATATCACTTCCACCTCTCCCACATACATTTTATATCACTTCCACCTCTCCCACATACATTTTATAGCGCTTCCACCTCTCCCACAAGTTTTATAGCGCTTCCACTTCTGCCACATAAGTTTTCTTCCTAATATTGCGTTGCACCCCTTTTTTCCCTCAGAACATCCTCAATTAATCGAGGCATGGACTCTACAAGGTGTCGAAAGCGCTACACAGGGATGCTGGTCCATGTTGACTCCAATGCTTCCCACAGTTGTGTTAAGTTGGTTGGATGTCCTTTGGGTGGTGGACCATTCTTGATACACACAGGAAACATTTGAGCGTGAAAAACCCAGTAGCGTTGCAGTTCTTGACACAAACTGGTTTGCCTGGCACTTACTACCTTACCCCGTTCAAAGACACTTAAATCTTTTGAATGGCACACATACACAATCCGTGTCTCAATTGTCTCAAGGCTTAATAATCGTTCTTTAACCTGTCTTCTCCCCTTCATCTACACTGATTGACATCAATATGGGATCATAGCTTTCACCTGGACTCACCTAGTCAGGTTGTCATGGAAAGGTGTTCATAATGTTTTGTACACTCAGTGTATATTGAATTTGCGAGATGGCTCTAGCAGTCATGTGCCTTTCTGAGATTCTACATAAGATATGGTGAATAGCAGGTTGGGTAGCCGCATTGTGAATAGCAGCAGGGTGGATGGCCTTATGGAAATCCACATCTGTGACCTTCTAATGCTTTCATGGCAAAGGGATGAGTCACAAGCGGGACAGCTCAAATTCCATTATCCTGGCTGCTTTGGGCATGAGCTAAATGGAAAAGGGTGGCTTGCCCAGCCCAAATGGGATCCAATAGTAATTTATTTGATTTGAATTACAAAGGATAAAACTGAGAACTGTAGAGGAAGAATACATTTCTGCACCCTAAGTATTAGTCTCTACCAGGGTTTCACACAGAGACCCTATGTATCTGCCGTATCATACTATAGCATCGAGGCCTGGGTTGAAGTCAAGATGGTATTGGAGGGAATGATAGCTGACATGTGGTAGTGGATAGATAATGTGAATATCCCAAATGTTTTTTTCCTGGTCAAGTCACAAACATCAACATTTCTTAACAGAAATGCTTACCTTCTTTCATGGACAACACCAGACTGAGAAAATATCTGTAGTTCTACAGTACATCTTGTTCCCCTTTTACTGCCTGTATCATTCTGAGGCCAAACATGCATTAGAGGAGCTATCAGCTCGGCAGGGCTTGGCTGTTTGAAACAGACCATGACTATCAGTGTTCGATAGAAACGGATGACTTACGCGGTGCAGTCAGTTCCCCAACCACTCTGCCTTATCCTTATCAGTCCTCAATGCAGTGTTGTCGAAGCGAGAACACACATACTAACAACAGGAACAACAAAAAATGTCACAGGAATCAATTTATCACTCGACCAACGTATATGGTCAAGTTTCATTACGGACGCTGGTCTTGAAGAGTCAAGGTCAGGAGTCAAGCTATAAAGTTCAGGCTTAGCGGTGCAAGTGACCAAGTTAATTATAGGTTAATAACGGAGGTTGAATGAGATGAATGAAAGTACTACTTTGGATGATTGACTTATCAAACTAGCCCCAGCTCACCAGTTTGTCACACCAGATACATACTGTATATACTGGTACACTAAATGTAACCGTGGATCATTTGCTCATTCTTGCACAGTGTGTTACTGAGAAAAAACACCTGAAAGATGGAGAGACTCTAGCCTCCTCTATATAGCATATTTTTCCCATGTTACATCAAGGACTGAAAATAAGTCATGCATAGAAAAAATGACTTTGACAGAACAGAAACCCTTGATTAGAGAATAATTATACTTGTAATATTGGATCTGTTCAAAAGTGGATTTCGATGTTTAAAGACGTGGGAGAACATACCATCTCTACTTTTTATTTTATTTTATTTTTATTTTTTATTTCACCTTTATTTAACCAGGTAAGCTAGTTGAGAACAAGTTCTCATTTGCAACTGCGACCTGGCCAAGATAAAGCATAGCAGTGTGAACAGAAAACACAGAGTTACACATGGAGTAAACAATTAACAAGTCAATAACACAGTAGAAAAAAAAGGGGAGTCTATATACATTGTGTGCAAAAGGCATGAGGAGGTAGGCGAATAATTAAAATTTTGCAGATTAACACTGGAGTGATAAATGATCAGGTGGTCATGTACAGGTAGAGATATTGGTGTGCAAAAGAGCAGAAAAGTAAATAAATAAAAACAGTATGGGGATGAGGTAGGTAAAAATGGGTGGGCTATTTACCGATAGACTATGTACAGCTGCAGTGATCGGTTAGCTGCTCAGATAGCAGATGTTTGAAGTTGGTGAGGGAGATAAAAAAGTCTCCAACTTCAGCGATTTTTGCAATTCGTGTTATGCAGATGAGTGAGGACCCAACAGCGATTCAACAGGAACAGAGTCTTTTAATGTCCAAACAGGGAAAACATAAATCCTCAATCTTTACAGGAGATGTCCAAACAGGGAAAACATAAATCCTCTATCTTTGCAGGAGAGTCCTCCTTCTAGTAGTAGAGGAGAATTGCAGGGCTAGCGGCAACCGACTGCAGGTCCCTCTGGGTAGGCGCGGGCCGTAGAGGACAGAGACACCTGCTCACACGCAGCATCTGATGAAGAGGCAGATTACGACAGGACGGGACAAGGGCAAAGCAAACAAGAATCCGACAAGGACAGAAGCAGAAACAGAGAGAGAAATAGAGACTTAATCAGAGGGCAAAAGAGGGGACAGGTGTGAGAGAGTAAACGAGGTCGTTAGGAGAATGAGGAACAGCTGGGAGCAGGAACGGAACGATAGAGAGAGAGAGAGTAACCAATACGACCAGCAGGGGGAAACGAAGAGAAGGGAAAGCACAGGGACAAGACATAACATGACAATTCGTTCCAGTCACAGGCAGCAGAGAACTGGAACGAAAGGCGGCCAAATCAGGTGTTGGCTTTAGGGATGATCAGTGAGATACACCTGCTGGAGCGTGTGCTACGGATGGGTGTTGCCATCGTGACCAGTGAACTGAGATAAGGCGGAGCTTTACCTAGCATGGACTTGTAGATGACCTGGAGCCAGTGGGTCTGGCGACGAATATGTAGCGAGGGCCAGCCGACTAGAGCTGCGTACTTCCGGCGCCGACTGAGATGGCCGCCTCGCTTCGCGTTCCTAGGAGACTATGCAGTTTTTTGTTTTTTTACGTGTTATTTCTTACATTAGTACCCCAGGTCATCTTAGGTTTCATTACATACAGTCGAGAAGAACTACTGAATATAAGATCAGCGCCAACTCACCATCAGTACGACCAAGAATATGTTTTCCGCGACGCGGATCCGGTGTTCTGCCTTACAAACAGGACAACGGAATGGATCGCATGCAGCGACCCAAGGAAACGACTCCGAAAAAGAGGGAAACGAGGCGGTGTTCTGGTCAGACTCCGAAAAAGGGCACATCGCGCACCACTCCCCAGCATTCTTCTTGCCAATGTCCAGTCTCTTGACAACAAGGTTGACGAAATCCGAGCAAGAGTAGCATTCCAGAGGGACATCAGAGACTGCAACGTTCTCTGCTTCACAGAAACATGGCGTACTGGGAAGACGCTATCCGACGCAGTGCAGCCAACGGGTTTCTCCACGCATCGCGCCGACAGAAACAAACATCTTTCTGGTAAGAAGAGTGGCGGGGGCGTATGCCTCATGACTAACGAGACATGGTGTGATGAAGGAAACATACAGGAACTCAAATCCTTCTGTTCACCTGATTTAGAATTCCTCACAATCAAATGTAGACCGCATTATCTTCCAAGAGAATTCTCCTCGATTATAATCACAGCCGTATATATCCCCCCCCAAGCAGACACATCGATGGCTCTGAACAAACTTTATTTAACTCTTTGCAAACTGGAAACCATTTATCCGGAGGCTGCATTCATTGTAGCTGGGGATTTTAACAAAGCTAATCTGAAAACAAGACTCCCTAAATTTTACCAGCATATCGATTGCGCAACCAGGGGTGGTAAAACCTTGGATCATTGTTACTCTAACTTCCGCGACGCATATAAGGCCCTGCCCCGCCCCCTTTCGGAAAAGCTGACCACGACTCCATTTTGCTGATCCCTGCCTACAGGCAGAAACTAAAACAAGAGGCTCCCACGCTGAGGTCTGTCCAACGCTGGTCAGACCAAGCTGACTCCACACTCCAAGACTGCTTCCATCACGTGGACTGGGACATGTTTCGTATGGAAATATTGACGAATACGCTGATTCGGTGTGCGAGTTCATTAGAACGTGCGTCGAAGATGTCGTCCCATAGCAACGATAAAAACATTCCCAAACCAGAAACCGTGGATTGATGGCAGCATTCGCGTGAAACTGAAAGCGCGAACCACTGCTTTTAATCAGGGCAAGGTGTCTGGTAATATGTCCGAATATAAACAATGCAGCTATTCAAGCTAAGCGTCAGTACAGAGACAAAGTGGAATCTCAATTCAATGGCTCAGACACAAGAGGCATGTGGCAGGGTCTACAGTCAATCACGGACTACAAGAAGAAACCCAGCCCAGTCACGGACCAGGATGTCTTGCTCCCAGGCAGACTAAATAACTTTTTGCCCGCTTTGAGGACAATACATTGCCACTGACACGGCCTGCAACGAAAACATGCGGTCTCTCCTTCACTGCAGCCGAGGTGAGTAAGACATTTAAACGTGTTAACCCTCGCAAGGCTGCAGGCCCAGACGGCATCCCAGCCGCGCCTCAGAGCATGCGCAGACCAGCTGGCCGGTGTGTTTACGGACATATTCAATCAATCCCTATACCAGTCTGCTGTTCCCACATGCTTCAAGAGGGCCACCATTGTTCCTGTTCCCAAGAAAGCTAAGGTAACTGAGCTAAACGACTACCGCCCCGTAGCACTCTCACTTCCGTCATCATGAAGTGCTTTGAGAGACTAGTCAAGGACCATATCACCTCCACCCTACCTGACACCCTAGACCCACTCCAATTTGCTTACCGCCCAAATAGGTCCACAGACGATGCAATCTCAACCACACTGCACACTGCCCTAACCCACCTGGACAAGAGGAATACCTATGTGAGAATGCTGTTCATCGACTACAGCTCGGCATTCAACACCATAGTACCCTCCAAGCTCATCAATGAGACCCTGGGTCTCGACCCCGCCCTGTGCAACTGGGTTCTGGACTTCCTGACGGGCCGCCCCCAGGTGGTGAGGGTAGGCAACAACCTCTCCTCCCCCGCTGATCCTCAACACGGGGGCCCCACAAGGGTGCGTTCTGAGCCCTCTCCTGTACTCCCTGTTCACCCACGACTGCGTGGGCCATGCACGCTCCAACTCAATCATCAAGTTTGCGGACGACACAACAGTGGTAGGCTTGATTACCAACAACGACGAGACGGCCTACAGGGAGGAGGTGAGGGCCCTCGGAGTGTGGTGTCAGGAAAATAACCTCACACTCAACGTCAACAAAACTAAGGAGATGATTGTGGACTTCAGGAAACAGCAGAGGGAACACCCCCCTATCCACATCGATGGATCAGTAGTGGAGAGGGTAGCAAGTTTTAAGTTCCTCGGCATACACATCACAGACAAACTGAATTGGTCCACTCACACTGACAGCGTCAAGAAGGCGCAGCAGCGCCTTCAACCTCAGGAGGCTGAAGAAATTCGGCTTGTCACCAAAAGCACTCACAAACTTCTACAGATGCACAATCGAGAGCATCCTGGCGGGCTGTATCACCGCCTGGTACGGCAACTGCTCCGCCCTCAACCGTAAGGCTCTCCAGAGGGTAGTGAGGTCTGCACAACGCATCACCGGGGGCAAACTACCTGCCCTCCAGGACACCTATACCACCCGATGTTACAGGAAGGCCATAAAGATCATCAAGGACATCAACCACCCGAACCACTGCCTGTTCACCCCGCTATCATCCAGAAGGCGAGGTCAGTACAGGTGCATCAAAGCTGGGACCGAGAGACTGAAAAACAGCTTCTATCTCAAGGCCATCAGACTGTTAAACAGCCACCACTAACATTGAGTGGCTGCTGCCAACACACTGTCATTGACCCAACTCCAGCCACTTTAATAATGGGAATTGATGGGAAATGATGTAAATATATCACTAGCCACTTTAAACAATGCTACCTTATATAATGTTACTTACCCTACATTATTCATTTATGCATATGTATATACTGTACAGATCATCACTGCATTCTTATGTCACTAGCCACTTTAACTATGCCACTTTGTTTACTTTGTCTACATACTCATCTCATATTTATATACTGTACTCGATACCATCTACTGTATGCTGCTCTGTACCATCACTCATTCATATATCCTTATGTACATATTCCTTATCCCCTTACACTGTGTATAAGACAGTAGTTTTGGAATTGTTAGTTAGATTACTTGTTGGTTATCACTGCATTGTCGGAACTAGAAGCACAAGCATTTCGCTACACTCGCATTAACATCTGCTAACCATGTGTATGTGACAAATAAAATTTGATTTGATTTGATTTGATTTGATTTGATTTACAGGTCGCAGTGGTGGGTGGTATAATGTGCTTTAGTGACAAAACAGATGGCACTGTGATAAACTGCATCCAGTTTGCTGAGTAGAGTGTTGGAAGCAATTTTGTAGATGACATCGCCGAAGTCGAGGAAGTCGAGGATCGGTAGGATAGTCAGTTTTACTAGGGTAAGTTTGGCGGCGTGAGTGAAGGAGGCTTCGTTGCGGAATAGAAAGCCGACTCTAGATTTGATTTTCGATTGGAGATGTTTGATATGAGTCTGGAAGGAGAGTACCTAGGTACTTATAGATGTCCACATATTCAAGGTCGGAACCATCCAGGGTGGTGATGCTGGTCAGGCGTGCGGGTGCAGCAGCGAACGGTTGAAAAGCATGCATTTGGTTTTACTAGCGTTTAACTTGTTAAGGAGCAAGCAGCGCCCTGCTATTCATGCCAGGAATATGGTACGTTCATTTGGTTAGTTTGTGTGCAAAGGAAACAGTCAGACCTTTCCAAAAGTGTTTAAATCACGCCTGTGCCATTTACAGAACGTGCGTTTCGGTCGAATAGGTCATGAAAATCTGTTCACTGAAAGTGTAAAAATATATTCGTCCGCGCCTGCAGGCAATTGTTTACAGAGAACAGAATTAAATAGAGCCGCGTTCTCATTGGCTACAGCTTCCCATGCTGTCTACAGTTACGTCATTAGTTTCGCAATTGATTCTTGGTCTAACCCAAACAAGAGAACTACTTTCCTACTGCCACCGCCCAGATTTTCGAACGACCATTTTCAGCCATGTATTTCTCAACGGACCAGCTAACGATTCCACACGGTCTAATGAGGTATTTTATCACTTATTAACGTGTAATAATACCTAAAGTAGCATTACAAACGTATTTCGAAGTGTTTTGTGAAAGTTTATCGTCGACTTTGGCATTTTAAAAATGACGTTACGTTAAAAAAATGCTAATTTTTTCCTCCATTCCCAAGGTATTCCTAGCTCGATATCTAGGCTATATATGGACCGATTTAATCGGACCCTAAATGATGTTTATAGGACATCTAGGAGTGCAAGAATGAAGCTCAAAAGGTAAGGAATGTTTTATATTTTATTTCAGCCTTTTCGTTAGCGCTATCTGTCGTTTTTTGTAATGCTGCATTTCTGTGAGGTTGCATGGTACAGATAATAGCGTCTCATGCTTTCCCGAAAAGCATTTGACAAATCTGACTTGGTGAATAGATTCACAACGAGTGTAGCTTTAATTTGGTATATTGGATGTCAATTTTGATGACATTTAAATTTTTATCATAAACTATGCGTGGTGCACTTGAAATTTCAGAAATTACAATTCCTATATAGGAAGCGCTTCCATAATTAAGAGCAGTTGGAGGCCACGGAAGGAGTGTTGTATGGCATTGAAGCTCGTTTGGAGGTTAGATAGGACGGGCCGGATGTATATAGAATGGTGTCATCTGCGTAGAGGTGGATCAGGGAAACGCCCGCAGCAAGAGCAACATCATTGATATATACAGAGAAAAGAGTCGGCCCGAGGATTGAACCCTGTGGCACCCCATAGAGACTGCCAGAGGACTGGACAGCATGCCCTCCGATTTGACACACTGAACTCTGTCTGCAAAGTAGTTGGTGAACCAGGCAAGGCAGTCATCCGAAAAACCGAGGCTACTGAGTCTGCCGATAAGAATATGGTGATTGACAGAGTCGAAAGCCTTGGCAAGGTCGATGAAGACGGCTGCACAGTACTGTCTTTTATCGATGGCGGTTATGATATTGTTTAGTACCTTGAGCGTGGCTGAGGTGCACCCGTGACCGGCTCGGAAACCAGATTGCACAGCGGAGAAGGTACGGTGGGATTCGAGATATAGCATACTTGGCACTATGGTTTGACACGCAATAACATCAACAATGAGCATTCTGATTGTTGCTCACATAATTCTATAGTGGGGTCAATGGGACAATGGGTCTTCCACACTAGAGCGAGAGAGGGGGAAACGTGGCTCTGGAAACTCAATCCACGGCCATAGGACCATTTTGAATGTCCAGCGGAACTATAGGGAATTTCCAACTCCATCCAAATGCAGCAATGTGCAGTGCATGCAGATGCTGCTTCCTCCCTCACGGTAGCACAGGCATACAGACATGGTCAAATACAGTGTGGTGAACAAGTATTTGATACACTGCCGATTTTGCAGGTTTTCCTACTTACAAAGCATGTAGAGGTCTGTAATTTTTAGCATAGGTACACTTCAATTGTGAGAGACGGAATCTAAAACAAACATCCAGAAAATCACATTGTATGATTTTTAAGTAATTCATTTGGCAAACGTCAGATGGGCCTGAACATGCGCTGGCTTGAGCAGGGGGACCTTGCGTGTGCTGCAGGATTTTAATCCATGACGGCATAGTGTGTTACTAATTGTTTTCTTTGAGACTGTGGTCCCAGCTCTCTTCAGGTCATTGACCAGGTCTTGCTGTGTAGTTCTGGGCTGATCCCTCACTTTCCTCATGATCATTGATGCCCCATGAGGTGAGATCTTGCATGGAGCCCCAGACCGAGGGTGATTGACCGTCATCTTGAATTTCTTCAATTTAATAATAATTGCGCCAACAGTTGTTGCCTTCTCACCAAGCTGCTTGCCCATTGTCCTGTAGCCCATCCCAGCCTTGTGCAGGTCTACAATTTTATCCCTGATGTCCTTACACAGCTCTCTGGTCTTGGCCATTGTGGAGAGGTTGGAGTCTGTTTGATTGAGTGTGTGGACAGGTGTCTTTTATACAGGTAACGAGTTCAAACAGGTGCAGTTAATACAGGTAATGAGTGGAGAACAGGAGGGAAAACTAACAGGTCTGTGAGAGACGGAATTCTTACTGGTTGGTAGGTGATCAAATACTTATGTCATGCAATAAAATGCAAATGAATTACTTAAAAATCATACAATGTGATTTTCTGGATTTTTGTTTTAGATTCCGTCTCTCACAGTTGAAGTGTACCTATGATACAAATTACAGACCTCTACATGCTTTGTAAGTTGGAAAACCTGCCAAATCGGCAGTGTATCAAATACTTGTTCTCCCCACTGTATATCGGCACCCTTGCGCTTTACAATGGAGTAAACAGAATGTTACGTTTTCTTAAAGCTGGTTGAATGGCTATTTTTACCCTGTAGGCACCTGCAACTTAACACATGAGATAATTTACACAGTAAACGAGAATCATTACCTAATCAACAAATGAATATATATTTTTAATAATTTAGATAATTTATTTCTTGGCCCTGTCTAGTTGTAAATCAAACAAATAAATGTGTGAACACAAAAAAATAAAAAATAATTTCAACCTATTTTAGAAGAAATTGTGAACCATGCAAGGGAGCCAGTATATTTGACCACATCTGTATCACATGATTTGTTTGTCACTGCCCCCCCCCCTTCCACCAGGCTCAGCTTAAAGAAGCATCAATTGGCCTCCTGTGTAGTTCTCATGCATTTCTCATGAACATTCACTGGAGCCCCTTTGAAAAGACTAATCTCTAAAGCCACCATCACAGTTCTGTTTTCCTGTCTGTGATACAATACAGTGTGTTAGAGGGAACAATATTGCATTTCCCCCTGAGGCTATATGAGGTGAATGGGCATGACAGATGAGGGGACACCATTAAAAGTAGGCTATATTACTTAAAATAACTCCAGACATCCACACACCAACCCCACCCCAATGCCATACATTCCTTATTGAAAATCTAAATTTAGAGGCCTAAAATAAACTTTAAATAAATAAATATTCTGCAAAGTTCATCATCTGCTTCCCTAGCCTAGATCATTCTTCCCTAGTTTTAGTCACTAAGAAAGTAGATTTGTTGGTCACACCTAAAACCAAATATAACCTATGAAGCCTTCATACGCCCATTATAAGACCTACATGAACACTACACAAATAATTTATTAGCAAATGCCCCACCTTTATAAGTTATGGTTATTTTAAAATCAATGTGAGCGACTTGTTATTCCACAGAGAAGCAGTAGTTCACCACAGGCTATCTATATAATGTAGTGGTCTCCTCCAGCCTGCTGTCCCCCAGAGAGACCTCCAGCCTGCTGTCCCCCAGAGAGACACGGATTGAAAGGGACACAGTCAGTAGAGCAGAAAGGGGACAGGGAAACAGGTAGGTGAGAACTCATTCAGACACTGCAGGGAATCCACAATAGGATGAGAAAATAGCAGGAAACAGAGAGACAGAATGAAAGATATGTTCTTAGGAAACCTATTTTCGACGAGGACTGATGATGCAAAGTCACCGACTGAAACAGAACAAAGATAGCAGAAGACAAAGATAATCATGGAGATATTTCAAGAATAAAGTATATTTTACCTGCTCTATAGCCTACATGAAATCCAACCCCTTGCTACAGTTCTCTTACATGATCAAATACATCAACGTTTAAATGGATAATTAACCTGATCTTGTTCTCCCCTCAGCTAAATATTCCAAAAAATTATCTTTACCAGATAGAGACGTGTCAAAAACACAATTATTACAATTCTTCCCTGACTTTCTAATTATCATCATACCAAAGAAAGTCATAATCACTTACTTCCAATCACCTAACATCACCAATGGCCAGATACTGTACATAATAAGAGGTCATAGATCATTCATCATAGAGAATTGTGACTTAAAGATCTGTACCGTCAGCAATCAGGGAGAGAGAGTTAATTTGGTAAAACTTACTTGAGTGCTTTACGGGCATATACAGGCTTTGAGGGCTGCTAGGGATAGATAGCATTCCCACACCGGATCATTGACACCGATGGGGAAAAGTTGCCAGTCTAAGAAGGGACTAAAGAAAATCCTCCTCCTCAGCACATCACACTCAGATGTGATTTAGTGGGGCATGTATCTGCAAGGAGATGATAAACATGGCGGGATCCATGTCCCCTCCTAACCCCTACGGCTATTTGGAGACTAGTTCACGATGTAGGCAGCTTAAACGTGTCCTTTACCACATCCAATCTGTTAGTCAACATTTAGTTCACGTTTCTACAACTTTATCGGCTTGTATACACCGGAACAACATTAGTAAGAAAAGGTTGTGATTTATGAAGACTTCCAGGTGTGGCAAGGCTGAAGAATTTCACAACAGTATCAAGCTCTGATTATCGTGTTTTGTTTACATCGTTGGGTTAGGCTGAAGACACAACACAGCGTGCAGTAAAACTAGTTCCCTATCCATCATCTAACCCTGCCTAACTGCTGATCTTAATTATTAGGGGTAAGAGAGGAACATGTGACCTCAGATGAACATTGGTGGACCAAAAAGGACATCTAGGGCAACGATTATCATATTATCTGCAAAGTTGAAGCATTTTGGAAGCCCCTCAGACCTATCTGAGGGTGTAGACCAAACTTCAAAGTCTCCCAATCAAAGTCTATGGACCAATTTGGGGCTTTGAGCCCTGGGGCCAATGAGGTTTCTTGCAAATATTAGCAATAAATATTGCTGAGCGATTAGTGCTTTTTGAGGTTGGTCTTGTTTAGGTATGATTATTAAAAAATTATCATGGTTTTTGATTTTGATTGTATTCGTAAACATTGAATGCATTATGAAATAATGACAACAATGATTAGAGCTTTTTAATGGAAATTCCGAAGCCAAAAATAGTGAACATTCAATTGTCAAAACATTGAAAATATTCCATTGTCTCTGTCAGGTCCACATAGTAAAATAGGAAAAGACTTTGAAATAATAAAATATTTCAGTTGTGTATTATTTACATTACTTACGTTTTATTTGATGACGTTATTATTTTTAATTCCTTAAAGTAATCATCTCTTCTCTGCTCAGGCAGCCAGCCTGACAACCATCTAACGTTGTCTCTGTTCTCCCCACACTGTAATGTCTTTAGTCATCCTATTTAGCTAGGTTAGCCGGCCTATTTAGCTAGGCTAGCCGGCCTATTTAGCTAGGCTAGCCGGCCTATTTAGCTAGGCTAGCCGGCCTATTTAGCTAGGTTAGCCGGCCTATTAAGCTAGGCTAGCCGGCCTATTTAGCTAGGCTAGCCGGCCTATTTAGCTAGGCTAGCCTGCCTATTTAGCTAGGCTAGCCTGCCTAAGTATGGTGCAGAGCTGACTGACAATCATTGTACTGATTTTTCAAAGTAGATAAGGCATACTTTCACAAACTGTCTCTATCCCACTCTTTCATTACTGTGTTGTGTACATTCCTCTCTCATGCAGCGGAGCATGCGGTCTGTGTGTATCTATAACCACATTTAGCAGGTGTAATAGTGTATACATCTCTGTTCGAGACGGAAAAGAACAGGTGCAATGGATTATGGTCATTGTAGTTAATTACCACGTTTTTGCGCTGAACTAGGTTAACTATTTGCTTAATGCAAACTACTACTCCCTACAGCCCAGCGTCCCATATAGTTATTCACTTAATTAACTCATTAATTATTTGATTTCTCTCTAGTGAAAAGGCGCTTTGGACTCAAAAAATATATATACATGGAATTCAAGTAATTGAACTAGTTGTTTAATCGCTCAGCACTAGCAGTAAATATCCCTCATTTTCCAATCTATCAAAATCAGTAGTCCCATCTAATAATTTGTCTATTATACAAATTAATCTGAGTAGTATCTCATACAAAGAGATACAGGTACTTTGCCTGTACTTTTTTTTTAAATAAGCAAACATTGAAATATTACACCTGAAAACTCAGGCAGTATTTGTTGAGCACATACAGCGTAAATAATAACTATGACTATACTGATGACAAAGAGTGCATATCAAGTCGACATAGCATCGCAGGGCAGGGATTTGGCCTGTATCGACTACAAATAGAATTTTGGCCAGGGGCTGTGGGGATGAGAGGAGAGGCATCATCTGAGATCTCTTCATCATCCAGACACAGAGTGCCAGGCATGCATGTGTGTAATGGTCCTCACATGCCTCAGTGCCCAGGCTCCAGCCCAGGGAAAACTACACACAGAATTACACACACAGCGCCTTGCTGAGGATGACAAACACTCTGCTGCTGCAAAGTGTCCCGGTAGAACCGGTGGCATTTTACCCCACCCACAAACACACTGGTACAGACACACACACACAGATATGCACACAAGTGGAGGCTTGTGGGAGGAGCCAATGGAGGACAGACTCATTGTAATGGCTGGATGAAATAAATAAATGGAACGGTATCAAACACATCAAACATATATAAACCACATGTTTGTCTCCGTTAAATGTATTCCATTCCAGCCATTACGACGAGCCTGTCCTCCTATATTTCCTCCCACCAGACTCCACCGATGCGCATACACACACACAGATACACATACACACACATACACACACACACACACACACACACACACACACACACACACACACACACACACACACACATACACACACACACATACACTGCCCCATAGACACACACATACACACATACATACACATACACACACATACATACACACACATACATACACACACACACACAACACACACACACACACACACACACACACACACACACACACATAAACACACACATACACACTGTCCCATAGACACACACTGCCCCATACACACACACATACACACATATGCACGCACACACACACACACTGCCCCATAGACACACATTGCCCCATAGACACACACTGCCCCATACACACACACATACACACATATGCACGCACACACACACACACTGCCCCATAGACACACATTGCCCCATAGACACACACTGCCCCATACACACACACATACACAGATATGCACGCACACACACACACACTGCCCCATAGACACACACTGCCCCATCTGGGGGCGCTATACTACTATGGCTAACCCAGTAAAACAACACATTTCATTGCACCTATCCAGTGTATGTGACAATACAACATACTGTCTGTAGCTGTATAACACACCTGGTCAATGATTATTCCTTCACCCATGCTCATCTCTCATCATATGGGATTTTTTTTTATTTAACAAGGCAAGTCAGTTTAAGAACACATTTTTATTTATAATGACAGCCTTCCCCGGGCAAACCCTAACCCGGACAATGCTGGGCCAATTGTGCACCACCGTATGGGAATCGCAATCAGGGCCGGTTGTGATACAGCCTGGAATCAAACCAGGGACTATAGTGACACCGCTAGCACTGAGATGCAGTGCCTTAGACCGCTGCGCTACTCAGGAGCCCTAACAAAAAGAGTCCTGACCTTTAGAATGGTAGCACAGTTACAATGGGACTAGTTTCACTAGTCAACCTCACTTCACCCTTGTCAATTTTACATTACTGCATCTGTCTGGACAATCGATCTGGGTTCCTCCACTACGCCGGCTAACAAGAGTTCAGACTCCTTTCAGACAGATGATTACATATGAGCCAGACTGCTGCCTCTCCTCTACAGACTAGTCTACAGCCCATAACAGTAACTATAGCAGCTATAGTGCCCTCCAAGTTCACTCTGGGACTGAACACCTCCCTCTGCAACTGGATCCTAAACGTCCTGACGGGCCGCCCCCAGGTGGTGAGAGTATGCAACAACACAACCGCCACACTGACCCTCAACACAGGGGCCTCTCATGGGTGCATGCTTATTCCACTCCTGTACTTCCTGCTCACCTACGACTGGCTAGGGTCAGACTAGGGTCAGTCTGTTATATCTGGAGTACTTCTCCTGTCTTATCCGGTGTCCTGTGTGAATTTAAGTATGCTCTCTCTAATTCTCTCTTTCGTTCTCTCTCTCGGAGGACCTGAGCCCTAGGACCATGCCTCAGGACTACCTGGCATGATGACTCCTTGGTGTCCCCAGTCCACCTGGCCGTGCTGCTGCTCCAGTTTCAACTGTTCTGCCTGCGGCTATGGAACCCTGACCTGTTCACCGGACGTGCTACCTGTCCCAGACCTGCTGTTTTCTACTCTCTAGAGACAGCAGGAGAATTAGCCGATCATTAAGAGTATCTCTATGAAAAGCCAACTGGCATTTACTCCTGAGGTGCTGACTTGCTGCACCCTCGACAACTACTGTGATTATTATTATTTGACCATGCTGGTCATTTATGAACATTTGAACATCTTGGCCATGTTCTGTTATAATCTCCCCTCGGCACAGCCAGAAGAGGACTGGCCACCCCTCATAGCCTGGTTCCTCTCTATGTTTCTTCCTAGGTTTTGGCCTTTCTAGGGAGTTTTTCCTAGCCACCGTGCTTCTACACCTGCATTGCTTGCCATTTGAGGTTTTAGGCTGGGTTTCTGTACAGCACTTTGAGATATCAGCTGATGTAAGAAGGGCTATATAAATACATTTGATTTGATTTGACTGCATGGCCAAGTACGATTCCAACACCATCAATAAGTTTGCCGACGACACGACGGTGGTAGGCCTGATCACTGACGAGGATGAGAAAGTCTAACTGGAGGAGGTCAGAGACTTGGCGGTGTGGAGCCAGAACAACAACCTTTCTCTCAATGTCAGCAAGACAAAGGAGCTGATCGTGGACTACATGATACAGGGCCGAACACATCCCATTCACATCGACGGGGCTGTGGTGGAGCAGGTCGAGAGCTTCAAGTTCCCTGGTGACCCCATCACTAAGGATCGATCATGGTCATCACACACCAACACAGTCATGAAGAGGGCACAACAACGCCTCTTCCCACTCAGGAGGCTGAAAATACTTGGCATGGGCCCTCAGATCCTCAAAAGGTTCTACAGCTGCACCATTGAGAGCTGCATCACTGCTTAGTATGGCAACTGCTTGGCATCTGAACGCAAGGTGTTACAGAGGGTAGTGCGTACAGCCCAGTACATCACTGGGGCCGAGCTCCCTACCATCCAGGACCTCTATACCAGGCGATGTCAGAGGAAGGCCCTAAAAAAACTCCAGTCTCCCAAGCCATAGACCACTCTCTGCTACTGCACAGCAAGTGGTGCCAATGCATCAAGTATGGAACCAACAGGACCCTGAACAGTTACTAACCCCAAGCCATAAGACTGCTAAATAGTTAGTACAGGTAGCTATTTGGTTAACTTCTTGAGTGTAGGGGGCAGGATTTTTGTTTTTCGCTAAAAAACGTACCCATTTGAAACTGCCTATTTCTCAGGTGCAGAAACTAGAATATGCATATAATTGTCAGATTAGGATAGAAAACACTCTAAAGTTTCCAAAACTGTCAAAATATTGTCTGTGAGTATAACATAACTGATATTGCAGGCGAAAACCTGAGGAAAATCAAACCACAAAGTGCTGTTTTTCCTGAAAGCTCTCTGTTCCATTGGATGCCTTGCCTCCATTTAAAGGGATATCAACCAGATTCCTTTTCCTATGGCTTTTCAACAGTCTTTAGACGTAGTTTCAGGCTTTTATTTTTAAAAATGAGCGAGAAAGATAACATCGCGTCAGTGGATAGCTGGGTGTTCGCAGAGTTTTGCTTGCGCAACAGAGTGGAGCAGCCATTGTCCCTCCCTCTCCTATTGAAAAAGCGACAGTCCCGGGTTGATATATTATCGATTATATATTTTAAAAACAACCTGAGGATTGATTATAAAAACATGTTTTTTTTTTTTTACATGTTTCTGTGGACATTTAGGAATACTATTTGGAATTTTCGTCTGCGATGTTGTGACTGCTCGAGCCTGTGGATTTCTGAACATAACACGCCAAACAAATGGAGGTATTTTGGATATAAAATCATCTTTATGGAACAAAAGGAACATTTATTGTGTAACTGGGAGTCTCCTGAGTGCAAACATCCGAAGATCATCAAAGGTAAGCGATTTGATCTATTGCTTTTACGACTTTCGTGACCAATCTACTTGGCTGCTAGTGTTTGTAATATTTTGTCTACTGAGAAAGATGTTCTTACATAAACACTTGTTATGCTTTCGCCGAAAAGCTGTATTGAAATCATGAAAATTAAATATTTTCAGTAATTTAATTTGAATTTGGCGCGCTGCTATTCAACAGGTGTTGATGAAAATGATCCCTCTAAAGGGAGTCAAGGCCCGTCCGCCCGTCAAGAAGGTTTTTAACCCCTTAATGATCTTGATTTATTGACCCAACTTTTTGTCTCATCACATATGTTGCTGCCCTGTTTATCTTTCACTTTATTCCTAGTTATATGTACATTTCCCACAATGACCTTGTACCCCTGCACATCGAGCAGTAGGCTGCTTCATTTCAATATTTATTGCCACAGCAGTCGTCATTCATTGTGTATTTATTATTACTTTCATTATTACCCATGTTTAATGGCAAAATTTCGGAAGGTGGATACTGAGAACCATTGTTTCAAACAAGGTGCCCTTCGGAGTATATTTCACTGTTAGTCTGGAAACCTGTTTGCAAAGCTGTGATTAATAAATTTGATTTGACTGAAAGAGTATAATCTGAGACTGCTGTTGTAGGGATAACGAAACACGCGGACAAAAACAAGAATATGGACATGGAACAAAGGCTATCAAATAAAGCAGAGGAAAGTATCCAGACCCTCAAATTTCCACAGGCTTTTAAAAACAGCCAAATCACAAAGGCTGCTTCAAGGCAGTTTTATTTTTCAGAGATCGCTAAATCAGCCCCCATTTACGGAGGGGATTTCATCAAAAACTGCATGATTAAAGTTTGTTTTTTTGCCCAAAAAAGGCAACTCTTTTTAAATGTGAGTCTGAGCAGAAACACCATTGCCGAGAGAGTAGACCAGTTGTCCATCAATCTAAAAGAGCAGCTTGTGAAAAAGGGAAAAGATTTTATTGCATATTCCTTGGCTGTGGATGAGAGCACCGACATTTCTAAATTGCCCAGTTGTTTTTCATCCGCGGAGTGGACTCCAACCTAAGCGTGACAGAGGAGTTTTGTCTTGATATGTTGGCATGGCACAAACCACGGGGTTAAACATGATTTTTGAAGAGGTGTCAAGATGTGTAAATGAGATGGAAGCCTTGGGAAAAAGTGGGTTTGACAACCGCGGAGACCTAGATTGTGGACACAGGATTACTGGTGGCACACACTCAAATATGCATGAATGCAACTAGCTGACAGCTTATCATTGTATCATACACACAGGAACGTTGTTATTTTTTGGTAAAGCCTGAAAATGGAGCATGTAATGAGCATCATCACGCGCACCAGTTAACTTTATCAGAGCAAAGGTTTGAATCACCGCCAGTTCAAGGCATTTCTGACGGAGTTAGAAACGGAGCATGGTGATTTGCCTTATCACATGAGGTGCGATGGCTAAGCCAGGGAAAGGTGCTTCAAAGATGTTTCCTTCGTGAGGAGAATTGTCTGTTCTTGGACAGCAAAGGGAAAGACACAACACAACTCCGAGACGAAATGTTTCTGTGTGAAATGGCTTTTCTGTGTGACATTACGAGTCATCTGAAAATAAACTTGCAGCTGCAGGGTCGGGATCGTGTCATCTCTGATATGTACAGTACAGTGAAGGCATTTAAAACCAAACTGACTCTGTGGGAGAAGCAGATGCGGAAAACAAAATTTGCCACTTTCCCAGCTGCCAGACCATGAAAGAGAAGCTCTCTACCAGTGCGTTCCCGAGCACACAGTTGGCTGATAAAATAGGTATGCTTGCCGCTGACTTTCAACGCCGATTTGCTGACTTTGAAGCACAAAAAATCAGTTTGGAACTGCTCGGTAACCCATTTGCTGTTGACGTGGAAAGCTCACCACCAAACCTCAAATGGAGTTGATTGACCTCCAATGCAATGATGCACTGAGGGCAAAATATGCGGCAAAATACTGCGGTTCGCCGTTTTCCCGGCACAATGCCCCAGCTGCGCATCAGGCTGCTCAAACGTTGTCTATGTTTGGCATGCACATACCTGTGTGAACAACTGTTTTCTTTGATGAACCTGAAAAAACATCACACAGAATCGATTACTGCTGAACACTCCACTCAATTCTGAGGATTTCTTCAGCTCAGAGCCTTACCCCGAACATTGATGAACTTGTGGAAAAATATGGGACACCACCAAGTATCACCCTCAACCTCAAACAAGTGAACATTACTGTGCAATCACATATTTAGAGTTTTTACTCAGTTCAAGTTTAAAAAAAATTAAAATTTAATATTTGTTTTCACTGCATGTTACTTCTCCTTAAACAAAGTGTTGTTTTTGATTAATAGATTTTTGCACTTTATTTTTTTGTATTTCAATCCAATTATATTTTAAAAATATTTCAGTTGAGTGGATGATAGAAAATTGCTATTATTGTTTTTTTTCTTTGAAGTAAATTTAGCCCACTTTTGCTAAAATAGAAAATATAGTCTACTGATGGTGCCTTGAATACATTTCTTTCATTTAATGTTCATGTTATGGGGATATTTATATAAAGGAAATTTGTCTTTTGTGTCTGTTGAAAATTAAAGATTACTGACAGAGCCATAAGAAAATATTGCTTTATTTATCTGATCATATTGTAATATATTTGTTAGGTTTTCAGTAGGTTCAATTAGGTTCACTAGACATATGCGTCATTTAAAAATTTTTCAATGAACATTTGGACAGTCCGGCCCTCGTCTTGTAGCTGATTTTTATTTGGCCCTCCGTCCATTTGACTTTGACACCCCTGCTCTAAATATTGGTGCGTCAAGAAGTTTTTAACTATTTAACTATCTGCATTGACCCAACTTTTTGTCTCATCACATATGTTGCTGCTACTGTTTATCTGTCACTTTATTCCTAATATGTACATATCTACCTCAAACCTTGTACCCCTGCACATCGAAGTCGGTTCTGGTACCCTGTGTATATAGCCAAGCTATCGTTATTCATTGTGTATTTATTATTACTTTTATTATTACATGTTTAACTTTTCTATAATTTCTCTATTTTCTTTCTCTCTGCATTGTTGGGAAGGGCCCTTAAGTAAGCATTTCACTGTTAGTCTACACCTGTTTGCAAAGCATGTGATTAATACAATTTGATTTGAGCTAGGGTGTAATCACCTGTACTGCTGTTGTAGGGATAATAAGAAATACTGAGCATACCCACCATAGATAACCATGTCCATCAGCAATCAATATAAAGCGCATTCTTGAAAGTATCCAGACCCCTTGACTTTTCCACATGTTTTTATGTTACAGCTTTATTCTAAAATTGATTACATTGTTTTTTTCCCTCATCAATGTACACACACTGGTGAAAAAGTGAAAATAGGTTTTTTTGAGTGTTTTTTTATCATTTATTAAAAATACACAGCAATTCAGTTACTGACGGTGGAGAGTGAACCTGAACTAAAGTGGCCAGTGTTTGTCAAGATCAGTGTTGTTGTTGTCTTGATATGTTGGATGCCCAAACCACAGTGGTTAAACATAGATTTTTGTTCATAGTATGTTGAGACATATGAAGAAGGGATGAATAAGGTTTTACGTTTTGATAGATTGTACCATGATTACCTGTAAGGCACACACTCACATATGCATGAATGCAACTATGCACACACATGCAAACACACACGTACATTTATGTCACTGTTAATTATTTTTTGTCTTCTGAGATGCCATCCAGCACAACAGATGGTAGAATGACTTTGGGATGCAGACTCACAAAAGTTGGTAAACGTCTTGTGATTTGCGTCATCAATGACGTGGACCGTTACAAGTGTTGTAGGCACTGGCTGAGTTGTGGAGAAGAATGCTATTCAATAGAGAAATAGACATGAATATTGATAGCTGAATAGGAGCAAATGAAGCACATGGTTTGAATAGAGAGTCCTTGGAAAATAATGATAATCACAGAAAGGGTGGAAGGATCATCACTTTGTACATTATAAATATCTATATTTTCTCATGGCAGAAGCGTACTTTCTTAAAAACATAAATTTGCCAGTTGTCCATAGTGCAATTGACAGAATACACTCTTTAGTTGTAATAATTTACCAATAATTCAACAAAATCTTCTTTGGTAATGTCTGGAAAGCATTTTCATAGAAACAAAGGCAAACATCTTTCCCAGTGACTGTGATCATTTAGGATTATGGCTGCTGTCAGAATTTACACTATAAATACAAAGGTATGTGGACACCCCTTCAAAATACTGGGTTCAACTATTTCAGCCACACCCGTTGTTGACAGATGTATAAAATTGAGCAAACAGCCATGCAATATCCATACACATAAATATAGACACATAAAAACACACTTTACACACCAATATACACATCATCATACACTGGTTAATACAGCAACGAATACAACGAATATACAGTATACTGAACAGAAATATAAATGCAACATGCCATAATTTCAATTTTACTGATTTTACTGAGCTACAGTTCATATAAGTGAAATCAGTCAATTGAAAAAATCATTAGGCCCTAATCTATGGATTTCACATGACTGGGCAGGGACGCAGCCATGGGGTGATGGGCTTTGGACAGCACAGGCCAGTGTGTGATACACATGGTCTACAGTTTTGAGGCCAGTTGTTGACGGGGTTAAATTCTCTGAAACAACGTTGGAGGCAGCTTGGGGTTAGAAATTAACATTCAATTCTCTGGCAACAGCTCTGGTGGAGATTCATGGAGTCAGCATGCCAATTGCATGCTCCCTCACCTTGAGACATCTTTGGCATTGTGTTGTCAGAAAAACTGCACATTTTAAAGTGGTTTTCCTGCCCCCAACACTAGGTGCACCTATGTAAGGATCATGCTGTTAATTCAGTTTATTGATATGCTGGGTGGATGGATTATCTTGGCATAGGAAAAATGGTCACTAACACGGACATAAACACATTTGAGCACATTTGAGAGAAATAAGCTTTTTGTGGGTATGGAACATTTCTGGGATCTTTTATTTCAGCTCATGAAACATGAGACCCACACTTTACATATTGTGTTTAGATCAGTATTCATCAATGAATACACATTAATGAATGCACATCAATACACACACCAACACACAAAATGCAAAACACAATAATAGAAAACAAACACATTGTTCAGCAAAAAAAAGTCATCAGCCATCTGAATTGCCCTACAGGCACTAACTCTTCCAAATTTAGAGAGCTTTGGAGATTATTCCACAAGTATGGTGAAAAAAAAAAAAAAAGATTTACCTCAGAAGAATAAGGAACATTGTGTTTCATTGCTCTGCCTTCAGTCAGTGTTATTGTGTAAAAACAAATATTAACAAGAGAGAGGGTGTAAACAGCTTTACGGGCCTGTTTGGGCTATCACCCTGGAATTAATGCATTGGGTAGGGTTACACAGACAATACTGTTGAGCAGAGCTGTTCATCTTGATTCAGTTGTCATCTCCTAAATGAGGTGTTACATCACTGCAGACACAGGTCCTCATCCCACAATGTCACTCACTGGTCTATGGGAGAATAGGAAGCATTTCCTGAGGTGTAACTGTTTATGTGAAACAACCTCATATGTCAGTGTATCTTTCTGCAGTCTGTTGATAGTGTTTCCATCAGACACAGTGTGTTGATAGGGTTACAATCAGACGCAGTGTGTTGATAGGGTTACCTACAGACTCAGTGTGTTGATAGGGTTACCTACAGACTCAGTGTGTTGATGGGGTTACAAAATACGCAGTGTGTTGATAGGGTTACATAAACACGCAGTGTGTTGATGGGGTTACGTAAAGACTCAGTGTGTTGATAGGGTTACATAAATACGCAGTGTGTTGATGGGGTTACGTAAAGACTCAGTGTGTTGATAGGGTTACATAAATACGCAGTGTGTTGTCTGTTGTGGAACTACTGGTGAAGAGGGTTAGGAAGACGGTCAGTGGGAGTGTGTGGGAAGAGTTAACAGCTGCAACGTTCACTGTCCACCCTGCAGACAGACAGCAGACCTGACCTAAAGACAAGGCCCAGGAACTGGAGGAACATCCAGAGTCAACCCTGAACACACACACACACACACCTACCTAGTCCACCCTGAATACACCCCCAGATCTCTGTGTGGACAGGCGTGATGATTATAATGTATATTGTGTCAATGGGTGGACAATCTGACTGGGTGTTTATGATTGGAAACGCCATCTCAACTCACTATGTAAACAAACAGCACCCTAATTCCCTATATAGTGCACTACTGTTGACCAGATCCCATAGGATTCTCTGCTCTGAAGTAGTGTCACTTTTGATAGGGATCATCAACTAGATTCAGCTGTGGGACAATTTATAATTTTTTTCTGGATCAGGTGGCTAATAAGATCACAATGTAAGTCGCTCTGGATAAGAGCGTCTGCTAAAGACTTAAATGTAAATGTGTGTTGATGGGGTTACGTAAAGACTCAGTGTGTTGATGGGGTTACAATCAGATGCAGTGTGTTGATGGGGTTACAATCAGACTCAGTGTGTTGATAGGGTTACATAAAGACGCAGTGTGTTGATAGGGTTACATAAAGACGCAGTGTGTTGATGGGGTTACAATCAACACGCAGTGTGTTGATAGGGTTACAATCAGACGCAGTGTGTTGATGGGGTTACAATCAGACGCAGTGTGTTGATGGGGTTACAATCAGACGCAGTGTGTTGATGGGGTTACAATCAGACGCAGTGTGTTGATGGGGTTACAATCAGACGCAGTGTGTTGATGGGGTTACAATCAGACACAGTGTGTTGATAGGGTTACATAAATACGCAGTGTGTTGATAGGGTTACATAAACACGCAGTGTGTTGATGGGGTTACGTAAAGACTCAGTGTGTTGATAGGGTTACAATAAATACGCAGTGTGTTGATGGGGTTACGTAAAGACGCAGTGTGTTGATAGGGTTACATAAACACGCAGTGTGTTGATAGGGTTACAATCAGACGCAGTGTGTTGATGGGGTTACAATCAGACGCAGTGTGTTGATAGGGTTACATAAACACGCAGTGTGTTGATGGGGTTACAATCAGACGCAGTGTGTTGATAGGGTTACATAAACACGCAGTGTGTTGATGGGGTTACAATCAGACGCAGTGTGTTGATGGGGTTACAATCAGACGCAGTGTGTTGATGGGGTTACAATCAGACGCAGTGTGTTGATGGGGTTACAATCAGACGCAGTGTGTTGATGGGGTTACAATCAGACGCAGTGTGTTGATGGGGTTACATAAAGACGCAGTGTGTTGATGGGGTTACAAAAGACGCAGTGTGTTGATGGGGTTACATAAAGACGCAGTGTGTTGATGGGGTTACATAAAGACGTAGTGTGTTGATAGGGTTACATAAAGACGCAGTGTGTTGATGGGGTTACATAAAGACGTAGTGTGTTGATAGGGTTACAATCAGACGTAGTGTGTTGATAGGGTTACAATAAAGACGAGTGTGTTGATAGGGTTACAATCAGACGCAGTGTGTTGATGGGTTACAATCAGACGCAGTGTGTTGATAGGGTTACAATCAGACGCAGTGTGTTGATAGTGTTACAATCAGACGCAGTGTGTTGATGGGGTTACAATCAGACGCAGTGTGTTGATGGGATGTTACAATCAGACGCAGTGTGTTGATGGGGTTACAATCAGACGCAGTGTGTTGATAGGGTTACAATCAGACGCAGTGTGTTGATGGGGTTACAATCAGACGCAGTGTGTTGATGGGGTTACAATCAGACGCAGTGTGTTGATAGGGTTACATAAATACGCAGTGTGTTGATAGGGTTACATAAACACGCAGTGTGTTGATGGGGTTACGTAAAGACTCAGTGTGTTGATAGGGTTACATAAATACGCAGTGTGTTGATGGGGTTACGTAAAGACTCAGTGTGTTGATAGGGTTACATAAATACGCAGTGTGTTGATGGGGTTACGTAAAGACTCAGTGTGTTGATAGGGTTACATAAACACGCAGTGTGTTGATAGGGTTACATAAAGACGTAGTGTGTTGATAGGGTTACAATCAGACGCAGTGTGTTGATAGGGTTACATAAAGACGCAGTGTGTTGATAGGGTTACATAAAGACGTAGTGTGTTGATAGGGTTACAATCAGACGCAGTGTGTTGATACGTTTACATAAAGACGCAGTGTGTAGATAGGGTTGCATAAAGATGTAGTGTGTTGATAGGGTTACATAAACACGCAGTGTGTTGATGGGGTTACGTAAAGACTCAGTGTGTTGATAGGGTTACATAAATACGCAGTGTGTTGATGGGGTTACGTAAAGACTCAGTGTGTTGATAGGGTTACATAAACACGCAGTGTGTTGATAGGGTTACAATCAGACGCAGTGTGTTGATGGGGTTACAATCAGACGCAGTGTGTTGATAGGGTTACATAAACACGCAGTGTGTTGATGGGGTTACAATCAGACGCAGTGTGTCGATAGGGTTACATAAACACGCAGTGTGTTGATGGGGTTACAATCAGACGCAGTGTGTTGATGGGGTTACAATCAGACGCAGTGTGTTGATGGGGTTACAATCAGACGCAGTGTGTTGATGGGGTTACATAAAGACGCAGTGTGTTTATGGGGTTACATAAAGACGCAGTGTGTTGATACGTTTACATAAAGACGCAGTGTGTTGATGGGGTTACATAAAGACGTAGTGTGTTGATAGGGTTACATAAAGACGCAGTGTGTTGATGGGGTTACATAAAGACGTAGTGTGTTGATAGGGTTACAATCAGACGCAGTGTGTTGATAGGGTTACAATCAGACGCAGTGTGTTGATGGGGTTACAATCAGACGCAGTGTGTTGATAGGGTTACAATCAGACGCAGTGTGTTGATAGGGTTACAATCAGACGCAGTGTGTTGATGGGGTTACAATCAGACGCAGTGTGTTGATGGGGTTACAATCAGACGCAGTGTGTTGATAGGGTTACATAAATACGCAGTGTGTTGATAGGGTTACATAAACACGCAGTGTGTTGATGGGGTTACGTAAAGACTCAGTGTGTTGATAGGGTTACATAAATACGCAGTGTGTTGATGGGGTTACGTAAAGACTCAGTGTGTTGATAGGGTTACATAAATACGCAGTGTGTTGATGGGGTTACGTAAAGACTCAGTGTGTTGATAGGGTTACATAAACACGCAGTGTGTTGATAGGGTTACAATCAGACGCAGTGTGTTGATGGGGTTACAATCAGACGCAGTGTGTTGATAGGGTTACAATCAGACGCAGTGTGTTGATAGGGTTACAATCAGACGCAGTGTGTTGATACGTTTACATAAAGACGCAGTGTGTTGATGGGGTTACATAAAGACGTAGTGTGTTGATAGGGTTACATAAAGACGCAGTGTGTTGATGGGGTTACATAAAGACGTAGTGTGTTGATAGGGTTACAATCAGACGCAGTGTGTTGATAGGGTTACAATCAGACGCAGTGTGTTGATGGGGTTACAATCAGACGCAGTGTGTTGATAGGGTTACAATCAGACGCAGTGTGTTGATAGGGTTACAATCAGACGCAGTGTGTTGATGGGGTTACAATCAGACGCAGTGTGTTGATGGGGTTACAATCAGACGCAGTGTGTTGATAGGGTTACATAAATACGCAGTGTGTTGATAGGGTTACATAAACACGCAGTGTGTTGATGGGGTTACGTAAAGACTCAGTGTGTTGATAGGGTTACATAAATACGCAGTGTGTTGATGGGGTTACGTAAAGACTCAGTGTGTTGATAGGGTTACATAAATACGCAGTGTGTTGATGGGGTTACGTAAAGACTCAGTGTGTTGATAGGGTTACATAAACACGCAGTGTGTTGATAGGGTTACAATCAGACGCAGTGTGTTGATGGGGTTACAATCAGACGCAGTGTGTTGATAGGGTTACAATCAGACGCAGTGTGTTGATAGGGTTACATAAAGACGCAGTGTGTTTATGGGGTTACATAAAGACGCAGTGTGTTGATACGTTTACATAAAGACGCAGTGTGTTGATAGGGTTACATAAAGACGTAGTGTGTTGATAGGGTTACAATCAGACGCAGTGTGTTGATACGTTTACATAAAGACGCAGTGTGTTGATAGGGTTACATAAAGACGCAGTGTGTTGATAGGGTTACATAAAGACGCAGTGTGTTTATGGGGTTACATAAAGACGCAGTGTGTTGATACGTTTACATAAAGACGCAGTGTGTTGATGGGGTTACATAAAGACGTAGTGTGTTGATAGGGTTACATAAAGACGCAGTGTGTTGATAGGGTTACATAAAGACACAGTGTGTTGATAGGGTTACATAAAGACGCAGTGTGTTGATAGGGTTACATAAAGACACAGTGTGTTGATGGGGTTACATTTATTTTTTACAATTTTATTTCACCTTTATTTAACCAGGTAGGCTAGTTGAGAACAAGTTCTCATTTACAACTGCAACCTGGCCAAGATAAATCATAGCAGTGTGAACAGACAGCAACAAAGAGTTACACATGGAGAAAACAATAAACAGGTCAATAACACAGTAGAAAAAAAGAAAAAAAGAGTCTATATACATTGTGTGCAAAAGGCATGAGGAGGTAGGCGAACAATTACAATTTAGCAGATTAACACTGGAGTGATAAATGATCAGATGGTCATGTGCAGGTAGAGATACTGGTGTGCAAAAGAGCAGAAAAGTAAATAAATAAAAACAGTATGGAGATGAGGTAGGTAAATTGGGTGGGCTATTTACCGATGGACTATGTACAGCTGCAGCGATCAGTTAGCTGCTCAGATAGCAGATGTTTAAAGTTGGTGAGTATATGAAGGACTTCTTAGAGAGGGTGGTTTCTACCTTGGTCCTGGCGACCCATTGATATCGGGTTCACATGTTTTATTCCAGCCCAGCACTAAGAACCCTGATTCAGCTAATCAAAAGTGATTTCGAGGCATGGTTGATATGGTAGGTAGGGACAAAGCATAAAGTAAAAGGCTTAAAATAAGCCCAAAGTGTAAGTCTAACAGCACCTATGATTGAATTTGGTCTGACGTCTTGTGTGCGTCATACCTAACCATTGGACCCAGCCACCCTAGGGACTGGTGATACAGTGGCGGGAGAAGGTGAAGAAATATCATGGGAGACAAGGCCACAGCATGGCTCTGCTAGCTAAATAATGGAACCAGAAATAATGACAAGAGACTAAGGTGACAATTCAATCAAATGAAGGGAAAACAAATAAAAGCATAGCGTACTAAAGAATACTCATGCCAGAGATACCTTCAAAATGTAAATTACACACATTTTTACATACAGTACCAGTCAAGTTTGGAGACACCTACTCATTCAAGGGTTTTTCTTTATGTTTACTATTTTTAACATTGTAGAATAATAGTGAAGATATCAAAACTATGAAATAACACATACAGTGGAGAGAACAAGTATTTGATACACTGCCGATTTTGCAGGTTTTCCTACTTACAAAGCATGTAGAGAGGTCTGTCATTTTTTATCATTGGTACACTTCAACTGTGAGAGACGGAATCTAAAACAAAAATCCAGGAAATCACATTGAATGCTTTATAAGTAATTAATTTGCATTTTATTGCATGACATACAGTCAGTATTTGATACATCAGAAAAGCAGAACTTAATATTTGGTACAGAAACCTTTGTTTGCAATTACAGAGATTATATGTTTGCTATAGTTCTTGACCAGGTTTGCACACACTGCAGCAGGGATTTTGGCCCACTCCTCCATACAGACCTTCTCCCGATCCTTCAGGTTTCGGGGCTGTCGCTGGGCAATTTCGACTTCCAGCTCACACCAACGATTTTCTATTGGGTTCAGGTCTGGAGACTGGCTAGGCCACTCCAGGACCTTGAGATGCTTCTTATGGAGCCACTCCTTAGTTGCCCTGGCTGTGTGTTTCGGGTCGTTGTCATGCTGAAGACCCAGCCACGACTCATCTTCAATGCTCTTACTGAGGGAAGGAGGTTGTTGGCCAAGATCTCGCGATACATGGCCCCATCCATCCTCCCCTCAATACGGTGCAGTTGTCCTGTCCCCTTTGCAGAAAAGCATCCCCAAAGAATGATGTTTCCACCTCCATGCTTCTTGCCTATTGTCCTGTAGCCCATCCCAGCCTTGTGCAGGTCTACAATTTTATCCCTGATGTCCTTACACAGCTCTCTGGTCTTGGCCATTGTGGAGAGGTTGGAGTCTGTTTGATTGAGTGTGTGGACAGGTGTCTTTTATACAGGTAACGAGTTCAAAGAGGTGCAGTTAGTACAGGTCAAGAAAAACTAACAGGTCTGTGAGAGCCGGAATTCTTACTGGTTGGTAGGTGATCAAATACTTATGTCATGCAATAAAATGCAAATTAATTACTTAAAAATCATACAATGTGATTTTCTGGATTTTTGTTTTAGATTCCGTCTCTCACAGTTGAAGTGTACCTATGATAAAAAATAACAGACCTCTACATGCTTTGTAAGTAGGAAAACCTGCCAAATCGGCAGTGTATCAAATACTGGTTCTCCCCACTGTATGTGACCCGATTCAGGAAACTATGCATATGTCGCAAGTCACGACTTCACAGGAGAGCCGTTTGAACGTAAAAACATGTTTTATCAAACAGATTTTTTTGTCAGAAATACCTTCTCGAACATGTGAACTTTTATGTGCCTTAATAACAAACGTGTATGTCATCTGTAAATACGAATAACATTGTTAAATTACGAGCCTTGTTGGTTAAGCCACAGAAAAAGCCAGGAATATTCCCACTAGCCATGATTGGATGAGATAATGAGTGGGCTGGAAATGCCGAGAGAGGAGTTCGGATTGGTCTACCATATAGAAGGCTTCTGTCTATTTGATCTGGTCAGTCTGTGTTGGTGATACTGTCAAACGCTGTTTAAAAAAAATGTATTGTGTAGTGGAGCTGCGTAAGTGTTGCTCTCCACTTTCTGGAGGATCAAGTTTTGAAATCAGTGGAATTAGAGTATGATAGCTAAAGATATGGAGAAAATACTTGTCTCCGGATTACATCTTCAAACTAAGGGCAACCATGGCATGGCATTTGTGACAGGGAGACGCGTCCATCATGCATAATGATGTATACAGGTAAGACAGTCTAGTGTTAGCAAGCTACATTTTCAGACTTCTGTCAGATTTTGACAGAAAGTGGTTTCATTTCAAGCTAAAGTGTACTGTTAGCAAGATAGCTAACGTTAGCTGGCTGGCTCCTTAGCTGACATTGTTATTCGTATCCCAGAGCCATTTTTCTTTTCGAATTAGAGCCTAATGTTAGCTAGCTAACATTGAACCTGGTTGGTTAGCCCACAGCATATTCATGCAGGGTAGCAACAACATGATTTGGCACTGTGTTCATTGTTATTTAACTAGCTAACGTTAGCTGGTTGGCTCGTTAGCTAACGTTACGTGACTTGTGTGATCTTAACAGTTGTTTACCTAGCTAGGTTCATTGTTTACCTAGCTAGCTAGCTACATGTCTTAAGCTAAAGTGTACAACACCCGTTGAATATGGTGTCAGTAAACATCTGCAGAAAAGCATAATGAAATTGTTGCAGCAGAGCTGGTTAGGCTGTTTTCATGTTATCCATAGGTAAACAAATCATCGGCCAGAGTGTCAAGTGTGTGCTCGGAATGCTCCAAGAATGAAACGAGATCGGTGGGGCTAAAGCTTAAGAGGGTGTGAATGGGTGTAGACAAGGAAGAGCTCTTCACTAGTTACCAAAATAGTCAAAGGCCATTTTCTCAAAAGGGAGTTTACAAGTTTATCAGCTTTCAAAGCAGAATTACTTTCCCATTGTTCCTCAACTGAGTCTCAACTTTTCTCCAATGTAAACAACACAATTTCAAATGTTACTACATAAGACCAAATCCAGGTGGTGAGTCACATATGGAATCATGTAGTAACCAAAAAAGTTTTAAACAAATCAAAAAGAATATTACATTGTATATTCTTCAAGGTAGCCACCCCTTGCCTTGATGACCGCTTTGCACACTCTAGGCATTCTCTCAGCCAGCTTTATTAGGAATGCTTTTCCAACATTCTTGAAAAAATTCCCACATATGCTGAGCACTTGTTGGCTGCTTTTCCTTCACTCACCACAACCATCTCAATTGGGTTGAGGTCGGGTGATTGTGGAGACCGAACAAACCACGGACAAAACGTTGCCTAACATCGACCTCAGCAGCCCAAGTCCATAGAGCCTACGGGTTCAAAAAAGGTTCCCACAAAGACCCAAGGAGTCTGGAATGTCAGAACTCACACAAGGAACCGCAAATCCAAAACAACAAGGCACCTGCTGTGACTTGATAATGTGCATTCTATGCAGCCTCAAGTAAAACCCATGGCAGCCCAAGACTCAAACCCACAGGGAAACTGCGGTAACCTGAATAAATGCACAATCTACGTGCTGCCAGACACCAAGGCTCATACCCACAGGGCAGGGTTCATCAACTCGGTTTGTCCTTGGGACACATTTTTTCCTAGGGCCATAACATAATTAGTATAGAATATTAGCACAATTAATTGGCCAACACCACAAATTGAACAATATTTTTAACACATCTGATTAGTTCATAATAATTTGTGACAATGACATAATCATTTCGATCTGATTATACTCATAAAATCACCATGTCTCTATTCAATTATTATTTTTGTCTATTTCTCTGTGTTGATTGGTGGGTAAAAACAGGTCTACGTAGCCTACTGTAGGCTACACTACTTTAACGTCAACATTCCTTCAGAACAATTTGCTTGATAGCAAAAGAAAGTTGGATAATGAAAATTGAAGTTTCAAGGAAGAATGTACAGAGAGATATGCATTCATCTTACCATCTTTTCCCAATACCAAGCCAGTGTGTCTTATTTGCAATGAAAATGTCGCTGTTTGCAAAGAATTCAATCTCAGACTTCATTATGAATCTGAGCATGGAACTTTCATAGTGGCCTTCCCGTCCCAGAGGCCCGACGCAGAAACATTGAAGAGCTAACTGCAAGCTACACACACAGCTTTTTTGGCTGACATATTCTGTCACTTAAACGTGCTAAATCTGCAGTTACAGGGAAGGAAAACAGTTGTAGACATGGTGGAAAAACTTAAGGCCTTTACTAGGAAGCTTGAGTTGTTCAATTTGGAATTGTCATCTGGAAGGCTACTGCACTTCAGCACACTGAAGAAACAATAGGCAGAGGGACTAGGCCGAAGCATGGAAGATTTCATCAAGCAGCCGAGGGACATCTTATCCACAGGATTTGAAGACTACAGCATGCACAAGGATATCATTGTGTTTGTACGTGCGCCTCTCACAGTCCACCCAGGTGGAGAATGCTCCTCCCTTGCTAAGAAAAAGATTATATTGCTGGATGAGGCCGCAATTCAAACTGAGCTGATTCCAGACATCGAGCCATATCAGGGATGCGTTCAGGAGTGCAGAGTCCTCCTGTGCCTTTCGGGTGGCATGCTCAGAGGAATACAGCCAATAAAGAAACTGTAAGCCTTATAGCCTACCTCAGCCAGTTAAGTTATTTTATATAGGCCTAGGCTCTGAGGAAATAGACTCCAATTAAGCTCTCTTATTATTTGTAAAGTGAAATTAAAATGAAGATCATTGATGAAATGAATTACCCGACTGGTGAAGGTTTTCTCCATCTGTCGCTGTGCAACACTTGCATAACAAGTTATCTATATTTTCAGCAGCAGGCACTGTTCACCTTCTATTGATTGTGCTGTGGTTGCAGCTTTACGTTTCAGCACCACAAAATGGTCCGCTGCCTGCTTTATTAGTTGACTGTCTCCTGCATTCTCTCTCCCCATGAATAAGCTTAAAATGTAACTTTTGCATTATTTAGGTAGGGTAACTTCCTTCTTGGGACATTGCATTTGGAAGTTTTTGCATCTCGGGACCGAGGTTTAAAATATGTTTTATTTATTTATTTATATTAAACAAATATTCACAGTTCATTTGTGTGCTTACACACTGATCTGAGCTGACGCACACCTTTCAGATACAGCACCACCAGAGGATGAGACCTCTGAGTAGAGCCATCAATCTTTACATGACACGCTGAAATGGCTGCCACAAAAATATTCAGGTTAGAAGAAAAAAATGCCTTGCTCAAAAAGCGTTTGCAAGAACATCAAAATGTCCACCAAAGAACTTGGAAAAAGAGAAAAACACATATTCCTGGGACAACAGATCCTGACGAGATGGAACTCTCTCCATGGATCTCCAGGAACCAGGGTTTCCCAACCCATGGGAACGGTCTACCCGGCCCATGGGAACTGTTTACCCGGCCCATGGGAACGGTCTACCCGGCCCATGGGAACTGTTTACCCGGCCCATGGGAACAGTTTACCCGGCCCATGGGAACTGTTTACCCGGCCCATGGGAACTGTTTACCCGGCCCATGGGAACTGTTTACCCGGCCCATGGGAACTGTTTACCCGGCCCATGGGAACGGTCTACCCGGCCCATGGGAACGGTCTACCCGGCCCATGGGAACTGTTTACCCGGCCCATGGGAACTGTTTACCCGGCCCATGGGAACAGTCTACCCGGCCTATGGGAACAGTCTACCCGGCCCATGGGAACTGTTTACCCGGCCCATGGGAACAGTGCCTTCCTTTTTGTATTGTTCCCCTCTAATCAGAGACTGATTTAGACCTAGGTCATCAAGTGTGTGCAATTAGTAGGTAGAACACAAATACAGGAACTCAGAGGGTACCCTAGGGCACGGTCAGAGGTTCAAATCCGTCTGATTAGCCTTTTTGAACATACTCTTACCACTGGCCATCTTACTCAAGCAAGGCTGCACTGGCTGCCAGTAGTGTAAAGTACTGAAGTAAAAATACTTGAATGTACAACTTAAGTCGTTTTTTGGGGTATTGTACTTTAATTTTTATATTTATATTTTTTGACAACTTTTACTCCACTACATTCCTTAAGAAAAGAATGTACTTTTAACTCCATACATTTTTCCTGACACCCAAAAGTATTCGTTACATTTTGAATGCTTAGCAGGACAGGAAAATTGTCTAATTCATGCACCTCTCAAGAGAACATTCTTGGTCATCCCTACTGCCTCTGATCTGGCAGACTCACTAAACACAAATCCTTCGTTTGTAAATTATGACTGACTGTTGAAGTGTGCCCCTGGTGTCCGTAAATGAAAAAAGCAAATAGTGCCGTCTAGGTTGCTTAATGTAAGGAATTTGAAATTATTTCTACTTTTGATACTGAAGTATATTTTATACTAAAGTGTATTTAAAACCAAAACCTTTGAGACTTTTACTCAAGTAGTATTTTACTGAGTGACTCACTTTTACTTGAGTCATTTTCTTTTAAGTTATCTTTAGTTTTACTCAAGTATGACAATTAGGTGCTTTTTCCACCACTGCTTGCTACACAAGCAGAAGTGGTAGGCTTTTAGCAGACAAAATCCTACCCAAACAAGGAAGCAATAGCTATGTGTCACGTTCATTGTAACGAGGAGACCAAGGCGCAGCATGATACGAATACATTCCTCTTTATTAAAGGAAGAACACTTAAACAACCGTGAAGCTAATAACCACTAGTGCTGACACAGGCAACTATACATAGACAATAACCCACAAAATACCCAAGGAATATGGCTACCTAAATATGGTCCCCAATCAGAGACAACGATAAACAGCTGCCTCTGATTCAGAACCAATCTTGGCAACCATAGACATAAAAACACCTAGACTAGAAACAACCCCATAAACATAAAAAAAAACCTAGACAGGCAAAAAACACATATATCACCCTCGCCACATCCTGACCTAACCAAAATAATAATGAAAACAAAGAATACTAAGGTTAGGGCGTGACACTATGCAAGCAGAGCAGAAAGTTGTTCCCTTTTAGCGAACACAAAAAACGATACTAAGACCCAAAGCCAACAACATCTAGGGGGACGAGTACTCTCTCCCCTCTAACGGACACCTAAGTCAGTGCCGAATCCAGTAGTCTTTGTGTGCTTGAAAAGGTTTGTCAATTGCGTGATACGTTCTCCTTTAGACTACCTGAAGTCCGAAGAATTTAGAAAATTAATATGAGCCACGGAATTATAGCCAGGAAAGCGGGGCTTCTGTTGGTGGGCTCTACATTCAATGGCCCCTTGGATGTGTTTTTGCTTTTCTTCAGGTGAATGTTGGTGCCCCATAGTTTGTTGTACCGAGTGACCTACTGAAAGGTAACTTTGTGATTTGACAAAACTTACAGAGAGAGACTACTGCAGTAACTGTTTCATTCCAATTGAACACGTCCTACTGGCTCAGCTCAGAGCAGTAATATCATTCTCCATATAAAGTGTGAAAACAGAAAAGCAAACAAGAAAATGACATGGTGCCTGGAGCGCTGCTGTTAAGGATGTGCAGGAAGTCCATTAATAAAGTACCTCCTGTTTAAAAAAGTAATAATACATCTCCTATAGCTTCTGGCCACAGAGGAACTTTGCCATCGTGTTTAGCAGAATGTTTACTTCAGTGTTTATTTAGTCCCTACTTGAATTGTAATTTCACAGATAACGCAGTGGAAATGGATTTTTGTAGATCAAGACATGCCAGGAGGAAAGGAAAGTAAGTGAGTGTAGCAGTGTCACGTTTCTGTCGTGACAGCTAAAGATAGAGGGAAGGAGGGGGTTTGAAGTTTGGCAGTTTATTTACAAGAGAGGAAATGTAATTTAACCGAACAACCTGTTGTCTTTCAACTCTTGCCTTTCCCCACAGCAGAGAAAGTATACAAACTGAGGAACGTGACTTCTGACAGGACAGTGTGTATGTGCATGTGTGTGTGTCTGCATGTGTGGGCGTCTGCATGTGTGTGTGTCTGCATGTGTGTGTGTCTGCATGTGTGTGTGTCTGCATGTGTGTGCGTCTGCATGTGTGTATGTCTGCATGTGTGTGTGTCTGCATGTGTGTGTGTCTGCATGTGTGTGTGTCTGCATGTGTGTGTGTCTGCATGTGTGTGCGTCTGCATGTGTGTGTGTGTCTGTATGTGTGTGTGTCTGCATGTGTGTGCGTGCAGTGAGGCAGAGGAAGTTCTAATGTTTCAAACACATGTAACCCCATGAGATGGCGATAACATTGGGGGGTGGAGGCACGCCAAAATCTGCCCCAACTCTCTCTACACACCTAGGCTAGATTAGAACAGAGACTTGAGAGGTGAGCAGTTGGGCTGTCCCCTTTAGGGCAGTCAAGCACCTATTCGACAGCAGCCTTCACTTGTGTCCCTGTTCCCTTTTTCCTCCGACTCTCTATTGATTGACCTTTAAATGGGAGGCAGGGACCGTCAGGGAGTAGACTGAAGCGGACCATCACAAACACCTTCCCTCTAACCCTGATAGATCTGTACTCATGTCACGACACATCTCTCCAGTCAACACACAATGGGTCAACAAATCTTATGAAGAGGTTTCTAATCATTTCTGTAAATGCATTCAACGAGAGCCAGTAACTCAGGTGCTTGCGTTCATTTAAAATGTAAACGAGTCAAAGAAAGTGAGTAAACTAACTAGCAGCATGAGTTGAAGAATCCTGAAGTTTATTCCTGAGTGCTAATCTTCTTTGAACTCTTTATTATCCGTAACAGCTTTGCATTATTCATAATAACGGCAGAATGTAAATAGTAGGCTCTCTTATCACCTCATGCATAAAATGACTCCTGATTGCACGCTAGGAAATATAACTTTTACTATCTGTTTGGGAAAAACTTGAAGAAAGGAGAACTAGCTATGAACATTATGCACGGTGATGGCACTCCACAGTGCAGGTGTCAATATTACATCAAGCGTGTTGAGACATTTTACGGTTTGTGTATAACAACATGCCAGAGATCATAACAAATATGATGAGGATTCTCTAATTAGCCTATCTGGGCTTTGTTGACCGAGGCATATTCGGTTGGTACTATAGCTAATCCCCCATGAGCCTTTGCTGCTGTGTACTGTGATAAACAGTAAACGACTGCCTGGTTGTGAAATTTATAGGTGAGGGCATCTGCTATGCAAATTAATAATGAAATCACACAGCATGGCTAGTCTCTTAACATTAATTATCCTTTCCTCAGCTGCCTGTCACAGTAGCTCCGTTGTTCTGAGGGAAAAGCTACACAGAGATGTTCTGCAGCTCAGGGCCCTGTGCTGCCATTACGTAACCACAGAGTAAAATATTCATCATGCTGCTCTGGACCACATCTGTATGTAGGAGATATGCTGAGGAAACAGTTCCCTTTAAAACCTGCTAACTGTACGTGTGTGGCTGCTACTGGGAGAAGCTGCTACTGGGAGAGGCTTACGTGCAAATGGGCCTAATAGTGTTTGGGGGTGTGTGGGGAGGGAATCGGGTGGGATTTTTAGGGTGTGTGTGTTTTTTTTCCGTCTGGACTGGCCTAGTCAGTACCAAACATGGTACCGTACAGTAAGTGTGTAAAAAAGTTTGTCCTGCTCCTCTTTCCTCTACCTAACTTCCCCTCACAATCCCGTCAATCACCCTCACCCATCATAGCCCTGCCCTTCCCAACCAATCAGAGCGCTTGGAAATACGCATCTGGACACTGCACCGGTCCAGTGTTATCATTGTCCGAAGGGAGAAGACACACTTTTGTGGATTTTTTATTGTCGACAGTAACACCAATGTGTGAATGTTTTGCATGAATAGAAATGTAAGTTGCAGGGGGGTTTATTGGTGGGTCTACATGCTGTGTAATAATAGGTCATTACCACTAATTACTTAAAGTTCCTTTGATAACTTTCAGACAAATATTCTACTGTATGGCTGTAACTATTATTTAATGTTAGAGTTGTCAATACTGCTTTGTGTATTATTTATTGTATGTAGTATTATTCTGTACTGCCATAAGTATTATTAATGCATTGGTTGCACCAGTACTTTCACAGAAGTGGTTTAATTGTTTTATTGGTAAACATAGTATTTTGCATGAAAACGCTACAGCAACATGTTCCATAGTGGCCTTTATTAAGGTGTTTTATTGGTAAACATAGTATTTTGCATGAAAACGCTACAGCAACATGTTCCATAGTGGCCTTTATTAAGGTGTTTTATTGGTAAACATAGTATTTTGCATGAAAACGCTACAGCAACATGTTCCATAGTGGCCTTTATTAAAGTGTTTTATTGGTAAACATAGTATTTTGCATGAAAACGCTACAGCAACATGTTCCATAGTGGCCTTTATTAAGGTGTTTTATTGGTAAACATAGTATTTTGCATGCACACGCTACAGCAACGTCTTCCATAGTGGCCTTTATTAAGGTGTTTTATTGGTAAACATAGTATTTTGCATGAAAACACTACAGCAACATGTTCCATAGTGGCCTTTATTAAGTTGTTTTATTGGTAAACATAGTATTTTGCATGAAAACGCTACAGCAACATGTTCCATAGTTGTCACGCCTTGGTCATGGTATTTTGTGTTTTTGTTATATGTTTGGGTAGGCCAGGGTGTGACATGGGTTTATATGTTGTTTTCGTATTGGGGTTTGTATAGTTGGGATTGCGGTTGAGTAGGGGTGTTGTTAGGCTGGGCTGCCTGAGGCGGTTCTCAATTAAGAGTCAGGTGCTTCTCGTTGTCTCGGATTGGGAACCGTATTTAGGTAGCCTGAGTTCGCGTTGTATTTCGTGGGTGTTTGTTCCTGTCTCTGTGTAGTTCACCAGATAGGCTCAGTCACTTGGTTTTTTCTTTTCAATTGTTTTGGAAGAGAAGAGAACGAGCGCCATTCTCCTTGCGGAGATGGTGCTAAATACATCAACACGGTCGGTCCCTGGGATTGGGCTGGCCAACACGATTCGGTTTGCTTGGAAGGAAAAGGAGTTTGAGCCTTTAGGACGGGAATCCTTTGGAAGGATAATATTGATGGGGATTCTAAAGCTGACGGTGAAGGACGTGTTTTGTTTCCAAGGCAACTCGTTGGAGGGAGCATACGACGTTGCACTATATACAGAGGAAAAACACGATGATATCCTGAGAAGGGCAAGAGCAGTGGGAGGTGAGAGGCCGATGTGCCACTACGAAATAACAAGCCTGGCGAAGAATAACTTTAGGGTTGTAACTGTAAACATTTACAACCCTTACGTTAAGGACGAAGAGGTGAGGGCTTTTCTGGGGAGATACATGGATAACGTCTCCTCAGCAAGGCACCTCAAAGACTCCCTTGGGTTTTGGAATGGGAGGAGAGGCTTCCAGGCCCTCCTCAGAGAGGACCCAAGGGGACATGGTGGCTACCTCCATCCTCCTGCTATGTTCTCCCTAGGGGCTGACAGGGGGACGTTGTATTATGCACGTCAGCCCCCATTTTGCAGACGCTGTATGGCCTATGGTCACATATTCGCCTCATGCAGTGCAAGAAAATGCAGATTTTGTGCATCTGAGGATCACGAGGCGAGGGATTGTGACAAGCCTAAGACGTGCCATGGGTGTGGCTCGTCAGCACACCTGTGGAGGGGGTGCCCGGCCCGTCAGAGGTCATATGCGTCTGCTGCTGGGGGGGGAGCAGGAGCGGGGGATGGGGGAAGAAGAGGAGGGGAAGGAAGCACGCCTCATGACCAGAGATCAGGTCCAGAGGGAAGGCCACAAGGAAGGAGGAGGAGCCAGAAGCGGCGGATGGAAGAGAGAAGGAAACGGAAGGCACGGGAGTAGGAGAACCAGAAAAAGCGGCGGAAGAAGGCAACCGAGTGGAGGAGCATGAGAGAGAAGAAAGCGAGGGAGGAGTGGTGGAGAAGGAGACGGTGGAAGAGAAAGTGGACTGGGGGAAAGTGCCATGGTGGAAGAGATGAGGGGTATGGTGGAGGAGCTGGCAGGGGGAGGGTGGTATCTCTTCACTGCCGCCATCACCAAAGAAGAGTATGAAGAGGAGGGGGCGATTGGCCGACAGTGAGGGGGAAGGGATGGCCAAGAGAGTGATGGGGCGGGAGAAACCTCTGGGTTGCTGCTGGTTTCCCCAGGCCCTCAACTTCTGTTGGGTGGGGACACACATAACAAGACTCAGGACTGGGTACAAGAGGAGGTGGGGAGTTTTTTGTTTGGGGACTCAGCCTCCCAATTTTTTTCCAAACCAGCTGCAACACTGGGGAGGGGAGGATTGTGGGGGTAGACCCAGGGTGCAGGGCACTCGAGCCAAACACTATTCCTGCATCCTGGGAGGGTGTGATGGAGGAAGAGGGGGAATGTCTAGGATTACGGATGGTGTTCTCACCGGTAGATATGGAGCAGGGGAGCATCGGGTGAGTCTCCTGTTTTATGTTTTTTTCTGTCTGGGTTTAGAATTTGAGTGTATTACATGTATTTATTTTTCATGGAGTCTAATTTTACTTTTGTTAGTTTAAATGTAAGGGTTTAAGGGATTTTGTTAAGAGGAGGGCGGTTTTTAGTTATTTGGAGGGTGTGGGGTTTGATTTTTGTTTTTTACAGGAGGTTCACCTGAGGGATGGAGGGGATGTTATTAGGTTTAAGAGGGAGTGGGACAAGGGGAGTCGGTTTGGGGTGTTGGGGGGTGCACTCATCGGGGGTAGGGATTTTGTGTGGGCACAGGGAGGTAAAAGTGGAGGATTCTTTCGTGGTAATGCAGGGGAGGGTTATAGGGGTGGATGTCACGATAAGGGATTGTAAATTTAGATTAGTGGTGGTGTATGGGCCACAGGTGGTGGCAGACAGAAGGGAGATGGTGGACTGTCTGACGCCCTGTGTGTCACAAATAGGAAATTAGTGATAGGGGGGATTTTAATACAGATTTAGGAAGAGGGGGATAGCAGTGCGGGCGCCATTGCCAGGCTAATGGCTTGCCATGGTCTGGTAGATGGTGGTCTGCACACTACTCCGAAAATGGACGGTCCTACATGGTGTAACTCCAGGGGGTTGAGCGGAGGCTCGACTATATTTTTGTACCCAGGTCTTTGGGTAAGTTGTCTGGGCGGCTGTTGCCTGTTTTCTTTTCGGATCACGACGGGGTGCTCCTGCAGGTGGGTCGCCAGTCTGCCTCTTTGGTAGAGGGTACTGGAAGCTAGATCGGGATGTGCTGGAGGAGCAGGCTTTTGTTGACGGGTTTTATGGTTTCTTTTGAGGCTTGAGGGCCTCCGGTCCATGTGCGAGGGGTGTTAGAGTGGTGGGAATTAGTTAAGGTGAGGATTAGGGCTTTTATAATAGGGTATTGCAAGAGGAAAAAAGGGAGGAGAGGAGGGAGGTGGATCGTATCCAGAGGTTAATTGAACTCGAATACGAGGCAGGCAACCTCGGCGGGTCGCTTGACTGGGAGAGATCCGCAACCCTAAAGGCGCAGCTCAGGGAGTTGCAGGAGCGGAAGGCTCGAGCTTTCCTTGAGCGAGCGCATAGTGGCTTTCTAGAACATAATGAGACTTGTTCTGCTATGTTCTTTAAGTTGGTTAGGGCAAGACAGAGTAGGAAGGTAATGCATGGTGTTAGGGAAGAAAATGGTAGTATAGTTAGAGAACCAGAGGATATGGTCAGGGTGACAACTGATCATTTCCAAGGTTTATTTAAGGAAGGGGAAATAGATGTAGAGCAGGGAAATGTGTTTTAGAACACTTGTCCAGGCGGTTGCCGGAGGACATTAGAGAAGTGATGGAGGCCCAGATCTCACTAGAAGAGGTTGAGAGCGCTCTTAGGAGGATGGGAAAAGGGAAGGTGCCTGGGATAGATGGGCTGCCGGCTGAGTTTTATCTCAAGTTTTGGGGTATACTTGGACCAGTGGTCCTCGAAGTCTTGAAGGCCATCCTTGAGACGGGGGGTCCGGGGGGATCAATGGCTGTTGGTGTGCTGTCACTTTTATATAAGAAGGGGGAAGTAACAGACCTTGGCAACTGGCGGCCGTTGACCATGCTGTGTGTAGATTACAAGCTACTTGCAAAGGTTTTAGCAGACCGGTTGCGCACAGCCCTTCCCTACGTCGTTCATGAGGATCAGACGTGCGGGGTAGAGGGCCGCTCTATTCGATGGAACCTACAGTTAATCAGGGACTCCATCGCTTGGGTTGAAGATAGAGGTCTGCCTTTAATGGTAGCAGCGCTAGATCAGGCGAAAGCCTTCGATCGCGTGAATAGATCCTTTATATTCAGAGTGTTAGGTCGATTAGGATTTGGGGAGAAGTTTATAGGATGGATTCTACATTATTTGTCGGAGCGGGGTGCCGAGTTAGTGTAAATAGTCACTTGGGTGATGTTTTTGACCTCTCGTCTGGGGTCAGGCAGGGTGCCCACTCTCGGCTCTCCTCTTCGTTCTGTACATGGAGCCTCTGGGGCTGCCATTAGGGCAGACACAGGGGTGGAAGGTTTGCTGATCCCTGGAAGTGGTGGGCTGCGTGTTAAGATGACGCAGTACGCCGACGACACTTCCTTGCTGTTGTGCAAGGACTCGTGCCTGACAAGGTCCCTTGCCATCTTTGGGGATTTCACTCGGCGTCGGGAGCAGTTCTGAACCATGCAAAGTCTTCAGTCAAGTTTTTCGGAAGATGGCGCGGTAGAACGGATGTGCCTGGGGGGTTATCTCTCTGTGAGGGGGCCCTGAGGATTCTCGGGGTCCATTTTGAGACCTCCGGCTCAGCGACGCTAAACTGGAACATGCGTATCGCAGTGGTACAGAGGAAGCTAGCAATGTGGAAAGCTAGGTATTTGTCTTTTATGGGCAAAGTCCTGGTCCTAAAGGTGGATGTGTTGCCGTCTCTTTTGTATTTGGCATACATCTACCCATTGCCGGCTTGTCTGAGGAGGCCTCTAGTGAGGCTTGTGTTTCAGTTTATGTGGAGTGGCAGGTGCGAGTGGGTCGCCAGGGCACGCATGATCTGTCCCATCGGGGAGGGAGGTAGGGGGTACCACATTTCCCCCTCAAGCTGGACTCAATTTTTGTTTCCTTCTTGTTAACGGAGCTTGCTCAGCCAGTGATACACCCGTCCGGTTACCTCCTGCGGGTGTTTTTCTCGTATCAGGCGAGAAGCATAATGGTGTGGTCTAACACGGGTCCTCGGGCGGAACAGCTGCCGTGGCACTTTGGTCATGCGGCCAAGTGGCTGCGTGCGCACCCTGAGGTTGAAGTTGCCCGAGTAGGTTTAGATCACAGGCACCTGTACGAGGAGGTCAGAAGGGCAGGAGTCCGGCGCCTGTAGTGGGCATCTCGGAAGTGGTCTGGGAGGGAGTGCAGGCGCGGGGTCTGGATAACAGGCTCAAGGACCTGAATTGGTTGAGCCTTCATAAGTGTTTGCCGGTACGTTCCATCTTGTACCGGTATAATTTGGTGCAATCCCCCACCTGTCTAAGATCCTCTTGTGGCAGGGAGGAGACTGTGCGCCATGTCTTTTGGGACTGTGCCTTTGCCGGAGTAGTATGGGCTAGGGCACGGGTGTTGTTAGGTTTGGTAAAGGGGGATTTTGTATTGACGTGGGCCAGGTTAGAGAGGGGTGTAGGGAGAGCGAGAGGGACGGATAGGGACAGGTTTCTGCTCTGGCTTCTCATGAGTCTCTTTAAACGGGGGCTGTGGGAAGCAAGGCAGAACATGGTGAAGACAGGGAAAGATTGGGGGTGGAAGGGATAGTGAGGAGGGTGGAAGGAGATTTGAGGGGAGGATGAAGAGGGAGGAGAGGAAGTGGGGGCAGCATGCTGCTCGGGAGAGGTGGAAGGGGGGTTTAGGGCTGGGTGTCATTTAGATTTGTAAGAGGATAGATTAGGGACGGGGAGATAGGGAGAGGTATTTTGTAGGGTAACGGGGAGGGAAGATGCTCCCCTGAGGTTTTGTTTGTGGTTTATGTTTTAGTTTAATTAGTTTATTTAAAATACCATTATTTGTGTATGTATGTAAATTATGAGTTGTAAAGAATGAATGGTATTGAAGATAATAAATTATTTTTATAAAAAATAAAAAAAAGATAGGCTGTAATTAGTTTCACGTTCCGTTTGTTGTTTTGTACTCTCAGTATTTTCATGTATCGTTACGTATTCTTTCATTAAAGTCATGAGTAACCTACACGCTGCATTTCGGTCCGACTCTCTTTCTTCCACAAACGAAGAACGCCGTTACAATAGTGGCCTTTATTAAGGTGTTTTATTGGTAAACATAGTATTTTGCATGAAAACGCTACAGCAACATGTTCCATAGTGGCCTTTATTAAGGTGTTTTATTGGTAAACATAGTATTTTGCATGCACACGCTACAGCAGTGTGTTCCATAGTGGCCTTTATTTAAGTGTTTTATTGCTCGGCCAGCTTCTAGAGTCATCCCAGACGGCTCTTGGAGCTTGCACATGCCAGAGTAATTTACGACCCGTTGGCACCCGGTAGATTCTCAAACCAGTCTGGACATAGAGAGTTCCATAAATCTTGACCCCTTGTCAATCCAAGTAATTAGTTTATCTTCTCCAAGAGGTGAATGTTTAAGTTTATGTTTATAGTGATTCTGTGTTTATAGCCCTTTGTAGACATGTTATAAGTGTAATGCCATTAGCCATTTATTAATGTACTTATAGTACCAGTCAAAAGTTTGGACACACCTACTCATTCAAGGGTATTTATTTTCTTGTACTATTTTCTACATTGTGGAATAATAGTGAAGACATCCAACCTATGTAATAGCACATATGGAATCATGTAGAAACCCAAAAAGTGTTAAACAATCAAAATATATTTTACATTTCAGATTCCTCAAAGTAGCCACCACTTTACCTTGATGACTGGGTTGCAGTCTTGGCATTCTCTCAACCAGCTTCACAAGGTGGACCTGGAATGCATTTCAATTAACAGATGTGCCTTGTTCAAAGTTAATTTGCGGAAGCTCTTTCCTTCTTAATGAGTTTCAGGCAATCGGTTGTGTTGTGACAAGGTAGGAGTGGTATACAGAAGATAGCCCTATTTGGTAAAAGTCCATATTATGGCAAGAACAGTTCAAATAAGCAAGAAGAAATGACAGTCCATCATTTAAGAAATGAATCGACTCAGTGGGTTTTGTCCAAAATGTCTCTGGACCTACTCACTGCCGCAGTCATACTCTGGACCTAGTTTTGTCCCATGGAATAAATGTTGTGGATCTTAATGTTTTTCCTCATAATCCTGGACTATCGGACCACCATTTTATTACGTTTGCAATCGCAACAAATAATCTGCTCAGACCCCAACCAAGGAGCATAAAAAGTTGTGCTATAAATTCTGACAACCCAAAAATTCCTTGATGCCCTTTCAGACTCTCTCTGCCTACCCAAGGACGTCAGAGGACACAAATCAGTTAACCACCTAACTGAGGACCTCAATTTAACCTTGCGCAATACCCTAGATGCAGTTGAACCACTAAAAACGAAAAACATTTGTCATAAGAAACTAGCTCCCTGGTATACAGTAATTACCCGAGCTCTGAAGCAAACTTCCAGAAAAATGGTACAGAAATGGCGCCACACCAAACTGGAAGTCTTCCGACTAGCTTGGAAAGACAGTACCGTGCAGTATCGAAGAGCCCTCACTGCTGCTTGATCATCCTATTTTTCCAACTTAATTGAGGAAAAAAAGAACAATCCAACATTTATTTTTGATACTGTCGCAAAGCTAACTAAAAAGCAACATTCCCCAAGAGAGGATTGCTTTCACTTCAGCAGTAATAAATTCATGAACTTCTTTGAGGAAAAGATCATGATCATTAGAAAGCAAATTACGGACTCCTCTTTAAATCTGCGTATTCCTCCAAAGCTCAGTTGTCCTGAGTTTGCACAACTCTGCCAGGACCTAGGATCAAGGGAGACACTTTTAGTACTATATCTCTTGACACAATGATGAAAATAATCATGGCCTCTAATCCTTCAAGCTGCATCCTGGACCCTATTCCAACTAAACTACTGAAAGAGCTACTTCCTATGCTTGGCCCTCCTATGTTGAACATAATAAATGGCTCTCTATCCACCGGATGTGCACCATACTCACTAAAAGTGGCAGTAATAAAGCCTCTCTTGAAAAAGCCAAACCTTGACCCAGAAAATATAAAAAACTATCAGCCTATATCGAGTCTCCCATTCATCTTACATACATTTTAATGGCGTCAGACCAAGGCTCTCCATCTGTCCTCGTGCTCCTAGACCTTAGTCCTGCATTTGATACCATCGATCACCACATTCTTTTGGAGAGATTGGAAACCCAAATTGGTCTACACGGACAAGTTCTGGCCTGGTTTAGATCTTATCTGTCGGAAAGATATCAGTTTGTCTCTGTGAATGGTTTGTCCTTTGACAAATCAAATGTAAATTTCGGTGTTCCTAAAGGTTCCGTTTTAGGACCACTATTGTTTTCACTATATATTTTACCTCTTGGGGATGTCATTCGAAAACATAATGTTAACTTTCACTGTTATGCGGACGACACACAGCTGTATATTTCAATGAAACATGGTGAAGCTCCAAAATTGCCCTCGCTAGAAGCATGTTTTTCAGACATAAGGAAGTGGATGGCTGCAAACGTTCTAATTTTAAACGCGGACAAAACAGAGATACTTGTTCTAGGTCCCAAGAAACAAAGAGATCTTCTGTTGAATCTGACAATTACTCTTGATGGTTGTACAGTCGTCTCAAACAAAACTGTGAAGGACCTCGGCGTTACTCTGAACCCTGATCTCTCTTTTGACGAACATATCAAGACTGTTTCAAGGACAGCTTTTTCCATTTACGTATCATTGCAAAAAATATACATTTTCTGTCCAAAAATGATGCAGAAAAATTCATCCATGCTTTTGTTACTTCTAGGTTAGACTACCGCAATTCTCTACTTTCCGGCTACACGGATAAAGCACTACATAAACTTCAGTTAGTGCTAAATATGGCTGCTAGAATCCTGACTAGAACCAAACAATTTGATCATATTACTCTAGTGCTAGCCTCCCTACACTGGCTTCCTGTTAAGGCAACGGCTGATTTCAAGATTTTACTGCTAACCTACAAAGCATTACAGGGGCTTGCTCCTACCTATCCTTCCGATTTGGTCCTGCCGTACATACCTACACGTATGCTACGGTCACAAGACGCAGGCCTCCTAATTGTCCCTAGAATTTCTAAACAAACAGCTGGCATGATGACTCCTTGTTGTCCCCAGTCCACCTGGCCGTGCTGCTCCAGTTTCAACTGTTCTGCCTGTGGCTATGGAACCCTGACCTGTTCACTGTGATTACTATTATTTGACCATGCTGGTCATTTATGAACATTTGAACATCTTGGCCATGATCTGTTATAATCTCCACCCGGCACAGCCAGAAGACGACTGGCCACCCCTCATAGCCTGGTTCCTCTCTAGGTTTCTTCCTAGGTTTTGGCCTTTCTAGCCACCGTGCTTCTACACCTGCATTGCTTGCTGTTTGGGGTTTTAGGCTGGGTTTCTGTACAGCACTTTGATATATCAGCAGATGTAAGAAGGGCTTTATAAATACATTTGATTTGATTTGATCCCTTGAAATTAGAACAGTGTTGACTCAACATGTGGCCAACTTCAGGTACTCTACACATCCGGATCGAACTGTCTACCTGCATCACATAACTGTTATTATGAGGGGAGTTTGATGGGGGTCATGTAGAAATAGGAGGGGAGTAAAGGGGTAGATGAAGAAGAGATCAGAGAGAGCCACATTAAATAGGTAGGGAAACCTGCTATATGCAGTAATGATAAGAGTATGCTGTGCTAATGACGCAGGACTTCCAACAGGCTTCCTGAGCGAAAGGGATCAGAGAGTGCTGTCGGAGATATGTATTATTGTAAGAGCCCGCCACCATGCTGGGCTCACTCAGGGCTATGCTTACAGCCAGGCTGAGGAGGATAGAGGATACACTCCTCCTGGTAGGTACTGTATAGCCCTGTGATGTTGAAGTCAGCTTGGAGCATTCAAGGTATTTATGGCAGAACATAAGGGCTGTCAAAGCCATGTCCCTCACCCTCCCTTCCCCGTCCACTTGAGCTCTTTGATCACAGCCCTCTGCCAGATGAATGGCGTTACACAGGCAGAGCTTTGCTTGTGTAAACACCCATTCATAACTGAGCCACCAGTATTCATGATGATGCATGTAACTCCAGCATAGGGAAGGATCTGTGATAAAGATAATAAATCGCTGGAAGTGCCTGTCTTGTCTTTACCAGAATATTTTTTAATGAATTTTATCAGGCTAAAATATATAATCCAATTATCACAAATAGTGAGATGTTTAGTAATAGATATGCAAAATATCCAATTAGTCTTAAAACGCAGTCTGAATGCATGACTTCCAGGAGAGTAAAGGCAAAGCATTTCTTATCAGAAGGAATGAATGACTCAATGAAATGGCAGTAGTTTGACAGGTTGGAGCCAACTCCAGCAATCAAACCTGAACAACAGCAGAAGTAGCATTAACAGATCAGAGAAAGCAATTAAGATGTCTGGGCTTATAAATCAGTGAAACCATGGGATGCGGTATGCTCTATGACTGAGTAAAGCATCTGGATGAAAATGACTTTTTTCTATCATGGGGGGGGCAATCAAAGTAATGAATTCGGGTCGAAAGACAAACTGTTATTGTTCTATTAGGAGACAATGACATGAACTGCTGTTGCATCCTATTATTCAGGATATTGAGAGCATAGCGATGTACTAGAGAACCCATCTTGTAGTTTTTACTATGTACCCTCTATACAACTCTATGGGTGAGAGGCACTAGCTGCAATTGCTTAGCAACCGAGACAAAGGATGGTTAGATTGAGATGGCCAATGGGATTATTGTAAGATTATGGGAACTCCCATGGTGTGGAGTCAGATATTTACACTTCTTAGGGGTAGCCCCTTCTTTGCAATTTTCGCCTAAAATGACATCCAAATCTAACTGCATGTAGCTCAGGCCCTGAAGCAAGAATATGCATATTCTTGGTACCATTTGAAATGAAACATTTTGAAGTTTGTGGAGATGTGAAATTAATGTAGGAAAATATAACACAATATATCTGGTAGAAGAAAATACAAATAAAAAAATCAACTGTTTTTTGGGGGTTTTCTACCACCATCTTTGTAATGAAACAGAAAGGTCCTACATCTATCCATCACTCTGGTTGTAATTCCGATGGTGTCCACAAGTATCTGTGAAAGCAGTATATGTGAAAGTTTCAGACGGATAACTTGAAGTAGGAGCAAACTACATGACATTACTACATGACATTTAGTGTGAAGTCACCCAGGTACATTTGGGCAAATCGTGAAGGAGACATTTACATTCACATTACATTTTTCTGCAAGAATATTGTCAAATCTGTATACTTGGACTTTGATTTAGCTTTTCCAGTATTAGCAGCCATATTATAAGTTTAACATTTGCAAAACACACAGTTTTCATAACTTCATAACTCCCCATATTCTTATAGTTTTGTTCAAAATGAAAAGGCTTGCTGTCACACAAGGTTAGCAGCTACATTTTGCGACAGATACAGGGTTTCTCATAAAGCCCAGCTCATTGGCTATCTAGCTAGCTTTGTTTGACACCGATTGGTGCTTATTTGACAAAGTTACAGTTGATCAAGTGAAGACTGCCCGCGTCATCGGCGTGCCTTGAAGGCATTGCTCTCTGACCAAATTTGGTGTCCAATCGGATATACTACACCCCTAATGATAAAGTGAAGTCTGGTTACGTTCTAGGATCTCTGAGGAATAAATACGAATGTGATTTGCCTGGTTGAAACAACGTTTAGGGTTAGATTTGCAAATTGAACGAGTGGAAATAAAAAATTGATTGTGCATGCTATATGGACCTTTTAATGAAATGAAAAACTATTTTATCTAACAAAACGACACTTCATGTTATCTCTGGGATCCTTTGGATGACAAATCAGAGCGAGATTTCAGAATGTAAGCACACATTTGTCACAACTTCCTCCGAAGTCGGTCCCTCTCCTTGTTCGGGCGGCGTTCGGCTGTCGACGTCACCGGTCTTCTAGCCATGACTTGTCTTCCCACACACCTGGTTTCAATTCCATCATTACATGTTGTGTATTTAACCCTCTGTTTCCCCCCATGTCCTTGTCTGGGATTGTTTATTGTAGTGCTTGTGCACGTTATGCTGGTGATGATGGGTTTTGTTTTACCCATGGATTTATTTGTTCTGTTTACAGTGGTTTTGTTTATTAAACTGCGCCATTGTAAATCAGTTTTTGCTCTCCTGCACCTGACTTCTCTGCCGCCAGTACGCACCCCCAACAACATTTCACCTTCAGAGATGAATTTATCAAACCTATCGCTTTGAAAACAAGTGTTTTGATGTTAAGAGCTCTCCTCAAACAATAGCATGGCATTTTATCGCAGTAATAGCTACTCTAAATTGGACAGTGCAGTTATATTAACGATAATTTAAGCTTTCAGCCAATATAAGACACTTATATGTACCAACATTTGTTGTTTCTCTAAAATCTGCGATCGTGACACAATGCTCTGCATGATTTACAACTGTCTCGTTAACAGGATGCCTATCCCTAGTGAAGACATCGAAACGATGAAATAACACATATAATATCATGCAGTAACCACAAAATTGTTAACAAGATGCAGCCTAGCCTCCCAGTGAGTGCAGTGGTTCCTCAGGACAGGCTAGAACCAGTATGAGAAGGGAGCTAACAAGATGCAGCCCAAACTCCCAGTGAGTGCAGTGGTTCCTCTGGACAGGCTAGAACCAGTATGAGAAGGGAGCTAACAAGATGCAGCCAAGCCTCCCAGTGAGTGCAGTGGTTCCTCAGGACAGGCTAGAACCAGTATGAGAAGGGAGCTAACAAGATGCAGCGCAGACTCCCAGTGAGTGCAATGGTTCCTCAGGACAGAGTGTGCAAAGCTGTCATCAAGGCAAAGGGTGGCAAATATAAAACATATTTTGATATGTTTAGCTCCCTTCTCATACTGGTTTCAGCCTGTCCTGAGGAATCACTGCACTCACTGGGAGGCTGGGCTGCATCACTGTTGAAACTGTTAATTAGAGTTCTCAAAACAATGTCCATTACAGGCTAGAACACTTTACAATGCAAGAAGATAACGGTAGCTTCCAGCTCTGTAGGCTACGTTTCCTTGCTACCTTACAGCTGAAGCTAACATCAATTCACTACCCTAGTACCCACTACCTTGTTTGTGATAATATGCTAACTATAATGCAAAATATTGCTGATTTCACCAAAAACATTATTATTTCACTTTATCTCCCCCACCTCACATCTTCCCCAGTCAAGATTATCTTTGCTCGAGCCTCGAACTGAGTGTGTGTGTGAATGACATCATGGGTCTTAGAGACAGCGTGCACTTTTAAATAAGAAGAGATTGCTTCTTCTATGCAAATGTTGTAGATCAGTACAATAAAATATGTCGCAAATGGAAGGGAAACAGATTGTTTTTCATCTGTAGCCCCGTGAAATCAGCCAAAACAAGCTCAATAACTCAGTGCATGCACACAATTCTATAGACTATGCATTTGTAACGGCGTTCTTCGTTTGTTGAAAGAGAGTCGGACCGAAATGCAGCGTGGTGGTTACTCATGTCTTTAATGAATGAATCGCGATACATGAAATAACTATACAAATACAAAACAACAAACGGAACCTAATTACAGCCTATCTGGTGAAACTACACAGAGACAGGAACAATCACCCACGAAATACACAGTGAAACCCAGGCTACCTAAATACGGTTCCCCATCAGAGAAAACAAGAATCACCTGACTCTGATTGAGAACCGCCTCAGGCAGCCAAGCCTATACTAGACACACCCCTAATCAACCACAATCCCAATGCCTACAAAAAACCCAATACGACAATACAATAAACCCATGTCACACCCTGGCCTGAACAAATAATGAAAGAAAACACAAAATACTAAGACTAAGGCGTGACAGCATTCACCTGTATTTTAAATAGGCTAAATCTAGATGTACCATTCAAGTGGTTGTTATTATGTTATGTAGTTAGATTGTTTAAAAAAATATAGAAAATAAAATTGTGACTTTATAACTGGTTTACTATTGCATACATTAATACATCTCAAATGTAATTATATTGAACTCAAAAGATATGTCTGGATCAAGTGCCATTCTGTAACTTTGGCTAACACGTCTTTTTTCTTTTCTTGGTATCGCAGATCGTGATACTAAACTTGGTGTTGTGACAACACTACGTACCGCTAGCAGCATTTTAGTTAGCACATAACAGTGTGTGGCTATCTAGTCTATGTTTTATAAATGTGCAATGAGCATTCAAATGTATGTATATAAGGAATCGTTCTCATTCTGAAATTGTCAAAGACCCTTTCCACCCCAGTCATAGACTGTTCTCTCTGCTATCGCATGGCAAGTGGTACCGGAGCGCCAAGTCTAGGACCAAAAGGCTTCTCAGCAGCTTTTGCCCTCAAGCCATAAGACTCCTGAATAGATAATCAAATGGCTACATGGACTATTTGCATTGTGTCCCACCACTATTCAAGGGAGTATTCATAACAGTTCAACTGTTCTATCTTGTTAGCAAGCAAATAGATCCAAATTGGCTAGACTTGAAATATAAAGATTAGCTGGCTACTCACTAGCCCTAACACATCCGACACTGCAAACACCACAGTATATATATCAGACTTTCCCTACAACACTGCAAGCACGTCAATCAGTGGCGACCCGTCTTTCAGGGCAGGTGGTGCGAAAACCAATCTGTTTTGAGCTCCACCTATTAAAAAAAGGCATGTTTTGCATGTAATTCTGGCATTAATTCATGTCACATATCAATTTAGCAAACAATGAAGAAAATCATTGAGTTAATAAAGCAGCATCCAAACTCATTCTTGAGTAAGCAGCTCCAAAATGCAGGTGTTTCAGCCTAACTCAGTGCTTTCTGTGGTGGAGGGGCCATGATTGGCTCAGGGTTCTGTCACTCATGGGTACACTACTTCACCGCAGAATCTATGGGAGAGCTAGGTAGTTCAAGCCCCCTTGGGTACTGCTTTGATTGGACTGATCATGTCAACAACATACTTTCAACATCTTAGCTAGCAAACCAGTGTTGTATCTTTGGCATCATTAAAAGTGAAGACTGTTATTTTATCAAATAAATTCTCTAATTATTATTATGTGATTAAACTAATTATGTAAATGTTATTAACTAGGAAGTCGGGGCACCATGGAAAATCTTCAGATTACAAAGTTATAATTTTCCGAATATAACTCTTCAGATATTTTAATATCTGATCAATTAGTCTTCTGTTAATTAATTATTCTTTACCTCATGTCAGTCTCATTCCAAACGTCATAAATTGTTGATTGTCTACACAAACATAGCCTTTACTATGACTCATCAATACAACAATAGGCTTAATCATTTATTTACGAACTAACTAAATAATCACAGAAATGCATAAACAAACAAACAAACAGTATATATGTTACTAACAAATGATAGGGAAGATTCCCTAGTGGGCTAAGCCGATATGACGGCTTGGTGGACAAAGGGAAGTTGGGTGTGGACTGAGAAAGAGAGGGAGAGACAAAAGGGATCACTACACACAATTGATAATTATATTAATTGAAATGCTAATCCTTTGCACATGAACGCTCACTCATTCGGGAATAATTGCAATCAATAAATATTTACGCCCAGGTGTCGTGATCTTTTCTGTTGGAATCCGTTCTGTCTGCTGGAGAGTTCATCCGAGTCTCTCTCTCTCTCTTTCTGTTTTCCTGAAGATCAAAGTATTTCGTTACTTCAGAAATGTTCTCATAGAATAGATGTTTCGGCGGATGTCGGTATTCTAATCCCAGGTTTCCGTCATTTCTAGCTGCAGACTAGTAATTAGTATCCAAGATTTGCTCTTATTCTGTCGGGATCGATAGTCTCAGAGTTTAAAGATTTCCAGCAGTGTAGCCAATGCTTCACGTGGTATGGTTAGGAATTCAATAACTATTCACAATCATAACTCACACTGTGGATTTGCTTAGTCTAAACTACTCACAATCACAGCTCACACTGTGGGTTTCCTTAGTCTAAACTACTCGCAATCACAGCTCACACTGTGGTTTTACTCAATCCTGTGCCACCTCAGCTTACAACGAGGTATGCATGGTCTGAAGAGGATTTCCTCAGGATGGGGTTTTATTCGTAACAAAAGAAAAGGCGGTTCTATGATGCCTGATCATGTCTGTGCTCACGGGGCCAATGATTTAGTTAAACTTTAAAGGGAATACAATTCTCTCACATTAAAGGTTAAACATCACATCATTTCACAAACAGTTTCATCTTTACTCATTCATTTTATACAATAATTAGATACAAACCTTATAAGGCACCTGTATAAACAGAGTTATGGTAATGTGGCTGTATTGTCTTTCATGAGGTCACAAACATGAAACAAAAGGGATCGGGTCGTAGCTGGTTTCTCCACTGACCGTTTACACATTCTCCAATACATATTGTTAAATTCTCAAATTCTGTGATGTAGTAGAAGTTCCTTTGTTCTACTGTGAAACTCTCTCTAGAGAGAGAGAGTCTCCATCAGGAATTTACAACCTGAGATAACAGAACCTGGGTGTTTGAGATAGTGAGAGCGCGAGGGAAGCCACGATCTATACCCAGAAAGGGCCACGTCATGACACTAGCTAGCTAGATAAGCAGTCATCATCATGAATCACATCAACAATCTACTAGCAAATCCTTTTAAATCCGTGTCATATGAAGAGAAATAAGAGATAAAACATCTCTGCACTCATCAGCCATAGGACATAAACTAGTCAGAAATTGCAAATTCAACAATGAGTAGTTTGGAATGGAGCAGTGGCAAACTACAAGCATTGCATTTCAGTATTTTGCGACCCCTCCCTGCTACTCAATGGAGAAGGTGTGTTTTCCAAGTCTGGGTTTAAGGATTTAAAACATCTGTCTGAAAGGGTCACAAAACATGAGAATTTTGCATCACAGGTAGACAATGCAGGTAAACTGGGAATACTGGGGAAATCAAACATTGTGGCTTAGCTACACACCACACATAGACGAGCCATGGCCTTCACAATCAACAAATAAAGGAGAATAGGTATGTGAGAATGAATTCCAGAATTATAGCATGCATTAAATAGTGTGGCAATTGTGAGACAGCACTGCAGGGCCATGACGAGTCGGCCTACTCCTGCCTAGGCATTTTCAGGTGTATTTTTGAATCCAATGCGTGAAAGAGATTACGGGCTACAAAGCCATTCTGACGACCAACACCTTATTAAGGGTACATCATCATCGCGATCCAATTCAAATGCAGCACCATGGGCCAGAAAAGGTTGAATGCATTGGCCATGCTGTCAATCCAGCATGACGTCATCCATAGAATGACAAAATAATTGAGAAGTTTGCCCACAAGGACCCCCACGCCACCATTCTGTTCAAGTGAGCACAGTACAACAATGGTGAGTCCAAAAATATGTCTTGTATGATGCATAAGTGGTGTAATATGCCAGGGAGATGTTAATACTGTAGCTAAGAAAGTAACACTATATGTATGTTATGTAAGAAGCTAAGTAGCCTACAAATTTGGACCCTCTCCCCCTCAGAAGTTAGTCTACTGTTCTGACTTGGTGGTGCAGCCTATAGCCTGTTTTAGAGAAATGTCATCATCTAATATTGTAAGAGCTTTCATTGTCTGCTTATGTCTCCACGTTATTTACTACACAGTTCTGACTTGGTGGATAAGGAGAATACTATAAGAACAGCCCATGTTCTAATTTCTGGCGCTGTCCATTTAAATAGTGCTGAATGAGGCATATAGGCTACGTCCGTCTCAGCTCGCTCATGTCTTGTGTCTTATCTGTTCATCGTTGCCTTAAGCTGTAGTTAGTTTGTACATCTTCATTTTCACATTGCTTATATTCACTGAGTATACAATCATTAGGAACACCTTCCTAATATTGAGTTGCATCCCCTTCTGCCCTCAGAACAGCCTCAATTCGTCGGAGCATGGACTCTACAAGGTGTCGAAAGCATTCCACAGGGATGCTGGCCCATGTTGACGCCAATGCTTCCCACAGTTGTATCAATTTGGTTGGATGTCCTTTGGGTGGTGGACCATTCTTGATACACACGGGAAACTGTTGAGCGTGAAAAACCCAACAGCGTTACAGTTCTTGACACAAACTGGTGCGCCTGGCATCTACATCCATACACCGTTCAAAGGCACTTAAATATTTTTTCTTTCCCATTCACCCTCTGAATGGCACACATACACAATCCATGTCTCATTTGTCTCAAGGCTTAAAATCCTTCTTTAACCTGTCTCATTTACACTGATCGAAGTGGATTTAACAAGTGACATCAATAAGGGATCATAGACTTCACCTCGATTCACCTGGTCATATCATGGAAAGAGCATGTGTTCTTAACCTGTTGCTTCTACTCGGGACGCTTGCGTCCCAACTAGAGCTCTGGAAATGCAAATGCGCTACGCTAAATGCTAATAGTATTAGTTAAAACTCAAAAGTTCATTAAAATACACATGCAGGGTATCGAATTAAAGCTACACTCATTGTGAATCCAGGCAACAAGTCAGATTTTTAAAATGCTTTTCGGCGAAAGCATGAGAAGCTATTATCTGACAGCATGCAACACCCCAAAAGACCCACAGGGGACGTAAACAAAATAATTAGCATTTCGGCGTTACACAAACCGCACAATAAAATAGAAAACATTCATTACCTTTCACCATCTTCTTTGTTGGCACTCTTAGATGTCCCATAAACACTATTTGGGTCTTTATTTCGATTAAATCGGTCCATATAAAGCCTAGATATCGTTATATGTAGACTGTGTGATAAACGAAAAAAACATCGTTTCAAAACGTAACGTCATTTTTTAAAATTCAAAAGTCGACGATAAACTTTCACAAAACACTTCAAATACGTTTGTAATGCAACTTTAGGTATTAGTAAACGTTAATAAGCGATAAAATTAATCAGGAGGCGATGTAAAGATCATTAGCTGTCCGTCTGGAAAAATGTCCGGCTAGAAACTCAACGAAAATATCCGGTCCTAGACCGGATTAGATACGGTGTCCTGCATGTGTTTGACCAAGAAAAAACTCGAAGGGAAATGACAAGACTCTAGACACCGTGTGGAAGCTGTAGGTACTGCAACCTCAGTCAATTAATTGTGGTTCACCTTCATCAATGGGATCAAGTAGCGCATGGATATATTTTCCCATTTTCAGTGATCAGTTTTTCCTGTGCTTTTCGATGTAAATGCCGTTCTGGTAAAGCCACAGCAGTGATTTAACCAGTTTTTTAAACGTCTGAGTGTTTTCTATCCACACAGACTAAGCAAATGCATATACTATATTCTTGGCATGAGTAGCAGGGCGCTGAAATGTTGCGCGATTTTTAACAGAATGTTCAAAAAAGTAGAGGGTCGACTGAAGAGGTTAATGTTTCATATATCCAGTGTAGGACTATCACAGTAGTATCTTATTCATAATTTGTGACCCGTTTCAGGAAGCTAGGTGTATGTCGCACGTCACTACTTCACAGGAGAGGCATTAGAACATATTTACATTTTTTTTAATAAAAAAACTTTTTTTTGCCAGACATGCCTTCAGGAATATGTGAACTTTCATGTGCCATAATAACAAACCTGTATTACATCTGTAAATACGAATACAATTGTTAAATTACAAGCCTAGTTGGTTTAGCCACGAAAAAGGGAGGAACCTTCCCACTAGCCATGATTGGCTGAGATAATGGAATGGGCTGGACATGAGTTTGGATTGGTCTGCCGTGTAGGAATCTTCTGTCTATAATGTGAGCTGCTCAGTATGTGTAGATTGTCTTTTCTTTAGCTGCATTTTTGAAAGAAATAACATTTGCCATCAAGAACTACAAACGTTTTGCTACTTTTCTCAACAACATTGACGCCCTGAATTTAGCAGGTGATACTTTCTGCTTAAGCTACCTGCAGATTCATACTACAGCTATGACAATGTTTGTATGGGTAGTAGTGTGAGTTGCGATTATGCCAGTTCATTGTTTCGCTAGCTACTGTAGCTACATGTCTAAACAAAAGACTCCAGTTTTCCAGATGATTACATGACCCATCAAGTTAGTCAAGTTAGTCATGGGTGTTTATGGCCATCTATTGTTTTTCATGAACATGTGTACATGTCTAGACAATAGTGACCCATCCACTTAGCTAGTTGTGCTGAGGGGGGGGCTATAGCATTTATTTAACATGACCCATCAATTTAGACAAGTATGTCTGGGTAAGAGTCATCTAAAAATTATTAATTATTTATGAAATATTTTTATCTGGACACTTTCTGTTTTTGATATTGTTACTATGCCAGTAACCATTTCACTGTACTGTTTACATCTTTATCAGAGACAGTAATGTGAAGAACAACATGACCTACACCAAAGTCAGATTAGGATATAGGCCAAGGACGAGATAAAGGGTATTTTTACCTGGATTTTTTCCCTTAATGTAGTAGACTACTTTTACCACTTTTAGTCTTGAAATCTTTGGTTGTTTACTACACTACTCATTCTGTTTAGCACATGGCCTCACATGTGAATCCTTAAAGAGATGGATGGGGCTAAGGCTTAAGAGGGTGTGAACGATGTTGAATTGGGTAGACAAAGAGGGGCTCTCCAGTAGGTTTACCAACATATTCAATAGCTATTTTCTCAAAATTGGGGTTACAAGTTTATCAACTTTCAAAACAGAATGACTTTCCCATTGTTCCTCAACTGCAGTGTTTGATATACTGTTTTCTACTTTTATCCCATCTTAAAAAAACACCATTTCAAATGTTGCTACATGGGACCATATCCAGCTGGTGGGTCACACTTTAGGCAATTCAATTATGCATTTCATTGTATTGTTTACTTTGTGTATTATAATTAGCTCGTGCGCTTTTCTCCACAAGGAAGGGGATGCTATTTTGTTGGGTCTGTAACCATGTTTGCCAATGACAATCCAATTCAAACATTTAATTTTAAACAGAAGTTCAGTAATGGGCCAAATGTAATTCCATTTCGATGGTGGTTTAGTTTGCTCAATGCACTGTCTCTGCACCGGTACATTGTCTATAAAACGTTTCTCTCTCTCTCTCTCTCGCTCTCTCTCTGTGTGTGTGTGTGTGTGGTCTCTCTCACTGTGTGCGTGTGGTCTCTCTCTCTCTCTCTCTCTCTCTCTCTCTGTGTGTGTGGTGACTTTATGAAGAGTAAAGTTAAGGCCTCAACATCTTGCTGATTTTATCTTTACTAACATCTATCAGAATTTCTGTTGCTGTCCATTTTGAAAGTGCTGAACGAATAGGCCTACTTCATCGCTACTCATTTTCTTGCACTTGCTTATACTTAGAGCTAAGTGTTAAATACATGAAAACAAACATTATGAATTTACTGAACATCAATGTAATAATGTTTGTGTGTGGTTCTAAAGTCAAAACTCATGTCGGCATGTATTATTATTGAAGGAGAATGTGGTTGTTATCGAGTTACAACAATCCACAAGGAACCAGTAGAAACACATTTTATTTAAAGAAGTCAGACATCAGCTATGGTTTTTAAAATGGCAGTAAATGAGAGTGAGTAAAATGTTTTGCTGCC